>NC_058404.1:125719962-126091440 GCF_002201575.2 Neomonachus schauinslandi | reverse complement strand
TTTTCATTTTCTTGAAAGTTGAGAAGGTAAATACTTCAGTGTGTGCAAGTGCACTTGAGAACTACCCATACAGAGTATAATGTTTCGGTTTTGTTGATTAAATGAAAAACATTTTTTTTTTTTTGATACTTGCGAATTGTGCAAAACACAGAAGTATATACTTGAAATATGCTAATCACAGTTTGAACCTTGCTAATCGTTTTCCATTATCCCAGGGAATTTAAATCTCACGGGCTTGAGCAGCTATCCTGGGCTGCTCTGGGGTTGCAGGAAGCAGAGTTGTGTCCCCCGGTGTGCATCTGCAGGTGATCACCCTGAGGCAGTTGGCTGCACAAAGTCATTGAGAATCAGAACAAGTTGGACACCTAGGCTCCTGCGTGAGTCTTACAAGCACAGATTTGTTTTAGCGGACAGATCAGTTCATGATCTGTGTTGATCTTCCTTTTCTCCTGTGCCTGTTTTTTTCCTTATACTTGTCCTCCTATCTCTCTACCCTTGGTATGTTTGTTCTTTCTTTTCCTTGCCTTCCTGCAACTTTGCATGCTTGAAAACTTTTCTTTTTTCTCACCTTCACCTCCTCTTTGAAAAGCTGAGGGTGGTTTTCTCCCCCCTTTGAAACTCTAAGATTTTTATGTGAATCTCTGAAGACCTCTACAACTTTGAACATTGGCAGTGAAAACCTGATCAAAATTAAACCCATTTAAAGACATTAGACTTCCATTTCACCTGGAGATTAAGGTTTAGTGTAGGATATGAAATTCTATAGTGTAGAACCTTATGAACCAGAACCAATAAAATGGCTCAGCAGAATGGGTGTGTTTTATACTCTTTGGATCACTGATTACCCGGCACAGAACCTTCAGCCTCAGCAATGAGCAGCCCTTCTATGTCTTACTCAGAAAGGGAAGTGGCAGTGCCTATTTTAGATATTTTGAGGATAAAAGGAGTATATCCCTCCCCCCCAATTGAAACCAACAGTTCTTAAGAATGAGGCTGTCATTAAAATCACAGAGGACCCTGTGCCGTTTGTTAGTTTTTCTTTGATTTGAAAATATCCTTCAAAGATAGGGAATAGCTTCTTCTCACCTTGATGAGGCGTTATCTACTTGACAGCCATTCACTTTTGCAGTTTCTGGGCCTGTTTTGGAAGATATGTAGATTTTATTGGTTGTCTGAGTCCGCTTTGATTATGTAGACAGTTGTAAAGATTTTTTCTGTAGAGCGTTTTAATGTTCTATAGAACAGTAGGGGTTATCTTTCCAGCAATTTTTAAAAATGTAAGACATGCTTTGTTGACACTTTTTGGCAGCAGTATGCACATAAGATGTTCAACGACAGAGTTATTCCCTCTGCATGCTAACACTTTGCCTGAAATTATTTTCTAAAAGAAATGACTTTTAAAAGTGGAGTAATCTAGTAATATTAACAAGTTTTCAGAAATGCAATAAATTTTATCAGTTGGCAAAATATTTTCCGTTGTCATAGTGATAATGTCTTTGGTGATAAGCAAATGTGGTCAGAAAGATGCAATAATATTCTTTTAGATGCCAATTTATATTGAAAATATTCAAATATAAGTTTTGTAAAACTCTGCTGTTTAAAGATTTTTATCTCCTAATACCTGCTAATTGTTACTAAAAAGCGAGATTACCAACCACTTAAAAGCTATCATGTTTCGTGCTCGCTTCGGCAGCACATATACTAAAAGCTATCATGTTTCCTATTGTTGGTAGTTAATTGGGTAATGATGAGAATAGCTGTAAATGAAGTAATTTTCAGTAATGTTTTTTGGTATACATTCTAACCTTTGTGGAAATCTTCTCTAGTGAGTCACTTAAAGGAGATGACTGCTGGAAAAAATGAAGGATATTATCACCTACATTCCTAATGTGGTCCTTGAGCATGGATACATGCTTTGTTAGGGGCTTGGTACAGCAGGATAAAAAGTGCTTAGAAACTTTTAAATTCTAATTTACTGGGTGACTAGTTTGTTTGGTACATGGTACAAAACGAAAAGCTGCAAAAGTAAGCTTTCTCCTTGTTCCTGTCTCCCATCCACGCGAATGTCCTTCCTAGAGACAATTGCTGTGACCACATTCTTGTTATTCTTCCAGAGGGTGTGCGCATGTATATATGTATATTATATATGTAAATGCATATATACATATACGTGATACACAATAGTGTATAGAGCATACATATTATATACAACATGTATGTCTTTTAAATCCTTTTTTTAATTAAAGATTTTATTTATTTATTTGTCAGAGAGAGCAGAAACGGGGGCATGGCAGGCAGAGGGAGAAGCAGGCCTGAGAACAGTGTGTTATGAGCATCCTATGTCACGTACTGATGTGATCACCCAATGATTATCTGGTTATCCCAACTGAATGAGGTTCTCCTTAGCTTCTTCCACCTCTCTCTCTCTCTTTTTTAAAAAGATTTTATTTATTTGAGAGAGAGACAGACCGAGTTGGTGAGAGCAAGCACAAGCAGGGAGTAGAGGGAGAAGCAGACTCCCTGCTGAGCCGGGAGCCCGATGAGGGCTCGATCCCAGGACCCCGGGATCATGACCTGAGCCGAAGGCAGACGCTTAACCGACTGAGCCACCCAGGCGTCCCCATATATGTCCTTTAAATACGAATTAGAGTAGCCGTATACACTGATCTGTATCTTGCTTTCAATTGACAATAAATGTCAGGCATTTCATATTAATACATATAAAACTGCGTCATTCCTTTAAAGGCTACACACAGTGCTTCTAAATGCACTGTATGGGTAAAAAGTGTTGGGTTTTTTAATTTATTTTTATTTAGTCATTTTTTATTTATATATGTGTGTGCATAGATCTGCAAGAACGTTTCCTGGAACACCACAGGGCTTGTGCCAGTTTCCACACCCACAACAGTGTGTGCATTGAGTGTCATCCTTAGATGCTACCAGTGACTCTGTATCCAGCTCCTGAACTTTTGCAAAACTGGTAAAGAAAGAATTCTCTCTCTTTGATGTGTTACTTTGCATTTTTCTTATGAAAGTTCGGTATCTTTTCATATACTTAGAAGCTACTTAGGTTTGATTTTTTTGGTAAAATCCTCCATTTGTGTTGATTGACTAGTTTTCATCAGTTGTTGGTCTTTGTTCTTGCTTATTGTTTAGGAGCTTCTTATATTCAAGGAAAAAAAAGCTCTTTGTGAGGATTTGGAAATATTTATTGAGTTTGTATTTAACTTGATATATGAGGGGATTTTTTGAAGCATTTTTTTTTTTTTTTACCTAGGAGAAAGTAATTCTTCCTACAAGAAATTTTTACCTAGAAGCATACCTAGAATTTTTTCTTTTTGCCATTTACTCTGTGCCACTCTTTAAAACCTTTTAATTTGTTCTCATAAATTCATTGAATCCTCAAAAAATAAAAACCATGAGGAGTTAAGTGCCTAAAATCTCACAGCTAAGTTGAACTTAGTCTGATCCCAAGGCCTACTCTCTTAGCTACTATACTGCTTAAACCTGTTTTCCTTAAAGAGCGAAAATGTAATATTACTGATAATTTTTCAAAAAATTCTAGTTCGCAGGATTTTTTTCTTCTTGAAGTGGGACACTGATACTTAGCAGGTATCCATTTTAATTATAATTTTTTTCCAAATAGAAATACTGATTGAATACTCAAAGTAAAATGAACAATTATTTGTTCTTATGGTTAGAAAAACGTTTTATACTCAGATTTATATATTTGATGAAAGAAATATTAGGCATGGAAGAAACAGATATCTGAAAAGGTGATATTTATAAATAGTACATTTTGATTTATCTTTTTCCATTTGAAAAAAATAAGAATACTTATTTACTGCGATCGGGGGTTTTAGGTGAAGTGTGTTAGACTAATAGGAACATTTTTGGCATAGCAGAACCCTAAGGCAGGGTGCAACACATAGATGTGGAGTCATGTTTTATGGGGTTCCCAACTTCAGAAAGATGGGCAAAAGGCCAGAGACTATTTAAATACCTTAGATCTCTATTACTCTTTTCTGGGTAAGCCTATTATTGACCAAGACCTTCTGTGAATAGTTGATTGTTTTCTGTCTTAAATGTAAAAAAATAAACTTGTTTAAAAAAAAAAAAGATACTGCTTTTTTACATGCGTGCACTTAAAAAAATATGCTGTCTTAAAACCAGTATAATTTGCTCTTAGTCAAGTTTTATGAGTCTACAATAGAAATCGGTTAAGTTGTATGGTGAGTCACAGGGGCAGGTAGGAAAAGGCTTTGTGGGTGAAATGGTCCCTGTATTAGATCTTGAAAGAAGAGGAAGCGGCATTACACAAATAGGGATGTCCTCACTGCTTCACATCTTCATGCCATGTTGTCCAGAGTAACAGCCATGGACTTTCCCTCCAGAAAGTCTAGAGAGAATGCTGAGACTCACTCTGATTGGATCCATCCCTGGTCCCAGGATTACATGCATCCCCATTGGAAGGTAGGGCTTCTTGGGAAGTAGGAAAATAGACTGATGATACAGTCAGGAGTTCCCGTAGGGCCAGTGGGAAGGGAGAGTGAACACACACACCAGGGACCTGGCGCAAGTAACTGTGAAGCATAACTTCTAATGTCTCCTATTTTATGTTAAATATTAATTATAATTTTATATTACCTTCCACAGTACACTTAAGTATAAATCAAAAAGTCTCTTAAAATCCTTGAGTAAAAGGAGTGATTCAAAGCTATTGTTTAACCTGTGTTCCAACATCCCTTGGTACCAGTAGGTATTTGTAGACAAGTCTTACATATTCCTAAGCCAACACTCTTGAATGTAAACACACATTTGATGTGTAAAGAGAACACTGAAAGATATTAAAGACTATGTCCTAGATATAGTCTAAGCCATGAAAATACTGTCCATTTTAAGGGTAAGTTTTCCACAATTCATTTTGAGGTACAACTGCATATAACCACTGGAATTAACTACTTCTTGGGTATTAATAACCTTAGTAAAAATATCTGAGGATACTTATTTTCAAAACATGCTTTGTATCCTGGGTCATTAAACTTAGTCTGTGAATGTGTTTAGAAGCTGTAATTGTGCTGCAGGACATTTTAAAAACCAGAATTGAACTCTTCACCCCAGTTTTCTCTGAGGTAATTATAGGATGAAAAATAAGGAAAAAAATCTATTTATCTTCATTAATGAAAGTGTCTCACAGTCCTGTTCAATACCTTTTAAATTTAATGATATTTTCATTTTACACGTGCACACACAAACAACACACTTAGGCTTATCTGTCTGTTTTTAGGAAATAGAGTTATCCATTTACTCTGATACCCAGATCTCATACGAGACTCGGAGAGTAAAGAGAAACTCAAAATCATTTTCAAGCAGGAATAGGACTTACTATGTGCGAGCCACCGTTTTAATGTTTAAAATATGATCATTTGACCCTTACATCAACCCTGAGAAAGTCAGGTTCTAGTGGGATTAAATAACTTGCCCAGAGTTACCCATGTAGCTAGGGTCCATGATCTTAACTGTACAGTGTAAAATTCCAGTTTTCTATTAAGTAAAAAGGAAACCCTTGCCAGGCAAATGTAGGGAAGTTTATTGTGAAAGCAATTTGTGGTGATACCATTCAGAGTCTTTTCTAATTTGAAAGTGAGCGGCCAACCCTATGTTTGAGTCCTGGCTTCGGAGCGGGCTGTTTGCTGGAAGCTCACATCTGTGCTGTGCCTTTTGAAGTCATGCTTCGCTGGATCTTTGATGTGTTTCTTCTGTCCAGGTTGCTTTCAGGTGTCTAACTTCAAATGAATGGTAATGGTGCCATTTTTTTTTTACCAATAAAATAGAACTTGGATTCTTTTATCCTTGTTGTTATGTTGGTTATAATATGCTGGATTGTTAGAGAAGTTTATTTTAACTAATCAGAATATTGAATTATAAGGTTCATTTTTTGGTTGTTATTCTACGTACTTGTTCATTCAGTGATAAATTAGAAACTTAAAAAAATAATTTTGGAAACACCAGCCGTTCTTCAAAAGAAGTGTGGTGAATAAATTTCATTTTTGTTTTGGTAAGCAACAACTGGGTGGAAAGCCTTAAGAATGATTTGCTCTCTGAGCCTCGCTGAGATGCATGCAGCTTACCTTCACCTTCTTTATTTTGGGTACTCACCTCAGGCTGCTGTCAGTTCCATGATGCTTTCCAGTTTTGTTGGAATAGTGAAGAATGAGCTGGGACTGTAAACCCTAAGACCAGAACCTCTGAAGAAATATTAAATGTAAACATATACTTCTATTTTGAATCATCAATATGATTTGAATAATCATAATTTATTTGAATAATTATTTGCATAATTTTATTTTGGGTTCTTTACTTTCACTCATCTTCCTTTGTGGCTTTTTCTTGTCCTGTCTTGCCACCCCACCCCAACCACCTGTTACAGGAAAGAGAAGCTGATCTTAAGGAAAATAGGCTTATTGGGAGGATTCAGAGTGGCCCAAAGAAAGAACTGAACAACAAAGCTTTAGAATTGAAGCCAATTGCCAGTTGACCTGTGTCTAGACATCCTTCAAGTGGATGAGTTCTTTCTGGTCCCATTCTCTGTTCAAGATTATGGTGTCTGGCAGAAAGTTTGGGAGGACCCAGGTTAGGTAGTTCTCCACTTGACCCCATCTCTGGGCCAAAGAGATGGGGTCTATGTACTGTGTTGAGAAGCTTGCCGCAAAAGACTGTGCAGATGGGATGTTGGCCACTCTCTCCCTCTCTGCTGCCCCCTCTGTCTCTCTCCCTCTGGATTACCTGCACACTCCCAGACATAGGCAGGCTAATTTGATACAGGATTTTGCTCTGGGGAAGAAGGATGTGCTGAAAAAATAAAGAAGTAATGGCTCTGGATTCCAAATCAATTTCATATTGATCGCTGGATAATTCTTGGTGAGACGTGTTTTTCACTAATCAGGAATGCAAATTGATAAGATTAATGTATATGGCTGAGATAGTAGTGGGCCAGAACTTAGAAAGCGTGTATTTCCACCTATGCCCCTCTTCAGGGAAAATCAAGAGAGGAAGAAAGAGGAAGAATTAGATTAGTAATTGTACTGTTCTTCTGGTTTAGCTTCTTGCAAGACTTCTCTGCTGTCACCAGTTAGAATATAGCAGAACAGAATGTTAACACTAAGGGACAAGAGAAAGAAAATCATTGCAGAATATTGATAATTAGAATTTTGTAAAATAATATGTCACAGATGACATATTTTTAGAGGAATTAAAATTAATGTAATTTAAGGAGTAGATGGGTAGAAAGTTATGAGGGAATATTTTTTCTAGGAAATACATACTTTTTTGTTTATTTGTTTCTTCCCTGAGTGGTTACATGGATTAACTGATATAGTTTATGTGCCCTGCCCTACTCAGTGCCTGGCACATGATAGTATGAGACAAATTTTGGTCCTTTTCCTTTCCTTTTAATTCCTGGCTAGATTATAAAATCTTGGAGGACAGAGAATTGCTTCAGTTAACTTTATATCATGCTCAGTATTTGGAGGTAATGAATACTTACCAAGTACTTGTGTATCGATTTTTATTGAAGTATTATTAACATACAGTGTTATCTTAGTTTCAGGTGTACAATATAATGACTCAGTAATTCTATACATTTACTCAGTGCTCATCACGATAACTGTACTCTTAATCCCCTTTGTCTATTTCACCCATCCCCCCCACCCAGCTGCCCTTTGGCAACCACCAGTTGGCTCTCTCTATTTAAAAGTCTGTTTTTCTCTTTGCCTCTTTTTTCCTTTGTTTGCCCATTTGCTTTGTTTCTTAAATCCTGCACATGAGTGAAATTATATGGTATTTGTCTTTCTCTGACTGACTTACTTCACTTAGCATGATATCCTCTAGTTCTAATCCATTTTGTTGCACATGAGAAGATCTGATGTTTTTTTATGGCTCAGTAATATTTCAGGTATATTTACCACATCTCTTTATTCATATCACCACATTCATCTAATTGAGGGACCCTTGAGTAGCATGTTCTTGCATCTTGGCTATTTAATATATTTAAATTTATATTTTTTAATAATTTCAATTTGTTAGAAAGTTGTTGAGTTTTAAGGCAGTTCAAAGTAAATAGTTAGGTTAGAAAAGGTGAGACTGAAAATAACTAGGAAATTCTTATTTTAAGGAAGGCCATTTCAAAACTTAAGGAGACTCCTATTTGTTTCAATCACAGTCTAAAGTTTCTACTTCATATTCTCTATTTAAACTTTATAAAACCAATTTTTATTTAAAATTCTACTTAGGTATAAGCAAAATGTTGGGATCTAGTCCATTTACATGAAATTGCAAGAAGAAATACTAAGCAAGTATTATTATCGGGACTTAATGAAGGATCAGGTGAAGAATTTGGAAGAATGATTTCCCTTTAGGAATCTGTGTTTAATCTTTCCTATTTTAGGAAGCACATTAGAAAGATTCTTGCAAATTCAGGGGAAGTAAGAATAAAAATATCAGCTTAATATATTGAGGTAAAAAAGTACATATTTATATAGTTGAAATATTTGGTAAATAAATGCAGTTCTAGTCTACGTGTCCAAACCTTTGTATTCAGTCAGGAATTCAAAGAAAGGTGAAGCTAAATTTCAGTTAAATTCTTTCATTTTTGAATTTATGAAAGCCATTTTAAGAGGGGAATTAAAATTAATTGAAGTGCTGTATATAACAGTTCTTCATAATTAATCCCCCAAAGTACCCAATGGGGATATTTTTCAGTAGCAGAAGTATTAAAAAGGGGGGAAATGTTATTTTAAAGAAATAATCACCGTAATGATTTTCATCTATTAAGAGTGAGGTACATTTCATATTGGGGGCAGACGGCCCTGACAGAGGGAAGAGCAAGTGTGGATAACTCCAGGCAGTGATGTAACCAATGTGCTTGAAGACCAGCGAGGAAGCCAGGGAGCCTGGAGTGCACCGAGCCAAGGGGAGAGTCCTGAGAGGGTGTTTGGAGAGGTAACAGATCATGTTCGGACTTGTAGGCATTCGTGAGGACTTTAGCTTGTATTTTTAGTGATACGGAAAGTCATTGGAATGTTTTAATCAAATAAGAAACATGAGTTGTCATTGGCTTTAAAAAGGTCATTCTCGCTGCTGCCTGGAGAGTAATGTTAGGACAAAGGATGGGGGAAAAGAGAGACTTGGGGAGTCTACGGCCGCAGTCCCGGGTGAGCCAGGGTGGCAGCGCTGGAGCTGATGAGAAAAAGTAAATTCAGAATGTATGATAAAGAAGGAAGTAAAAGAATTTGAGCTGTACATGGGAGGTAAATGGAGAGACGTCAGGAACAAGTATGGAGATTTCCCCAGGTTAGCGGATCAAGTTCCCATTTATGGGGCTGAGGGAGACTGAGATGTGAAGGTGTGGGTAAAATCAGAAGTTCATTTTTGGGCATGTTGAGATACCAAATAAAATGGGTATGTGAGGTGGGAGTTGAGGGAAGGGCCTGGCTGGAGACAAATTTTGAGTTCTGTTGGCATATAGATCATGCCTCAAGCTACTAGACTGAATGATTCATTTAGAGATTGAGTATAGACAGAAAAGAAGCTTGAAGACTGATCCTAGAGCACTCTTTTGTTTGGAAGTTGGGGAGATGAAGAGGAACCAGCAAACGGGGATGGGAACTAGTGAGGGAGGTAGAAGGGCATTCAGGAGATCATGTATATCTAGGCAGCCATGTGATGAAAGTATTTCAAGGAGAAGGAGTTGATAACCTTATTAAATCTTGTTTAAAGTTCAGCATCAAGGGGGTGGTGGTGGTGGTCAACTGATGACCTTGACGAAGCAGACTGGAGTTGATGGAAAACCTGAAGGCTTGGAATTACAGGTAGCAAGTGTAGACAGTTCTCTTGAGGGAAAAATGAGCTGAGAAATGAATGGTATTTGGAGTAGGAGATGAGGCCAAGAGAAGTTTTTGATTTTTTTTTTAAATGAAAGCAATTCAAGCATGGGAATGATCTAGTGGAGAGATACAAAGTGGGGGCCGGGGCGGGGTGGGGTGGGGAACTGCTGTAGTGCTATTACCGAGTTAGCCAGACAAGATGGGATCTAGTGCAAAGATGGGCCTGTGGGGTGGGGGGAGAGAGGGGTCTTTTTTTTTTTTTTAAAGATTTTATTATTTATTTGACAGAGAGAGACACAGCGAGAGAGGGAACACAAGCAGGGGGAGTGGGAGAGGGAGAAGCAGGGTTCCCTGCGGTGCGGGGAGCCCGATGTGGGGCTCGATCCCAGGACCCTGGGATCGCGACGTGAGCCGAAGGCAGACGCTTAACGACTGAGCCACCCAGGTGCCCCAGGAGGAAAGTTTTTATACTTAAGTGTATGGGCACAGTTGGACGTGGGCAGTTAGGTGTGGTGGGGCAAGATAAAGTCAGAGGGGGTTTTTTTTGGTTTGTGTTTTTTACTTTTTTTTTTTTTTTTAGTTATTTCATTTCTGTGGGCTGTCCTAGATAAAGGATTATAGGGTATGGGAATAAGGAGTAAGGAAGGGCTGGAGAGAGAAAGCAGTCCTAGAGACAAAGTAAAAGGTCTTTGGTCAGTGGATTTTTACAATAGCTATTGTGTTTGTTCTCTTTCTGTTTGTTCCAGCCTTTCAGTCAAAACCTATAGCACATAGATGATTGTCCCCTGGCTTGCTTCTTTTCCTTCCTCTTAGTGCTTGATGCTGTCCCTTCAGTCTCCCACAGTGCCATGAACACAAGGGCTCTTGTGTGCAGCCCACTTTGATCGGGGAGTTGAAGTGATGGAGGGAGATGACGTTGTAATCCTTCCTGCCTTAATTTTTCCTCTCATGCTTCAGAGTGGTAGTTCTTCATTTCTTGTGCCATGGATCCCTTTGGCCGATCAGGGAAGCCTATGGACCGTCTCCTCAAGATAATTTTTAAATTAAAAAAAAACCCATAGTATTATAGAGGATAGTTTTCAAAATATAACACACTTGTGATATGATATGTGAATCTTTATTGTGCATTAAATAAGCTCTAGTGACAGGTCATGTGACTACCTTAATTTCAAAGTAGTTAGAAATGTAAACAGTATTTTGAGATAGCTGTTAACAACTGAGATATGATATAAAAATGTGGTGATTTCCACTGGTGACAAGGTTACTGGTATTGGCACTGTGATTTGTTGCCTGCCTTCATACTGAAAGCAAAGGTTCAATTTCCTTTTGCTAAAGGTTTATAGACACAGAGATGAAATCTTTTCCCCATCCATATTTGATCCTGCATTCTGTGTATGCACCCTTTGCAGGTCGGTGGTCGTCAGGTGAACCATCCCTGCCTCAGAGGAGGTCGTGTTCCTCTTCTGTCCAAGGCTGACCCCACCGTTAAGGATCTAGCCTTCTACTCCCATTTTCTCTGAGACTTACTCCAAACAGATAGCCCGGATTGCTTTTACATCCTGATCTCTTTTTCTATTCATGGGTTTTTTCCCTTTTTTTCTTGGAATATTCTTGCCTTTCCTTTTTCATTTCCCATGTGGGCAATAAATAGCCTTACTTCCCTGGGTGTGGCCAGCCCTGTGACTGGCATCCGCTCTTTAAATGTTAACTGCTTGTAGAAGGTGCTCACTAAATGTTTATTAAATGAATAAATAGATGCTTCTGTTTCTAATAGAAATGCACAGGCTTTTGTATTAGCAAATATTACACCTGTCTTCCTGCTGGTGAAAGGATGATCCTCACAGGACTAACGAACATCATGCAAGCCCCATTGGTAAATGCAGTAGATTAAGTAACTTCATCAGGCAGTCCATGGAAAAGTTAACATCTTCATAGAGGGATATGCTAGATTTCCATATTTATTTTATTTTATTTTTTTAAAATTTTATTTATTTGAGAAAGAGAGAGCAAGAGCAAGGAGGAGAGGCAGAGGGAGAGGGAGAAGCAGACTCCCCACTGAGCAGGGAGCCTGACACGGGGCTCCATCCCAGGACCCTGGGATCATGACCTGAGCTGAAGGCAGACGCTTAACCGACTGAGCCACCCAGGCTCTAGATTTCCATACTTAGATACTTTTGATAAGACAGTTCAGATTGACTCATTGGTTTCCATGAAAGTCTGATAAGGAAGATAACTTAAAATGATTTATAACTTGCTGGACTTGAGGATTTAGAAATATGGTTAACCTAAATTTCTTTAAGTTGCATGTTTAAAAAAATATAGTTCTGGTTTGAATTTTGTTATTACACTGATATGGACACGAGATATTTTAGATTAAAAGGAGAGAACTCAGAGACAATAGAATTTAGTTTTGGGGAAGTATTCAATATTAGTATTAGAACATGTTTTTTATACTTAATATGAATTTACTTTTTTCCTATCATAATTTTCCTGAATTAATTTATCTTCTTCATACAATAACCCGATATTTGAGCACATACCTCTAATTTATATAGCTATTCATATTTTATCTTATAATATTTATTCTTTTATTTTCTTTTAATTATTGTTACTTGAATTTTTATGTGTGTATTTGTGCGAACATTTGTGAGTCAGTTGAGGTAATAATGTAAGGCTGTCACATTAGTGCTTGGCATATAATCACTATACAATATAATAAGGAGCCACAAACGTACATATACACAAACATTTATTTTTTCTCCAACTAGATTATAAACTTTGTGTTAACTCTGTGAATGTGGGATCTTGTTTGTGTTGTACATCTTCTTCTCCCCAGTGCCTCACACCGTGTCTGTCCCATAGTAGGTTATTGATAAATATTTGTTGCATGAATGTAAGCCCATGAAGAGTGGTGGATCATATAGTTTAGGGACAGAGATGGAGAAAGTAGAGATTATTTTGGTAATTTGTGCTAAGAGTGAACACATTTCCCCCTCTTACCCATTTATACTCTGTGAAATTAGCATTCTTACAAATACGAAAGAGTATGGTTATTGCAGGTGGATGAAGTATAGGGACACATCAGCCGCACTGGCATGACTGTCTTGGTTCTTTTTGGCCATTTCTATTCTTACTGGATGTATACGGGCCACATCAGTTGGACAGCATTTTGAATGTCATCTGTGGTCTTCAGTGAATATGTGGAAAAAAAATTATTCAATTAAGCTGTTTAGTCAAAAATATTGTATATATACACATACATATATGAACATTACTATGTGTAATTTTAAGCAGTGATAGAAATCTTAGCGTATATTCAATATAAACCATTTATATGTTAAAGAACTTACATAAATTAGTAAGCTATGTCTTAATATTACTAAAAATAAGATACCTTAACATTTAAGATGTTGCTTTTTCTAGTTCTACATGACAGGTATGGTAATGAAAGTACATTATTTGGTTTTATGATATTTATGTACTTGCCAATTTAGTTGGTAATTCAAATATTTTACAGGGTCATGAAAATCAGTAGTATTTTCTTCTTGTAATGATAAGCAGCCACATTGAAATTATCACATTCCATGTACCTTATTTTTTGATCATTGTTGTATTTGTCCTCCTTAAAAAAAAAGGCAGAGCAGCTACTACACTATATATAGGTAATTTTATACTTGCCAATTGATCTTTCCTTGGGGGCTACTGTAGTTTCTATAAATAGCTCGCTGACTTCGAAGAAACAGTTCTGTTCTTAGGAACTCATCTGGAAAGGGCATTTCTTTGAGGATATGGAAACCATATGTGGAATTTCAGCTACAAGGAAAATTCTAGGATTGAGACAAAGAAATACTGGGTGGTTTAAAATTGAGAGTCCATTTGTGAAAAATTGGTTTGCTTTTAATAGTCATATTTTGTTTTTAGAACTAAATATATTGCAGACTCATGGTCCCCAGTCTGGAGTTTTCTGACTCCTAGGGACCTGAAAATGCAGATTGGTACCACTGGCCATATTATCCTGGTCAAAAGTACTGATTTAAAGTAGTATATCATTGATTTACTAAAAATGAATAAATGTTGTTTATTACTTAAAAAGGGCAGTTTGTTTAGTTTACTAAATTTTTCATCACGTGGAGTTCGTGGAGTAAAACTAACAAAAAGTTCTCTTAGGAGAGATTCATGCCAATTTGAAGCCTGACCTATACAATGGTCATAGATGTGAGATTGTTCAATCCAGAGGTTCTTATTGATTGAATTAATAAATTCAGTTGTAAATCTAAGAACTCAAACTGTTTAACTGAATTTTATTTCAGTGAATATCAGAGTTTGGTGAACTACTTTTTACCCCAAATTAAATTTTTTGATGCAAGATGCAAGTGGTTTTATGATATCTCTGTGATGAGAATATTTGTGGGGGGTGGTCTATCTTATATATATTACCATCCTTAATGCAGTGGATGTGTGATACCGAATCCATATTTTTTAAAGTAACTTTTATTTTACTTGGATGAAGAGATACCCAAAATAAGCTTTGCTGTTTTCAATGTCAGTGTTATTTTCTCTTTCTCTCATCCCCCACTCCCCGGCCCATTGGGCAGGGAGTTGGGGGAGGTCATGGTTAGACTTTAGCAGCACATGCCACCATCAACCTTCAGACGTTTTGAACGGATAGCACACTCCACCCCTAATTTTTTTAAAATCATTGTCAGAGCTCTAAAGCTGTTACTTGAAAACTGAATTTTATATAAACTCCTTATGAAACATTTTAAAACAAGAAATGAATCATGATAGAATAGCCATGGTTTATGGTACAGCCTAATTTTTAAGAAAGCTTTGCTTATCACATTTTTTTTTAAGATTTTTTATTTATTTTTTGACAGAGAGAGAGACAGTGAGAGAGGGAACACAGGCAGGGGGAGTGGGAGAGGGAGAAGCAGGCTTCCCGCGGAGCAGGGAGCCCGATGTGGGGCTCGATCCCAGGACCCTGGGATCATGACCTGAGCTGAAGGCAGCCACTTAACCAACTGAGCCACCCAGGCGCCACTGCTTATCACATTCATAAATGGCTTAAATATGCTGATAAGAAATTCTCATTGTGGTGATTTACAGTCCTTTTCTTCAGGATGGTGTTTAAAATACCTAAGCTAAATTCTTCTTACTTCAAGTTCAAGTTACTCTTTCCTATTCAATGTGTAGTTGAAGGAAAGTAACTCTTTGAGTTACTTGCATTTCCTGTGGGCTGTCTTCCTGTGTTTGAGGACCTCTGTGAAACTCTTCCTCTACCGCTCTCTTCTCTTCCTTCAAAACCCCATGCTGCCTCATTTATAACAGTCCGTTAGTATCCTAATGATAAAAAAAAATTGTTATATTCTACTGTAATCCTCTTGTAATAAAAAGGAGAAATTACATGAAAATATATTTGTTACAAAAGACTTTAACAAGTACAAAAGACTAACATTCAAAAATAACATGAATTTCAGTATGGAAATGCTTGGACATGACTGGACCAGGAATAATGAAATAGTTAGATTCTTGTACATACGTGTGGCATCTCTAGGAAGATCACAGCTACAAATCCAACTATCTGTTAAAAAAATTTGTATTAGTGACTCAGAATGAGTGGTTTTGAGATTGTGGGTGTGACTTTTCTTAATATGTTGAATCACTTTTGTCAAAGCTCTGAGTGAAACAAATCACTTGATGTAGTTGTGTTCTTGAAAAATTCAGTGCATATTAAAATTTTTTCCTTAAATACCATGTGTCTATGTAAAATGGTGTAAGGTTCTAGACTCAGATAATTATAAACATATTTTTCACCCTCATGAGTCTCTAGTCATTCATTCAGAAGACGTGAGGGACCCAAGGAAATTCTTTGTTTGGGACTCTTCTTTGAGTTGCAGTAAATGTAGCAAGCTTCTCAGCCCATGTAAAGCAGTTAATATTCCCTAGCCATTGTGTAAGCCAAAAATATGATCACTTATTTTCAAAAAAAGTCCAGTCCTAAGTGATTTTCTTGAGAACCTTTGCTCCAGACTAAGCTTCTAAGTTTAGGGCCTATTTTCTGAAGCATCAGTAGTTTTTTTTTTTTTTTTTTTTTAATTTATTTGACAGAGAGACAGTGAGAGAGGAAACACAAGCAGGGGGAGTGGGAGAGGGAGAAGCAGGCTCTCCTCTGAGCAGGGAGCCCGATGCAGGGCTAGATCCCAGGACCCTGGGCTAATGACCTGAGCTGAAGGCAGCCGCTTAACGACTGAGCTATCCAGGTGCCCCGCATCAGTAGTTTTTTTGTTTTTGTTTTTTGTTGTTTTTGTCCTTAGGTGTCTATCTAATTTTTCTTATACTTTAATGTAATTGATAAGGACAAGCAATTCATATTTGTTTCTCAGAATCTACCTAAGGTGTCTTAAATGGTGCAAACTAAAATCATCTAGGTGTGGAAATCTAGCAAATTACTAGTTGCTAGCAAATCATTGTGGGTGACTACTGAAGACATCCTTTCACCTTCTTTAAGGTGGAATCCCACTTTGTGTAAAGATTGTTTATTTTAGAATACGTGGGGGGCGATCATACCAAACATTTCTAGAGCACTTATCTAACAGTGATATTGTTTGCCTTACCTTTTATTCTTAAGTCTGCTAACCATCTGATGAAGCAGGCATTATTATTTTTTTTTTAATTTTATTTATTTGACAGAGAGAGACACAGTGAGAGAGGGAACACAAGCAGAGGGAGTGGGAGAGGGAGAAGCAGGCTTCCCGCTGAGCAGGGAGCCCGATGCGGGGCTCGAACCCAGGACCCTGGGATCATGACCTGAGCCGAAGGCAGATGCTTAATGACTGAGCCACCCAGGCACCCCGAAGCAGGCATTATTAATATCTTTATTTTACAAAAGAGAAATCAGAGCCATAGAGAGGTTAATTACCTTGCTCAAGGTCACACAACTATTAAGGAGTAGAGCTCGGATATTATCTCAGGTTTCTTTGACTTTACAGTAATTACTCTTAAGTTTTAGTGGTGTTCACATGAACTTTTCAAAGGTAAATCATCACTGTTAAAATATGTCTAGCACAGACCTTCAGAGAAGCTCTCCCTATCTCTCTTCTAATAACATATTTATCTGCAATTCCTCTTATTTTCCATTCTTTTGAGTTAGCTAGATGTGTGGGATATAAACGTGAACTATACACAGAAATTCTACTTCTTGGTATTTGTCAACATGGCAGTTAGAAATTGATGCAGCCAAGTACTTCAAACTTGCCAGCATCATGATGGTCATCAGTAATCAGCAAGTGAGCTTAGTTAGCCTGTGTGGTCTAGAGTGATAGAAAATATGAAAACACTGCCATATACTTAACAAAACCGTATGAATAATAAAACCCAGAAAGCAGAGGATCATGTTTATTTTTTTGTTCACCACTCTCAACTTCAACTAGTGGGGAAAGTCTGCTTTTTATTCTTCTGATGCTGTTACCAGTGCAGAAAAGTAGTCTGCATTTCTGCACTAGTGATATTTGTGATTTCTAGATAAACAATGCCTTCTAGTCTCCTGTGTGTTGTTCTTTTCAGCATTAATAAACTTATTAAAATAAAGTTATATTAGTGGATCAAATGAGTTCTTGTAATTGACAGTGAAATCATCAGATTCTAACATATTTAAAACTTAGAGAGGCTTCCCATTAAAAATAGCATTTGGTTGCGGTTGCTGACAGCCTCTTCCAATTTTCTGCTAAGAGATTAATGAAGACCTAGAAACAGACTCACAGTAATGGGGAAAAAAGAGACTGATACTCGGTTGATAGAAATTTTTATACATTTCTTCCATCTACAAGGAACTGGATTAGGAAAAACAGGAAATCTGATGAAACAATTCAGTGTAAGGTTGGAAATGTAGTTTGCTTCTTTTGTAACATCATCTGCTTGCTCAGACACCCATGATCTTGAAACGTTGAGGAGACGGGGCAGCTCTCCATCTGCTGCAGGGGTGCTGTTTTTTTGGGGAAGCTATAGTATCACCATCACTTATGCCTCCAGTCTCTTAGTTTTTCTGTCTGTCCAGCAGCTTGAAGAACATAGAAAACAGCAAGGACATTAAAGATGAGGAGTTGGAGCCGCAGACCACTGCATCCTGAAAGGAAGAGGCCTCCCCAGGTAGAGGGCTCAAGGTGGGAATGGAGACCTGAATGGGAGGCATTTTAGACTTCAGGTGATTCTTTTTCAGACCAGCAGTATGTGAGGACAAGGGTCCTTTGGCATCCAGAAGGCAAGCTTTAGGTTAATGCCTGACGGCCACTGAGAATTGGACTTTTAACTCTTTGTATCTACTACATTCCTGCTAGAGCACTGAAAAGGGATTTCTCTAGGCATTTGAGAACAGAGTGAGCCAGGCCAAGCTTTCTGTTGGATGGTGGACACCGTCACCATCATGGGCAGAGGCAGTAGCAGACCCAAACAACTTTTGACTTGTTAACTAATACTGTACTTCAGGGAAAGGGACTATCATCCTGAAGATGCAAGAGAAAAGCACATTTTGGAGAGTATTTACAAAAACTAGAAGAACATTTAGAAAGCAGTTTAACATAGCATCAGGTAGAAGGCAGGGTATCTGTGAGCCTTCAGCAGAGAGCTGCAAGGAGAGAACTAACTCATGTTTCTATAAAGGTAAGGGGTGACTGCAGAAAACGGTAAAGCCATGCAAGTGGAATTCAAGACTTAGAGGAAGCAAGAAAGAAGAATTAATGTTTTGAAAAACTAAATCGGTGATAAGAAGAACAAACTTGAGGAACTTTGGTTTCAGAGAAAGATCAAGAAGTAAAAACAGTGAGATAAAAGATAATAAATATGGGGAGAGAGAACTCAAGTCCAATCTAGGAAGGATAAATACAAATGGCTGATAAACATAGGAAAAAAAAATCAGCCTTACTATTTTGCAAAGAAATGAAAATAAAAATGAGTTTTCACTTTGGGCTAATCAAGTTAATAAATATTAAATGGGCGCCTGGGTGGCTCAGTCGTTAAGCATCTGCCTTCGGCTCAGGTCATGATCCCAGGGTCCTGGGATCGAGCCCCGCGTTGGGCTCCCCGCTTGGCGGGAAGCCTGCTTCTCCCTCCCCCACTCCCCCTGCTTGTGTTCCCTCTCTCGCTGTGTCTCTCTCTCTGTCAAATAAATAAATAAAATCTTTGGGGAAAAAACCCAAATATTAAACAAGTAAAATGCCCTTTTGATACAAGCTCAGTGAAAAAGTGCTGTTTGAAATGTATAGTCATTTAGACATTTTGGTAACATTTTCTTAAAAAGCCTAGCACTTTATCTAAAGGTTGTAATCATGCATATGTAATAAGATTACTATATAAGGATAACAAATTGGAAAAATTCTAGTAAACTATGAGACACTTAAATGTAGTGATAATTTATAGCCCCCAAATCATGGTTTGAAACTATTTAACAATATGGAAATGTCCTTCCAATATAATGTAGTTTCAGTGTTTCCCAAGCTGGAAGCTAATAGATGAACAAGGAAGATATGTTTAGTGGGGAATAAATTTTGGAATCTGCTTGCTCCTCAAGTTTGTGACGACTTGTTTCCCAAGTCATTTATTATGAATTAAGTCATAATAAATGTTAGTACCTTATAGGCTCTGAGAAAGCTGCAGTGGACATCTCACTTTGCTTAAACCTTTTTATACCATTTTAAATACCATAGACCATTGTTTTTAGTGGAACAGATACTAACCTTATATTAACATCTTCCACAAAAATGTTATTTAAATACCAGTTTGGGAGACAATATGTTAAATGAAAAAAAATTATATGAAATCAAAGTAAATACACCAAATAATTTAAAATTGTCTCTGAATGGTGAAATTGTTTTGTCCTTATATGTAACTCAATTTTTCTTCCACAGGAATTTCTTCAATAAGAATGCTTTTTTTAATAATAAGAATAAACAACAACTGTATTTAAAAAGAGAAATTTGAAGAACTCTGGCTATAAAATTGATAGTCATTAGAGGGCATAAAATAGAATCATTCTGATGGAATTCATGTCATGATTATTTGCTGTTACAGAGTTTTAGATTAGGCATTTATTTTTAAGTGTGTAGGGAGATATTTTGACCAAATATTTAATTATACACAGAATTTGTTTCTCCTTAATTGTGAATGAGTTTCAATAGACCAAAAAATTAAGAGTTATCCTGAATCAAAATAGAGTGAAAATAGTTGTTTTTTGTTTCTTTATTTTGTTTTAATCAAAGAACTGAATACAGCCCTTATCTTACTTGTTGGTTGGGGTTAATCCCCAACCTTGTGAAAAATGGGACAGGGAGGTTAGTTGCTGTGATGGTTGAGAGTGTGCATGCGCACACATGTATGTGTGTCTGACCTTTTTTTTCCTCATTTTCTTCATTTTTAATTCATCAAAGTGAAAGACACTGTAATCTTATCTCCTCAGAATCTTTCCTCTACCTCTTCCAAATCAACTTAAATTCTTCTAATTATTCACAGATGAGATTAAGTCCAAAAGAATTTTTGTTCATAATATTGTTCTATTTCTCTTATTTGTTTTTCTTATAGAGATGACTGCCTTTCTTTTTGCAGCTATGTTAATAGATAAGCATGTCCACATAGTTTGCTATTGCCATAATCATATTATTTTGTTAACGCAAGAATTTTAGACTCACAGAGGCAAATCTGGAAGTGATTTAGATCATGGCCTTTTTGAAGAATTTGAATTGTGCCCCCATCAGACTGTCTAGAGCAAGTTACATTGGGAGGTGTGAGAAGTAAGCATCAAGAGGCTACACATTTTTGGAATCGGTAGTATTCACTGTAAATTGTGAAGTTGAAAGAAATGCATGTTCTGGTTAATCTTTTTTTTTTAACAGCTTTTAATTTTCTCAATTATTCAAGTTCATTTTTTGTGATTTAAACTGAAGACTACAGAACACAACATTAATACCCTTCCCATGAGGGATGCTTTTATACCGAAGAGTCCATAAACCAGTCTTATTTTATGTACTGTAGTGTATATAAGGGCACTCCCACATTAATTTGCTAGGTAAGTCATAACTTCAGAATACCTTGTACACATTTATTTTTAGAACATTCAAAGGTAGAAAGTACTGGAATACTCATATGGGTCAACTCCTGCATTCTTGATTTGGTGAACACTTTGATCAGTGTAGTGTGGCAGTTTTGCAGCCAAAGCTCAGACCAGGTGGCATAAAGATGATGAGCCTTAAAACAACTGGGTTCAGTGACAAGTTATTTTTTTAAGAGTTAATATGCAGTAATAACTCAGTACTAATACTTGAGAAACCTGTGAAAATAACAAAACATTTTTCAGTTATTTCGGCTCAGTCTGAGCAAATTACTTAATTGTATATAAATAACTAAAGGGTGTTGTGGTTAGGATTTCAAAAGTAATTCATTTCCATTTTATCATGAAAAATCCTTCTCTTCCTGGGTCTCCAGGAGCTCAGTTAATGATTTGCATTGTGATCAGGGTGGTTTTGGGAATTTTCATCTGTAACTAATTAGAACTAGGTTTTTTGATTTGAAATTCCACCTCCTTGGTTAAACTTCCTAATTGGAATAAGAGAAGCACATTTTTTCTGCCCCTATTCTCTCTTCACAAATGATTCCCTAACACTTCCTATACTGGGTGGAAGTACTTTTGATGAGGGGAGAAATTGAAGGTTAAAAGAATTTAATTAACAAGGCTGTTATTTTATTTTGTATCCAGATGTTTTTCACAAGGGGAAATCTTTGGTCTCTTTTGGGTAGGGACAAAATAAAATAAGGTCTGAGAATTAGCTGATATATGCTACAAACTTGAAGAGCAATAATTGTGTATTTAGAAACATTTGGAGATCCAGAAATATTAAGATGATGAGCAAATATTATTTCCAAAATAGTTATCAGATGTTATAGAATGAGATATACATAATCTCAGGGCAGCTCATGAAGACAAGGGCTGTTTCTTATTTATTTTTTAATTCCTAGGTCTTAAATAGCAGGTTCACGTAATAGGTTTGCTTTAATATCCATCAAGAAAATTTCAAGATTGAGATACAGTTATTCAGTCGATTAATTGAATTCTTTGTATCTGTCGGTCCCTGTAGCCAGGCATATTCCTTTATTTTTCTTTAAGAAGTTGTCTGCTACATATAGATTTTTTTTTTTCAGTTTTCATAGGAGTTTGCTTTTCTTCCTATTAATCATTGAGTTAATAGTAAGTTCAGTTTTATAATATTTCAAACCAACTTTGGAGTTTGGCAGACCTGGGTTGCTTGGTTCTAGGCATTTCTGCTGCTGATCCATCCTACAAGAAGTTTTTAGACTAAGTCTACCTTAAAGTCCAATTGCATATGTCTGTCTCTTTCACAGATCCCATTCCATTTCATTCCATCTGTTCTTTATTTCTTCACATATGTATATATGTTTTTCACTTCCGGCTTGAGAGTTATAGGTAGTATGGTGCAGTTATTATGGGAAAGAGTGCTGCAAATAAATTGGATTCAAATCCCAGTTCTGTTCCTTACGAACTGGATGATCTAGGGTAAGTTATTTGATCCCTGTCTGTCTGTTTCCTGATGTATAAAATTGGGATAAGAATATCTTATCTTTCAGAGGTGTTAGAAAATTAAATATGCTAATACATATGAAGCGCTTAGAACAATGTATAGTGCAGAACTAAATTCTTTGTCTATCTTTGAAGGCTGATTTGAACTTGGTATTTCCTGTTTCATCCCAGAGTATTTTCTGACCCAGTTTGGTGTTCGTATTTCACTTTAACCAAGATTGAACTTTTCCTTTGGTATGTTCCATCTATGCCCTTTGAAGTCCTGGAACACTCTCCACACAGCTACCCGAATTCTGTTTATCTGGGAGGGTCCATGTCAAGCCTCCTATCCTACTTTTTTATTACCAAACTAAAGATGAGGTACCAGAACTCACAGAACACATATCCCCAACCTGGACTGCAGACTTTGTGAATGTAGACAAATAGTGATTTTTGATATTCCATAAATATTCTTTATTACAACATTGAACAGAAAAGTTACCCAATAAACCCATGCTGATTGTGAAATTGCTGCTTATCTATTTTCTAAAAGAGAAATTTAGAAATGATATGTGTTGATATATGTGAACAGACTCATGCTATTTACAGTTTCATTTGTGCATTAGGAATAATCAGAGGTTGTTTCACATTGTGTATTCTCTTGAATCGACTGTTTGAATAAAATAGGATTATCTTACACTGAATGTCATCCAGGTAGGTAAGTAGTTTGTATTTACTGCGTATTAGACTTTGGTTGTGAGGAAACTCTACATAGCGGCATCTGACGATATAGTGTTTACTATGTAGTGCTTATGGGCCACATAGTGCCTGCCTACCAATACTTAATCTTGACTGAAGAGCCTTAAAAAAAAAAGATAAGATGACTTAGAAAATTATAAATTTTGGAAACTTTTTTTTAAATGAAAGATTAGAGAGTTTTGTGTTCAGTAGAAATGGTGCTTCTAGATAGTTTACCAGTCTCTACCTGTCTCTAGAGGATATTGTTTGGTGGTGGTCACCCCAAGAAGTCAAGTGGGACAGTGAAGTACACTGTTCTTGGCAATATGGAATGGTGAATAACAGTGTTAGGATTTTCTTTTCCACTAAAATTCTAAGACCTTCAGGCTATTCAAAGTGAAAGGTGAAGAAAATAGTAGTACTCAGTATTTATTTTGCAGTTGCTATTTGGTTTCTAATTTAGGTTGTGTATTTTCCTTTAATGTTTCATTTTGACATAATATATTTTAACATGGACTTTTCTAGTGGATAAACATTTTATGATATAATTTTTCTCAAGTTCTAGGAGACAGTGTGGCTGTGTTTTATTTACTTGAATCATTTGTGATGAGAACCAGACTCAAACTTATTTCAGAAATATTGTTAATTATACAACTGAAAGAGGCAGATATCTTTTTGATTCATTTACACATTTCAGAGTTGCTCTATAGTGCATTCCTAAAACCATATCTAAATAATCATACAACATCTTCTAATGTTGGTAGATATTTCATACTTGACCATTGGAAATTATCTTTCATTAAATTACACAGTAATGTGTGGTTGTCAGGCAGAGTGAGATTCAGTAAATGGGTAGTTAGCACATGGTAAGGTAACAAAGTTAATGGTAATGGAAGATGGATTAAAAAATACATGATGAATTGTATATTTAAATTGTTGCTTTAATTATTGTAGATTTTAGTCAATATCCTACTGTTATTTATAAAACACAGAAAAGTAAAAAAGATGATAGGTCAGATTATGTTTTCAGTTATTAACATTTTTAGTGGGCAGAATTCAAGGAATATGTGTTGCAATAGCAATACTGCAAAGAAAGTTGTCTGTGGCTTGAGGGTCCACCGTTGTAATTACTGGCATCCAGTTTTCAGAAGATCTTCTGAGTAGATTTCAACCTCTCCCATTCTGCATCTCTTTTATTTTATTTTATTTTTAAAGATTTTATTTATTTATTTGACAGAGAGAGACACAGCGAGAGAGGGAACACAAGCAAGGGGAGTGGGAGAGGGAGAAGCAGGCTCCTGGCTGAGCGGGGAGCCCAATGCGGGGCTCGATCCCAGGACCCCGGGATCATGACGTGAGCTGAAGGCAGACACTTAACCGACTGAGCCACTCAGGTGCTCCCCATTCTGCATCTCTTTATGGCAGGTGGACAGTAAGCAGTGGCAGGTGGGAGGATGTCAGGATAAAAATCAGAATTAAGAAAAACTCTCAACTTTAAAAAAATCAACATTAAGGTACCATTTAGAAGTTTTGAGGTGTGGGGAGGAATATAAGTAGAGGGAGGATTGGGAAATCATTTTGGGTATTAGGGTGACCTGAATCCCATTGGAAGGAAGTGCTTATTAGCTACTATTTCTAAGCCATGTAGTTTTGTTTTATATTTCTTTTCTTTCTTCTCTCTTTTTTTTTTTTTTTTTGAGAGAGAGAGAGACAGAGAGAGTGGGGGAAGGGCAGAGGGAGAGGGAGAGAGAATCTTAAGCAGGCTTCACACCCAGTGTGGAGCCCGATTGGGGCTCGATCTCATGATCCTGAGCTGAAATCAAGAGTCATATGCTTGGGCGCCTGGGTGGCTCAGTTGGTTAAGCGACTGCCTTCGGCTCAGGTCATGATCCTGGAGTCCCGGGATCGAGTCCCACATCGGGCTCCCTGCTCGGCAGGGAGTCTGCTTCTCCCTCTGACCCTCCCCCTTCTCATGTGCTCTCTCATTCTCTCTCTCAAATAAATAAATAAAATCTTTAAAAAAAAAAAAAGGGTCATATGCTTAACCAACTGAGCCACTCAGGTACCCCTGTTTTGTATCTTTAGAAATGGATCCTTTAATAAGAGTCAAAGACTTACTAAAGGATTTAAATTGCATTTAAGCAGGTAATTTCTTAGAATTTTTTTATTTAAAAAAAATTTTTTTAATTTTTAAATTTTGGGTGGGGGGAGGGACAGAGGGAGAGGAAGGGGAAGAGAGAGAATATTAAGTAAGCCCCCCACCCGGCGTGGAGCCTGACATGGATGGGACTAAGTCTTAAAACCCTGAGATCGTGACCTGAGCTGAAATCAAGAGTTGGATGCTTAACCGACTGAGTCACCCAGGTGCCCCTCTTAGAATTTCTTCATGGTAGATTAGGGACTTATATTATCATTTGGGTACAAGCTCAAGGTGCTTTTTTTATGTTTTAGAAATATTAGTACAGAGCTTAAATGTCACAAAAAGTCATACTTGGCCTGATTGCCTTTTTTTTTTTTAAAGATTTTATTTTGAGAGAGAGAGCACAAGCAGGGGGAGTGGCAGAGGGAGAGGGACGAGCAGGCTCCCCACTGAGCAGGGAGCCTGATGTGGGACTCGATCCCAGGACCCTGGATCATGACCTGAGCTGAAGGAAAACACTCAACCAACTGAGCCACCCAGGTGCCCCCTGATTGCCTTTTAATGAAGTTTATTTGCATGATACTTAACAATTGTAAATAAGGTCAACATTCAAAAAATCAACTTAGTGCCTTTTTCTATTTATATATTTTTACATTATACATAAGAAAAAATTTTTTTTAATAAATCAGCGCTAATAGCTACAGTAGTGAATTTTTTTTGATTTGAAAATGTTTTTAATAGTTTAGTGGTATATCGAGGTTTGTTTTATAATTTACAAATGGTACACTTCAATACAATATGGAATTTTAAGAATTTTCAGGTTTTATGAGTATATTCTAGATCAGTTCAGAAAAATAAAGATTTTTATTTATTAAAACTAGTATAAACATGTAGCATATAGTTAAAAATATGAAACTGCTCATGCTGTTTCTTAAAATCTTCCAGTGGTTCCCATTGCCTTCAAGATGAAGTCCAGTATCTCTGTCACGGAAGCCTCATCTTCTTTATTCAGTTGCAGAGCTTCTGTTTGTCCCCAGTCGCTTCCGCTCCCATTCCTAAGGATTATGTCACCATTCATCTACTCATGCGCTCCACGTCAGCACATCCTTGTAGCTTTTCAGAGGCTGACCATTTCTTTTCTCTAATTGAGAGACTACATGTCATGAGAGCTCTCCAGCATCTTTCTGCCTAGTACCAGCATCCACCTCTATTCCCATATATTCATACTGCCTTCCCTCCTTTCTGAGTATAAGCTTCCTTTCCACACTGAAATAATATTCTTGTTCAGTCCTTTTGTCTCCTTTCACTCTCCCCTTCTGTCGTTCTCTGTTAACTCCTTTTTCATAAATTCTCTTCTCTTAGCAAAACCCTTCTTTGAACCATTGCTAGCCTCTAACTGTGGCTCTGACTCTCCTGGAAAGAACCTGTGTGTGTTCCTGACCACCCATTCATTGTTTATTTCACTGTCTGAAGCTGGAATTGCTTTTGCCAAATCACTAATGACCACTGATTTACCAAATTCCCCCAGACACTTGTTTTAGGCCCTGGCATATTCCCTGTATCCAATGAAAATGACACTTTTCGCTAATATTATCTTCTCATCTTATTTATGTGGCTTCCCCTTCGCTAAGTTCTTTTACTGGCTTTTCCATATGCCTTGTAAATACATGTTCTCTGAGGTTCTGAGAAACTGCTTTATCTCTCCAGCATGATTTAGTCTTTGGATAGATGCCCCATTCACAAGCATGACTCAGTAATCTCACCTTAAGTCTTGACCCTCATTAAAAGGCTTCAATCTTTCTGTGTATTCCATAATACCTCAAACTCAGTATGCCTAATTTTGAACTCATGATCAGTCTCATAAAATTTAGTCCTTTTACGTTATATATTACCTATGAGTGACATCCCTATACAAGACTCCAGATACACAAACACTGAAACCGGGAATCTAGGAACAAATCTCTAATTCTTCCTGCCTATAGTATCTTAATCTTGAGTCTTCATCTTCTCTTTATTCCTACATCTTATGATCCTCGTTAAATACCATCTTAGTTTTCACCTAGAATAGTCTTAATTTAGTCTCCTTGCCTGCCTCTCAGGCTTTGGCTATCTATGTTTTGTTATTTTTTTCTTCTCTTTTTAATTTTCTTTTAACTTAAAACTTTTTAGTTTTCTGATGCATGAAATTTTGTTTTGTTTTGGAGCAAATTGAAAATACTTGTATGTGAACCCTTCAGAAAATAGAATTTTTCATAACCTTCAAAAAGTGATCAACACATAGCTCAATACATGTTTATGGCTTAGGTATAATTATTGTATTTTTGAAGATTAGTGTTAGCTGCACATTGAGATCATAATTTAACAGGATCATGATCTAACAGGATCACATTTCCTTTGAAGGGACCAAGAAATATCCTTTGTTTTCAGTGTTGAAGGATCAACATGACTTTAACAGTTATATCTGACAGAAAGGCCATTCTAGGCAGAAGGAATACAAAACCAATGCTTACTGCCCTGAAAAGGGTAAAAATATTCTTGGAACATGAGAGTAATGTTTCAATTTATGAGAATGCATCTGACTTATTATTAATCAAAATTATTGAAAAGAAGATGGGTATTTATGTTCAACTAGTGACTTTATAATTTATTTAGACAAATATTTCATCTTAGGGATTCCCAGTTTGGTAGACTGGACATGATGGATTGAATGTTGCACTTTAATTTATTCTGTAATTTCTAATTTCTTGTTAGCACTGCTTATTTACATAGTAGTAGGAGTCTCCATGGAGTAATTATTTAAAAGTTAAATGTTAGAGCACTTTGAGGACAGACACAGAGACTGTATCTTAAATTTCTCTAAAACCTCTTTTAATTAAGAAAGCTGTGATTTGTCTAAGTTAATTTCTTACCATCTTATACACACACACAAAGTTGGAATGATAATTTGTGAGTTTCATTTTATTTTTTCATAATGTAAAAGATAAAAACTCCATAGCTTTTCTTTTAAAGTCTAGATTCATTATTCACATATTGTATGAAAACAATTTTACACTTTTTTCCCCCCTCAAACCTTTTTCCTTTATATAACTAAGCACCAGAAGAAAGTCAAACTTTTCCTCTGATGCTAAAATTTCTTCCAGATCACATGTTGACATACCCTTTCCTTTTTTCTTTTAGGCCTTTCTTAAATGATCAGATGTAGACTTTTAAGTATATATGTCCAGCTCTTTAATCTGAACTACTTTGTCTAAATTTATGCTATTCAGATAGCATGTATCTTCAGTGTTCAGCTTTGCATCCGGGTTATGCTTTAACCAGGTAGTATCTATTTTTCTTCTTCTTTTAGATTTAACTGAAATTATTCCATCTATATTGTGTGGGTTCAAAAGGCCTGTTTGATTTCGAAAGACTCACTTTTACTCATTATAAAATAAAATGTGACTGTGTTTTTAAGTACAAAAATTTTTCCTAACTGATAACATTTTAATTGTCATTTTCCTTGACATCACCTAAGCATTTCTTTTAAAAGTTTAGTTTTTATAAAATGGTACATGTTTTATATATGCTTGGCCTTTATTTTTTCTAAAGATGCAAAGCTGAATGAATGGTTGTAAAGAACAGTGGCACCTCTTTCCTGTTTGAGCTCTGGTCAATATTTGTGTAAAGCATAACTCGTATCTTTCAGATTGAACAAATTTTCAGTAGTGCTTTTAAGTGATATTTAGCAAACCTATGGGCAGTAGGGTTGAAAATGTGCGTTGTGTGTTTAAAAATTTACATTACTTATAGAAGCTGCAGAGAAATTTAGATTTTAAGGAAAAGAAATTTATCTTGTTGTCCTTAACAGCCTTTTAAAATTCTATTTTTATAAACTATGACCAGTCTTAACTAAATTTTTCTTTAAACCTTTGGATAAAAATTCATTACAGTCTTCCTGCAGTGTGAACTTAGTGCCGTATTTGGACTTGTTTTTGTGATTTTCTTCCACTAAACTTGGAATGCAGTCCCGAAGAATAGGTTTTTGGCTCTTAAGGGCTATCATAGTCACACACTAGTTCTTAATCACTGTGTCTGTGTAGTGTCTTGCTGATGTAGCTCTCAGTGTATTGACTTCCCTTTCTATTTCCAGCTAAGATTTTTTGAAATGTTTCAACCAAACAAAAAACTCCAGTTTTACCACTTGTGATAGAGAACACCTTTACTTGGTTATGCTGTTTGCTGTATGGTGATTATGGAATTACTATTATAAAAGAAACTGTCAGCTTTCAGTTCTGTGCATATTTGGGATTAATAGCATCCTTAGCTTTTTTTTTTTTTTTTTTCTCTTCTCAGTCTTTTGGCTTGTTTTGTTATACCTCAGAGAATGGAGAATTGGGAAGAAAAAGAAATGATATAATGTTTCATCATTTAATTAAACGTTCTTGAGTACGTGAGAGTAAATTTAAAAGTTTCTGTTACCACAATGAGACTTTTGCATTATCTTTGCACTTGATATTCTTCCGGCAAAAATTACCCTCTATTAGCACAGCAAGTTGATAATTGCTCCAACATAACTGAAAGTCTTGCTTTGGATTCTGGCCTTACCCTGGGAGCTTTTTTCTCTAAAACTGAGATGATACAAAGAAGGTTAACTTGACTCGGTTTGGGATTTCCATGTCAGCATTGGAAGGTGTCTTGTGGTAGCCTCCTGACGAGCAGTTATGGACAATGGAAATAGCCTACACTAGGGGATGAATAAGCACCTTTGTCAAGTAGACTCTGTAGTTTATAAGGACGCTTATCTGTTAACAGTGATGATTGTGTGTGTGTGTGTCTGTGTGTGTATGTGATAGAAGGATTATGTCATGTGCTGCATGTGCATTTTCTTCTTTAACTATTACAGTACATGTGAGCTAGGCATTATTATCCCCATTAACAAGTGAGGACACCAAGGCTTGGAGAAGTTAAGCATCTTGTCCAAGATCATACAGCCAGTAATACCAGAGCTGGTATTCATACCCAGGGACTGTTTGACTCCAAGACTTGGCTCGTCACTGCTCTGCATTGTGTTCTATGTTAAGTACTGTGTGCTTGTTGTGAAGATTAAATAAGCTAATGTGTATACCTTTGTAAAGCTATTATTCTTGATATAGTAAAATATGGATGTATTTGGAAGTTGGAACTGTTAATCCTTTCTGCTCTTTTAAGGATTGGCATTTACTTCATAATTTTATATATAAATATTTTAACCTTCAGGATTATTACTACTTTGTCAAAGTCCTGTTTGATTTATGAAGTGTGTATACATACATATATATACTTCATATAAGTATTCATATATATATATATATATATACACTTCACATAAATATTCATGTATAGGTATATATATACACATACATACACATATATATACTTCTAAAATGGAAGGGAATCTGTGATGTTTTTCCCTCTGTCCCTCTGTAGTCTGTGGATTATTTTTATTCTGAAAAATATTTTAATAGCTTTACCTCAGAATCTCCTTTTTAGGATTTTCTGGACTTCAGAATTTAATAATGTATTATATATTCACTTATAATTTTATGCTGGAGAAAAAGATCTTTAACACTCCACTGTTTTAATGAATCATACAAGGTAAACACATATAAAAAAGGATTGATTGCTTCAGTAAGGATACTGAATAGTCAACAATTTTTAAACAACTTAGTTTATTATATACGCAAGCTATTTTGAATGTTGGGCATTACTAAAATACTTTAAGGCCTTCTTTAGTTTGTATTCATTGCTGAAATACCCTAAGGTTTGATTCTGGAATGCTTGAAAAACTTTAAATTGCGAGAAGAAAACCAATAAGTACTTACTCATGTTGTAACACTTTTCTGTAATTTCCCTCAATTTCTGAGGTTGTCCTCTGGTACATTTTATTCAGGTTAAAGATAGATTTGAAGTACTCTTGATTCCAAGTAATTTGTTTAATTGTCTTAATGCTATCTTTCTAATGATTTTAAGCTGTGGCATTCTGTGAGCAAGTGCCCAGGGGCTGGATAATTGACATTTAGACAGTGAGGTCTGCTTTCCCTTACTGGCCTCTTGGCAGCCTCTGTGACCTCACAAGGGCATTTAAAAAAATCTTTTAACCTCTAGTAGCTGAAGGCAAAACTCTAGATTATGGTTTGGGAATTCAAAAATGATAATTTAAATAAAATGACATGTAAATATTTGTAGACAAAGCGTTCAAGTTTAAACTGTAGTTAAATATCTTCTAAAAGTATAAAATTTTTTTTCAAAATTATTTTTTATAGTATGAAAAGTCCCTATCAATATCACATATTTAGTAATGCTGACAAGTATTTATTTGAAATATACATTTTGAAATTCTGGTTTTTGATTAAAGTAGAAGTATGAAATTATTAACCTTACTTTTCAGGTGGGAAATAATAGAAATTTCTCCTTTGTCTTTCATAGTTAGTATGATTTTATGAATCTACTGCTTTTTGTGATATTTAGGATTTATCTTTTATTCATAGTTTTGAGTGTTTAGCATAGCCATGTAAACATTCAGCAATAAACGATGATCATTTCTTGCCCAATTACTTATATATGTCTCCTGTGAGCATAAAACTGAACTCTGGATGAAGGATATAAGAGATAATTCCTCTTCGTAAAGCATTTGGCGTGAGGAAAGTTTTACCTTGATACAATTCAAAGGTAATGTAAGTCCATACCAGCTTTGAAAGGTTTTCTAGGATATGTCTTCATTTATGGGAAGCTCACCTGATTTGGTCCTGTGGAGTCCCATCTCACATGTGCCTACACTATGTTAGAAATAATCTATCTGAATTTTATTTGCCATAAGCCAGATTTCTCTGGTCAGCACTGAACAATCTTGTAAGTTGTTCCTGATGACATTGCTCTCTCTGCTCTGTCTGGCCAGAGCTTTATTTTTCTGTCGCCTCAGAGACTCTCTCTTGAGTACTGACCACCTTACCAAATGATCTTCAATCTACTTTTCTAGTTTCATCTGGGCCACTCTGCTCTTCTTTGCCTTGTCACCTGAATTTTTGCTATTCTCCTCCAAATACCTTTGAATAGGTTGGGTCTTCTACCTGGAATTTCCTCTCTCCTCCTTTTCTGAATCTTGTCCGTACTTCAAGACTTTGAATGCTGACTTCATAACCTCGTGTATGTCACTTACTGCCTATGCCTTGTTGCCTTAAAAAACTGTGATAGGAAACACAGCATAAAATTTACCATTGTAACCACTTCTAAGTGTACAGTTCAGTAGTGTTAGGTATATTTACATTGTTGTGGAGCATTTTGTCACAACTTTGTCATCAAGCACAACTGACACTGTGCTTATTAAACAATTCCCAGCTCCTCCCCACCTAGCAACTGGCAACCACCATTCGAGTTTATGAGTTTGACTACTTTAGATACCTCATGTAAGTGGAATCATACAGGATTTGCTTTTATTTTAAGATTTTATTTATTTGAGAGAGAGAGAGAGAGCATGAGCAGGGGAGGGGCAGAGGGAGAGGGAGAAGCAGTCTCCCCACTGAGCAGGGAGCCTGATGTGGGACTCGATCCCAGGACCCTGGGGTCATGACCTGAGCCAAAGGCAGATGCTTAACCGACTGAGCCACCCAGGAGCCCCAGGATTTATGCTGCTGTGAACATGGATGTGCAGATATTTCTTTGAGATCCTGCTTCAGTTTACTGATACATACCCAAAAGTGGGATTGCTGGATCACATGGTAATTCTATTTTTAATTTTTTGAGGAACTGCCATACTGTTTTCTATAGTGGCTGTACATTTTATATTCCTACCAGTGTTGTACAGGTGTTCAAATGTCTTCACATCCTCTCTAACATTTATTTCCTGTTTTTCTTTAATTGATGTATAACTGATATATTGCATTATATTCGTTTCAGGTGTGCAACATGATGATTTGATATTTGTATACACTGTGAAATAATCACAATAAATCTAGTTACCATCCACTACCATACAAAGTTGCAAAAATTTTTTTTTCTTGTGATGAGGACTTTTATGATTTATTCTTTTTGCAACTTTCAAAAATACACTATGATATTACTGACTAGTGTCACCATGCTATATATTACACCCCCATGACTTACTTATTTTAGACCTGGAAGTTTGTACCTCTTCACCTCTTCACCCATTTCATCTACCCCCCAATTGTACTTCCTGCTGGCAACCGCCATTCTATTATCAGTATCAATGAGTTTTGTTTTTCTTTTTTAGATTCTCCATATAAGTGAAATCATAGGTCTTTGACTTTCTCTGTCTTATTTCTCTTAGCATAATATTCTCAAGGTCCATCCATCTTGCTCTAAATGGCAAGATTCCATTCTTTTTTAAGGCTGAGTAGTATTTCACTGTGTGAATATATATATATATACACATATATATGTATATATATATATATATATATATACACACACATATATACATATATATTTATAATATATATCATTATATAATGATATAATATTTATCCATAGATGGACACTTAAGTTGCTTCCGTATCTTGGCTATTATAGATAATGCTGCAGGGAACATAGGGGCATATACATCTTTTCTAATTAGTGTTTTTGTTTTCTTTGTGTATATATCCAAGAGTGGAATTTGCTGGATCATATGATAGTTCTATTTTTAATTTTTGAAGAACCCCCATACTGTTTTGTATAAACAAAACAGTTTATGATGTACTCTCTTGGCAAAAAATGGCTGTACCAATTTACATTCCATTTTTTGGTGGAGTCTTTAGGGTTTTCTATATATAAAACCATGCTGTTCACAAATAGTGATAGGTTTACTTCTTCCTTTTTAGTTTTGATGCCTTTTATTTCTTTTTCTTGCTAATTGCTTTGACTAGGACTTCCAGTACTATGTTGAATAATAGTGGTGAGAGTGGGCATCCTTGTCTTGTTTGTGATCTTAGAGGAAAAACTTTTAACTGATGTTAGCTGTGTCGTTATATGGCTTTTATTATGTTAAGATCTGTGCTCTCTATACCCACTTTGATGAGAGTTTTATCATGAATGGGTACTGGATTTTGTCAATGCTTTTTCTGTATCTATTGACATGATCATGTGATTTTTATTTATTTATTTATTTATTTATTTATTTATTTATTTAAGATTTTATTTATTTGAGAGAGAGAATGACATAGAGATAGCATGAGAGAGGGGAGGGTCAGAGGGAGAAGCAGACTCCCTGCTGAGCAGGGAGCCCGATGTGGGACTCGATCCCGGGACTCCAGAATCATGACCTGAGCCGAAGGCAGTCGCTTAACCAACTGAGCCACCCAGGCGCCCGATCATGTGATTTTTAAACCTTTGTTAATGTAATGTATCATTTGTATAGTATATATAGTTGATGTAGTGATAGATTTGCAGATTTTGAACCATCCTTGTATCCCTGGAATGAATCCCACTAGATCATTGTGTGTTGTTGAATTGTTTTAACGTATTTTTGCATTTGGTTTGCTGATATTTTGATATTTTGTTAGGAATTCTTTGCATCTTCGTTTATCAGGTATATTGGCTTTTTTTTTTTTTTTGCAGTGTCCTTGTCTTGTTTTGGTACTAGGGTAATCCTAGTCTCATAACATGAGTTTGGAAGCATTCTCTATTCCCCCCTCTTCTTTTTTGGAGAAGAGTTTGAGAAGGATAGGTTTTAAATGTTCTTCGAATGTTTGGTAGAATTCACCAGTGAATTGTTGGGTCCTGGACTTCTGTATTTTGGGAGGTTGGGAGGTTTTTGATTATTGATTCAGCCTCCTTACTAGTCTCTATTCCATTTAGTTATATGCCAATCTTTGTTATTTCCTTCCTTCTACTAACTTTTGACTTCATTTGGTCTTTTCTGTTTCCTGAGGTGGAAAGGTAGTTGTTTATTTGAGATATTTGTTTTTTTTTTTTTAATTTTTTTTTTTTTAAGATTTTATTTATTTGCGAGAGAGAGAATGAGAGACAGCATGAGAGGGAGGAGGGTCAGAGGGAGAAGCAGACTCCCTGCTGAGCAGGGAGCCTGATGTGGGACTCGATCCTGGAACTCCAGGATCATGACCTGAGCCAAAGGCAGTCGCTTAACCAACTGAGCCACCCAGGCACCCTGAGATGTTTGTTTCTTAATATAGGCTTGTCTTGCTATGAACTTCCCTCTCAGGACTGTTTTTACTCCCTCCTATATGTTTTGGGATATTGTATTTCCATTTTCATCTGTCTCAAGGTATTTTTTAATTTTTCCTTCAATTTCTTTGTTGACTCTTTGGTTGTTCAGTAGTATGTTTAATCTCCACATATTTTCTATTTTTCATTTTTCTTCTCGTAATTTATTTCTGGTTTCACAGCACTATGGTTGGAAAAGATGCTTGATATAATTTGTCTTCTTAAATTTATTAAGACTTGTTTTGTGGCCTAATATAGGATCTATCTTGGAGAATGTTCCATGTGCACTTGAGAAGAATGTGTATTCTGTTACTTTTGGTTGAAATATTCTGTATGTATTAAGTTCATCTGGTCTATTGTGTTGTTTAAGGCCAATGTTCCCTTACTAATTTTCTGTCTGGAGGATTTATTCAGTGATTTAAATGGGTGTTAACACCCTTACTATTGTTGTATGGCTCTCAGTTTCTTCCTTTAGGTCTGTTAATATTTGCTTTATATATTTAGGTACTTATATGTTGGGTGCATAAATATTTACAAATGTTATATTCTCTTGTGGGATATGCCCCTTTATCATTAAGTAAGGCCCTTCTTTGTCTTTCATTACAGTCTTTGTATTAAAGTCTATTTTGTCTGATATAAGTAAGCTACCCCAGCTCTCTTTTGGTTTCCATTTGTATGAAGCATTATTTTTAGTTGCTTCACTTTCAGTCTGTGTATATCCTTACCTCTGAAGTGAGTCTCTTATAGGCAGCATGTAGATGGGTCATTTTTTTTTTCCAATCCATTCAGCCACTGTCTTTTGATTGAAGAATTTAGTCCATTTACATTTAATGTGATTATTGATAGGTATGCATTTATTGCCATTTTGTTAATAGTTTTCTGGTTGTCTTGTAGTTTCTCTTTGTTCCTTTCTCTCTTCCCTTGTGGTTTAGTAACTTTCTTTAGTGTTATGTTTAGATTCCTTTCTCATTATCTTTTGTACTATCTATTTTAAGTTTTTGCTTAGTGGTTACCATGAGGCTCACATATAATAGCTATTTATATAGCAGTCTATTTAAGTTGATAGCAACTTAAGTTTGAATGCATTCTAAAACTGCATCTTTATCCCCCCCCACCACATTTTATGTTTTTGATGTCACATTTTACATTTTTTGATTTTGTGTATCCCTTAACAAACCTTTGAAGTTATAGTTATTTTTACCACTTTCATCTTTTAACCTTCATACTGGTTTTTATAAGTGATTAATATACCTTTACTATATATTTGTCTTTACTAGTGAGGATTATACTTTCATATGGTTTCTGGTTACTAATTAATGCCCTTTTTTCCAGCTTACAGAAGTCCCTTTAACATTTCTTGTAAGGCTAGTTCAGTGGTGATGAACTCTATCTTCTGCTAATCTGGAAAACTTTTTATCTCTCCTTTAAATCTGAATGATAACCTTATCAGGTAGAGTATTCTTGTTTGGAAGTTTTTTCCTTTCTGTACTTTGAGTACACCATGCCACTCTCTTCTGGACTGTAAAATTTCTGCTCAAAAATCTGCCCATAGTCTTACCAGGGTTCCCTTGTATATAACAAGTTATTTTTCTCTTGCTGCTTTTAGGATTCTTTCTGTAACATTTGACAATTATAATATGTCTTGGTGTGGATCTCTTTGGGTTCATCTTTTTTGGAATTTTCTGGGATTTCTGGATCTGGATGTCTATTCCCTTCCTCAGGATAGGAAAGTTTTCAGCCATTATTTTTTCAAATAAGTTTTCTGCTCTTTCTCCATTCTCATTCTTGGACCCCTATAATGCAAATGTTATTCTGCTTAATGCTGTTCCATAGGTCCACTTTTTTTTTTTAAGAGGTTTTTCTTTTTTTTTTTGATGTAGTGTTCCGTGATTCATTGTTTGCGTATGACACCCATTTCTCCATTCAATATGTGCCCTCCTTAATACCCATCACCAGGCTAACCTATCCCCCCCCTCCCCTCTATAACCCTCAGTTTGTTTCTCAGAGTCCATAGCCTCTCATGGTTCATCTCCCCCTCCGATTCCCCTCCCGTTCATTTTTCCCTTCCTACTATCTTTTTTTTTTTTTTTTTTTAACATATAATGTATTATTTGTTTCAGAGGTACAGGTCTGTGATTCATCAGTCTTACACAATTCACAGCGCTCACCATAGCACATACCCTCCCCAGGGTCTATCACCCAGCCACCCCATCCCTTCTACCCTCCACCACTCCAGCAACCCTGTTTGTTTCCTGAGATTAAGAATTCCTCATATCAGTGAGATCATATGATACATGTCTTTCTCTGATTGACTTATTTCACTTAGCATAATACCCTCTAGTTCCATCCACATCATTGCAAGTGGCAAGATTTCATTTTTTGATGGCTGCATAATATTCCATTGCATATATATGTCACATATTCTTTATCCATTCATCTGTTGATGAACATCTAGGCTCTTTCCATAGTTTGGCTATTGTGGACATTGCTGCTGTAAACATCGGGGTACACATACCCCTTCGGTTCACTACATTTGTATCGTTGGGGTAAATATCCAGCAGTGCAATTGCTGGGTCATAGGGTAGCTCTATTTTCAAGTTTTTGAGGAACCTCCATACTGTTTTCTAGAGTCACTGCACCAGCTTGCATTCCCACCAAGAGTGTAGGAGGGTTCCGCTTTCTCCTCATCCTCACCAACATCTGTAGTTTCCTGATTTGTTAATTTTAGCCATTCTGACTAGTGTGAGGTGGTATCTCATTGAGGTTTTGATTTGGATTTCCCTGATGCCGAGCAATGCTGAGCACTTTTTCATGTGTCTGTTGGCCATTTGGATGTCTTCTTTGGAAAAAATGTCTGTTCATGTCTTCTGCCCATTTCTTGATTGGATTATTTGTTCTTTGGGTGTTGAGTTTGAGAAGTTCTTTATAGATTTTGGATACTAGCCCTTTATCTGAAATGTCATTTGCAAATATCTTCTCCCATTCTGTCGGCTGTCTTTTGGTTTTGTTGACTGTTTCCTTTGCTGTGCAAAAGCTTTTTATCTTGATGAAGTCCCAATAGTTCAGTTTTGCCCTTGCTTCCTTTGCCTTTGGTGATGTTTCTAGGAAGAAATTGCTGCAGCTGAGGTGGAAGAGGTTGCTGCCTGTGTTCTCCTCTAGGATTTTGATGTACTCCTGTCTCACACTTAGGTCTTCCATCCATTTTAAGTCTATTTTTGTGTGTAGCGTAAGGAAATGGTCCAGTTTCATTCTTCTGCATGTGGCTGTCCCATTTCCCCAACACCATTTGTTGAAGAGACTCTTTTTTCCATTGGACATTCTTTCCTGCTTTGTCGAAGATTAGTTGACCATAGAGTTGAGGGTCCATTTCTGGGCTCTCTCTTCTGTTCCATTGATTTATGTGTCTGTTTTTGTGCCAGTACCATACTGTCTTGATGATTACAGCTGAGAAAAATAGAGATAAACAACTACTGGATCATGAGGGGAGAAATCGAGAGATAAGTGATACCATAAGACGAAACAATATTAGAATAATTGGGATCCCAGAAGAAGAAGAAAGAGAGAGAGGGACAGAAGGTATATTGGAGCAAATTATAGCAGAGAACTTCCCTAATTTGGGGAAGGAAACAGGTGTCAAACTCCAGGAGGCACAGAGAACCCCCCTCAAAATCAATAAAAATAGGTCAACACCCCGACATCTAATAGTAAAACTTACGAGTCTCAGAGACAAAGAGAAAATCCTGAAAGCAGCTCAGGACAAGAGATCTGTAACCTACAATGGTGGAAACATTACACTGGCAGCAGACCTATCCACAGAGATGTGGCAGGCCAGAAAGGACAGGCATCATATATTCAGAGCACTAAACGAGAAAAATATGCAGCCAAGGATACTATATCCAGCTAGGCTGTCACTGAAAATAGAAGGAGAGATAAAAAGCTTCCAGGACAAACAAAAACTAAAAGAATTTGCAAACACAAAACCATCCCTACAAGAAATATTGAAAGGTGTCCTCTAAGCAAGGAGAGAGCCTAAAAGTAACATAGACCAGAAAGGAACAGAGACAATATACAGTAACAGTCACCTTACAGGCAATACAATGGCACTAAATTCATATCTTTCAGTAGTCACCCTGAATGTAAATGGTCTAAATGCCCCAATCAAAAGACACAGGGTATCAGGTTGGATAAAAAACAAGACCCATCGATATGCTGTCTGTAAGAGACTCATTTCAAAAAGAGAGTCATGTCAAAAAGACACCTCCAGATTGAAAGTGAGGGGGTGAAAAACCATTTACCATGCTAATGGACATCAAAAGAAAGCTGGGGTGGCAATCCTTAGACAAATTAGATTTTAAACCAAAGACTATAATAAGAGATGAGGAAGAGCACTGTATCATACTTAAAGGGTCTATCCAACAAGAAGATCTAACAATTGTAAATATCTATGCCCCTAAAATGGGAGCAGCCAATTATATAAGCCATCGACAACAATACAATAATAGTAGGGGACTTTAACACCCCCCCTCACTGAAATGGACAGATCATCGAAGCAAAATATCAACAAGGAAATAAAGACTTTAAATGACACACTGGACCAAAAGGACTTCACAGATATATTCGGAATATTCCATCCCAAAGCCACAGAATATACATTCTTCTCTAGTGCCCATGGAACATTCTCCAGAATAGGTCATATCCTAGGTCACAAATCAGGCCTCAACCGGTACCAAAAGATTGGGATCATTCCCTGCATATTTTTGGACCACAATGCTTTGAAACTAGAACTCAATCACAAGAGGAAAGTCGTAAAGAACTCAGATACACAGAGGCTAAAGAGCATCCTACTAAAGAATGAGTGGGTCAACCAGGAAACTAAAGAAAAATTAAAATATTTATGGAAACAAATGAAAATGAAAATACAACTGTTCAAAATCTTTGGGATGCTGTAAAGGCGGTCCTAAGAGGCAAGTATATAGCAATACAAGCCTTTCTCAAGAAACAGGAAAGGTCTCAAATACACAACCTAACCAAAGGAGCTGGAGAAAGAACAGCAAATAAAGCCTAAACCCAGCAGGAGAAGAGAAATAGTAAAGATCAGAGAGAAATCAATGAAATAGAAACCAAAAGAACAGTAGAACAGATCAAGGAAACTAGGTGCTTGTTCTTTGAAAGAATTAATAAGATCGATAAACCCCTGGCCAGACTTCTCAAAAAGAAAAGAGAAAGGACCCAAATAAGTAAATTCAGGAATGAAAAAGGAGAGATCACAACCAACACCAAAGAAATACAAACAATTATAAGAACATATTATGAGCAATGATATGCCAGCAAATTAGATAATCTGGAAGAAATGGATGCATTCCTAGAGATGTATAAATTACCAAAACTGAACCAGGAAGAAATAGAAAACCTAAACAGACCCATAACCACTAAGGAAATTGAAGCAGTAATCAAAAATCTCCCAACAAACAAGAGCCCAGGGCCAGATGGCTTCCCAGGGGAATTTGACCAAACATTTATTTATTTATTTATTAAAAGATTTTATTTATTTATTTATTTGACAGAGAGACACAGTGAGAGAGGGAACACAAGCAGGGGGAGTGGGAGAGGGAGAAGCAGGCTTCCCACTGAGCAGGGAGCCCGATGCGGGGCTCGATCCCAGGACCCCGGATCATGACCTGAGCCGAAGGCAGACGCTTAATGACTGAGCTACCCAGGCGCCCCTATCTACCAAACATTTAAAGAAGAATTAATACCTGCTCTTCTGAAACTGTTCCAAAAAATAGAAATGGAAGGAAAACTTCAAACTCATTTTATGAGGCCAGCATTACCTTGATCCCAAAATCAGACAAAGACCCCATCAAAAAGGAGAATTACAGACCAATATCCCTGATGAACATGGATGCAAAAATTCTGACGAAAATACTATCCAATAGGATCTAACAGTAAAAAGGATTATTCACCATGACCAAGTGGGATTTATTCCTGGGCTGCAAGGTTCGTTCAACATCCGCAAATCAGTGTGATACAATACATTAATAAAGAACAAGAACCATATGATCCTCTCAATAGATGCAGAAAAAGCATTTGATAAAGTACAGCATCCTTTCTTGATTAAAACTTCAGAGTGTAGGGATAGAGGGTACATACCTCAATATCATAAAGGCCATCTCTGAAAAACCCACAGCGAATATCATTCTCCATGGGGAAAAACCGAGAGGTTTCCGCCTAAGGTCAGGAACACAGCAGGGATGTCCACTATCACCACTGCTATTCAACATAGTACTAGAAGTCCTAGCCATAGCAATCAAACAATAAAAAGAAATAAAAGGCATCTGAACTAGCAAAGAAGTCAAACTCTCACTCTTTGCAGATGATATGATCCTTTATGTGGAAAACCCAAAAGACTCCACCCCAAAACTGCTAGACCTCAAACAGGAATTCAGTAAAGTGGCAGGATATAAAATCAATGCACAGAAATCAGTTGCATTCCTATATACCAACAACAAGACAGAAAAAAGAGAAATTAAGGAGTTGATCCCATTTATAATTTCACCCAAAACCATAAGATACCTAGGAATAAATCTAACCAAAGATGCAAAGAATCTGTACTCAGGAAACTATAAAATATTCATGAAAGAAATTGAGGAAGCCACAAAGAAATGGAAAAATATTCCATGCTCCTGGACTGGAAGAACAAATACTGTGAAGATGTTAATGCTACCTAGAGCAATCTACACATACAATGCAATCCCTATCAAAATACCATCCACTTTTTTCAAAGAAATGGAACAAATAATCCTAAAATTTGTAGGGAACCAGGAAAGACCCCGAATAGCCAGAGGAATGTTGAAAAAGAAAAGCAAAGCTGGTGGCATCACAATTCCGGACTTCAAGGATAGCTGAGAAAAAGAAGGATAGCTCTACTTTTTAAGTTCTTTTTCTTTTTGTTGCTCTGTTTGCGTGAGTTCTACTGCCCTGTCTTCTAGATCACTGATCCTTTTCTCTGCTTCATCCACTCTGATGTTGAACCCCTCTAGTGTATGTTTCATTTCAGTTACTGTATTCTTTTTTTTTTTTTTTTTAAAGATTTTATTTATTTGAGAGTGAGAGAATGAGAGACAGAGAGCATGAGAGGGGGGAGGGTTAGAGGGAGAAGCAGGCTCCCCGCTGAGCAGGGAGCCCGATGCGAGACTCGATCCCGGGACTCCAGGATCATGACCCGAGCCGAAGGCAGTCGCCTAACCAACTGAGCCACCCAGGCGCCCTCAGTTACTGTATTCTTTAGCTCTGTGATTTTGATATGGTACTTCCTTTTATTTTTCTCTCTTTAAATTCTCACTGCATTCATCTGTTCTCCTCCCCCCGTCCCCCCCCCCGTTAGGTGAGCATCTTTTATGGTCTTTAATTAGAACTTTTAATCATATAAATTACTTATGTCTGTTTGTTGAGGTTTTCTTCTGAGGCTTTAACTTGTTCTTTTGTTTGGAAATATTTCTCAGTTTCCTCATTTTGCTTTACCCTCTGTGTTTGCTTTTTGTATTAAGTGAAATACCTACCTCTCCCAGTTTTGAAGGAGTTGCCTTGTGTAGAAGATGAGTGTTATTGTTTGACCTTGCCCTAACTTTAGATAGCGTCTTGAATCTTTGTGATTGTCAAAGCAGTAGATTTATTCTTGATAGGTCCCAGTTGTTGAGGTTGTGCCAAGACCTGTCAGTTTTCCAAAGGGCAGGATCTCAGTCAGCACCTACTTGTCGGCTGATTAGAAGCCGGACTCTAAGGCAGCCACTTTTAAAGTGTGCAAATACACTCACTCTTGTGGGGCCACAATTGTGAACCCCACTATCTTCCAGACCAGGTGGTCTGGAGGCGTCTCCTGAGCAACAACTGGAGAAATCAGGGCTCCAGGTGAGTGTATAAACTCCTTTCTGGGATATACTGACAAGGGATAGTGAGCTAAAGGGAGAATGCAAATTGTGTCCCCCCAGCCTGTTTTCCCTGAGAGCATTGTTATAGTCTCCAAGTGTGTGGCAAAAGTGAGGCCTGCCTATCAGGCTGAAGTTCCAGGACAAGTAAATAGTCCTTTTTCACAGATAGACTGGGGATGTGTTTCAGTCTGCCATCCGTGCACTGCCCTGGGGGTGGTAGCCTGTGAAGAACTGTCTCTGATTGTTGCTGTCCCAGGGAACGCAGGAACACAAGCTCCCCTGGCCACTAGAGCCAGGGAATCAAGGAGTGGCCCCTGTATGGACTATGTGTGCCTGCTGGCTTTAGCAAGGCAGAGGAAGAGCACTAGGTTGAAATGTACCTGCTGGCTTAACAGGGCAATGGAAGAGTGTAGGGACCACGTGTGCACCCCCCCCCCAGCACTAACAAGGTAGAGGGAGAGAGAAAAAATGGCACCCACCAGTGCCTCCATCTTTACGGAGAGGCCCAAGAGACCTCTTGCCCTCTGCCAGATGCTTTAAGAATAGCAAGTGAATGTTCTTTAGGTATGTCTAGGTTACTTTCAAACTGCTGCCTCTGTGCGGGGCCCCGGAGCAAGTGAGTCTTTGTGTGAGCCTTTTAAGAGCAGTATCTCAGTTCACTACAGCCTTCTGGACATAAACCTCATTGATTTTCAAAGAGAGACGTTTTGGGAGCTGATATCCCCAGTTCAGTCCCAAGAGTTGGGGTGCCTGAGGTGGAGCACAAACCCCTTGCTCCTCAGGGAGAAGCTCTGGGTATGTGAGATCCTTCCCAATTGTGGGTTGCTGTGCTGGCACTGGGGTTTTTGGTGAGACTGCATCTCTGCTTCTCCTACCTTTCTCAGGGTGGCCCTTTTATTGTTTGTTGAAGGAGCTGTTTAGCTAGTTTTCAGGTCTTTTTCAGAGGGAATTTTTCCATATATAGCTATAGGTTCAGTGTGTCCATGGGAGGAGGTAAGTTTTCAGGATCTTCCTATGCCTCCATCTTGGGACACCCCCACTTTGTTTTAATAGCAGCCATTCTAATGGGCGTGAGGTGATATATCATTGTGGTTTCAAGTTGCATTTCCCTAATGATTAGTGATGTTGAACATCTTTTCATCTGCTTGTTGGCCTTTTTTATTATCTCGGCAGAAATGTCTATTCAAGTCCTTTGCCCATCTTTTAATTGGGTTATTTTTTCATTGTTGATATGGAGGAGGTTTTTTTTTTTTTTAATATTCTGGATATTAAACCCTTACCAGATAAATAATTTGCAGATATTCCTCCCGTTTCATTGTGCCTTTACACTCTGTTGATTGTGTTACATGCTGTGCAAGAGATTTTTAAGTTTGGTGTGGTTCCCTTTGTCCCTTTCGTGTCATATCGAAAAATTTATTGCCAAATCCAGTGTCATGAAGCTTTACTCCTGTATTTTCTTGGAGCAATTTTAGTTTAAGTCTTACATTTAAGTCTTTAATCCATTCTTTCACATGCAGATATCCAGTTGCCCCAGCACTATTTGCTGAAGACTGTCCTTTCCTTAATGAGTAGTGTTGGATCCTTTGTCAAAGATCGTTTGATTTCTGAGCTCTTTGTTCTGTTCCATTAGTTGAGATCTCTTTTTGCCTATACAACACTTTTTTTTTTTTTTTTTAACTGTAGCTTTGTAATTTTTTTTGAAATCAGGAAGTGTGAGACCTTTTTTTTTTTTTTTTTTTCTTTTTCAGGATTGTTTTGACTATCTGGGTTATTGTCTTTTAAAAAAACAATACCATGTGTAGCTTTTTTTTTTTTTTAATTTTATTTATTTATTTGTGAGAGAGAACGAGAGACAGAGAGCACGAGAGGGAGGAGGGTCAGAGGGAGAAGGAGACCCCTCGCTGAGCAGGGAGCCCGATGCGAGACTCGATCCCGGGACTCCAGGATCATGACCTGAGCCGAAGGCAGTTGCTTAACCGACTGAGCCACCCAGGCGCCCCCATGTGTAGCTTATTGATGTTTGTGTCTCCTGGACTTAATTACACTATCTGGTGCACAATATTAATTTAGGAAATACTAGTTGAATTATTGCTATAAGCCACTTTTGCACTGAATTTGTTTGAGTTGGATTATTAGGTTAAGCGGCAAGCAAGTACAGTTGACTCTTGAAAAATGTGATGTTTAGGGACACTGATCCCCTGTATAGTTGAAAATCCGTATAATTATTAACTTTCCCAAAAAACCTTAACTTTATAGCCTACTGTTGACCAGGAAGTTTTACTGATAAACAGTTGATTAACACATGTTTTGTGTGTTTTATTTATTATATACTGTCTTCTTATGATAAAGTAAGCTAGAGAAAAGAGAATGTTAAGAAAATCCTAGGGAAGAAAAGGTACATTTATAGTATTGTACTGTATTTATAAAAAAAATCACATATAAGTGGACCCACATAGTTCAAACCTGTGTTGTTCAAAGATCAATTGTACTCATTATCCCAGAGACTCAGCTAGCTGATATTCTGGGATAGTCGAATTCTGTACAATCTATATTCTATCTGTGTTGGAATTAAAGGAATATAGCTGAATAGTGAAAAGGAATTTTCACTACCAAATAAGCAAGTGAAGAAAACTATTATTCAAGCAAGTCAGAAAACTTGTCATAATAAAAATACATACAATTTTAAAGATTTTTCTCTAAGAGTATAATAATTCCTTGAAGAGAATAAAACATATTCTGGTATGGTATGAGTTAAGATGCCTAATGAGTTTCACACAAGCTTTTCTTTGGTGATTTTTTTTTTTTTTTAAATTAGTGATCTAGATTCTAAAAGTAAGAACATAGCATATTTTTAAGGGCTTCCTTAATAAAAGATGTGCTTTCAACATTTATGAAAACCTTGCTGAATGAAAGGAAATATGAATATTTTATAGGTTTTTGCTGTCTATGAATTCAGTTCTTTAACAAGGAGAATGTTTCCTATTTTAAATCATTTCAACATGAATAGGTAAGTTAATGAATGAACAGCTGATGTTCACCTTCAGATTGCATACCTGTAGTGCTCCTTGTCATTAGTTGTCAAACCCAGATCATCAGTGTTGTAAAATGATTTCAAACTCCTGAAATTAACATTGGTTCCTGTTAGGTATATTCTTATGATGTGGTCATAGATATTTCTACAGAAATTCCCTGGAGACTTGATTTTTGTTCTAGTGTCTGTCACTGGGTCATGTGCATTCTGTCCCTAGAGAGTCAAGGCAGATTACATTTGGGACCAAGGCGTGGAATTTCTCTGAAGACAGTGCTGATGGTGAGAGCTGTTACCCCAGCAGATAACCCAAATTAAAAAGATTCCTGGGATCAAGCAAGCAGTCTTAGCCTAACAGTTTTGTTTTATCAGCACTGCTATCCTTTTGATTTACTGTCACAAACCAAACTTTTACCTTCATGCTTTGATGAGTTTAGGTTTATAGGAAAATGACTGGAAGAGACTGGGGGTCCTGATCAAAGCCATTGTTCTCTTACTCCTCTCAATATCAGGGGAGGTTATTCATTTCTCACAGTCAAAGTTCATTTTTTCCTGGATTCTCTTTTTGGAGAGAGGGGGCAAAAAAAAAAAAAAGCATCTTATGAGTTAGATATTTGTGCTTGATTTTAAGGCTTTCGCAAATTAGATATACTATTTGTGTTCTTTGACAGTCACGAGGGACCCACTCTTTAGGAAAAGAGATTATTATGGGAAGATACAAAAGAAAGAAAAAAATAAATATTTTGCTTTTTGAAAGTTGTAATAATGGGTGATCTACTCTAAATCGAAATTCCTGGTAGAGAGTAGGCACTTCATATTTATTTGTTTAATGAACAAGTACATTTTTAATGTGAATTAGACCTTGAGAATTACCTAATCCACTTTATTAATCACACTGAAGCTAGTAATTATCATTGAGCATTAGGCATTTTTGAAACACCCTAATTTTTACAGATGAGGGGGTTGAAGCACAGAGGGAAGTTCAGTAACTCATCTAAGGCCAGGTTTTGAGACATATGTATCAATTCATCAATTACCAGTTACTTATCAAATTTACTGTGTACTAAGCATATGTTTCTAGGTGAATTGGTATCATGTAAACATTTCAGGCAAGACTGACAACTGTATTTAAATGTTTCAATTTGATGTTCTTTCTAGAGTCAGGGAATTTATGTTGATTGTGCCATTTATTGATGCTTTTTTTCTTCAGATTTTTTAAAAAATGTATTTATTTGTCAGAGATAGAGAGAGAGCCCAAGCAGGGGGAACGGCAGGCAGAGGGAGAAGCAGGCTCCCTGCTGAGCAAGGAGCCAGATGCCAGACTTGATCCCAGGACTCCAGGATCGTGGCCTGAGCCGAAGGCAGATGCTTAACCAACTGAGCCACTCAGGAGTCCCTTATTAATACTTTTTTGTGTAATTTGAATGCTCTTAAGATTGCAATAACTTTAAAACATCGGGTTAATAAAATCAACTAATTTCATATTTGGCATCACCATCTCATATAATTTTGTTTTCAGACTATTAAAATGTTCTGTTTTATGAATCCAAATCAAGGTGTCTCTTGATTTGGGCTTAAATATAATTATATTGTAATAAAATTCTATGGGACATTTCTATATGAAATGGGTTTTATTTTGCTTTGGGATTATGGAAATCTTATTACACTAATTCTGGCCATCAAATCATTTTGTCAATTTATATATTAATTTGTTTGCCTACTTAATCTGATAACATTAGAGTGGAAAATATTGTTATTTTTGACCTTATTTGACCATGCAGGCATTTTGTCTCTAGCCATCTTTCTTGTTCTCTGTCTCTCTTGTTTATGTGCTTTAGCTGAAAAAGCATATTTCATACCTAATTAAGGTCTAATTGTGGTTTATACAAATTTTACTAGAATAGTATATTGGTGACGTAAATACAAAGAGCTATGAAAATCTGACTATTCTTCTTTCTTTTAGAAAATAAATTTGGTTAGGAAAATAATAAAGGTGAAAATCTAGTTTATTATTTACTCTGGAAAAATTTGTGGCTATCCTTTTGTTAAAGTAAAATTTTTGCTTTAAATAATATCCCCAAACTTCAAGACTATTTATAGTTAATATTTGTTTCTGTCAGAACAAACTTCATATGCTGTCTGTAATTCTCTTAGAGTACTATATTTTCTCATGTTTATAAGCTAAGAACTCCAAAGTTAGAGTTTTAAGATGCTACAGTACAAATACACTTCCCCTCCACCCCCAATTTTGTTATGTGTTATCATTGGCTCTGCATTTGAATTGGTAAAAGATCACTTACACTTTTCTCACTTTTCTCAAGCCAATAGATTAAAACAAAGAGCAACTCAGTTTTTTCCCCCTTTGTTAACAGGGTGGACTTCAACTAACTCTTTCTTAGATGTGAAAGGAAGGGAAGGTCATTTCATGCTTTGTTGATAAGAGTAAGGTCATAGTAATTATTAAAGAGTTTGGGATGTTTGTTAGGGATCAGTTTTGCTTTTGAGTTTCTGACTTTGTGGTATGCTGAAGTCAACAGAAAGATAATATATTTTATACAATGAATGGAATGTACAATTGTTCTTTTAATTATCGGTAAAAACATGTAAGATAAGGAAACTGGTGTAAATAACATGACAAAGTGGATGTGGATTTGTTATATAATGAGAAAGTAACTTGTGCCTTTCATTTGAAATGTTGGCTTACACACTTAGTCTTTTCATCAAACATGTACACATTTGCTAATAACCTTTCTCCAAATATTGCTAATATCATCATGATAACATTTTTCAGGTTAATACAAACTAGATTATAAAATTATGCTGTTTTCTAGCAAATCCAATCCATTATACTTTGGGGCTGATAGTTCTAGTTGGCTTCACTCATTTGAGAGGATAAATGTGAAACAGGTGGTGTGAACTTCAGAGGCTCAACCCTGAGTAGATTGCCATAGACCTTGGTGACTGTTCAGTTGGAAACTAACCAGATTGTCCCTGTGTGTAGCTACTTCATATGGTGTGCTACAGTGTTGAAGCAGTGTTACGAATGCTTCAGATACATTCAGTTTATGCTTTACAATAATTCTTTGAGGACTACTTTGTTAATATTTCCATTTTATAGATGATAAAACTGAGCAACAGAAGGTTAAGAAAGCTATCCAAGATTATATGGCTAGTAAATGGTAGAACTGGGATTAAATAATGACCCCATGATCTTTATTGATACAGTATACTGAAGACATATGACACTATTTGAACAAATATTCTGTAGCAGACCCTTAGTTATCACACATCAACTTACAGCTCCATCTACAAATCCACATTGGTGGTCAGATCCTGCCTTTATGTAAAATTTTGTATTTCATAAATATCTCACAATTCTTGGCAAACCTTTTCAGTCAAAGGCAAATATATAAAAATTATTTCTATGGGAATATCAACGTAATGACTCTACTCCAATTTAATGTCTACAGTTCTTTTCATGTTTGTAAAGATTTAAATTGTTGTAATGAAAGACAAAGATAATATTCAGTAAGAGAATATAATTTTCATCTTTTGATGAATGATCATATTTCTTTTTTTTCTTTTAAAAAATTGTTCTGGAGGGATGCCTCGGTGGCTCAGTCAGTTAAGCATCTGTCTTGGGCTCAGGTCATGATCCCAGAGTCCTGGGATGAAGTCTCACATCGGACTCCTTGCTCAGTGGGGAGCCTGCTTTTCCCTCTGCCTGCAGCTCTCCCTGCTTGTGCTCGCTCTCTCCCCCCGACAAATAAATAAATAAATAAAATCTTTAAAAATAAAATAAAATATTGTTCTGGAAAATATTTGCATCATTACTTCATGTTTCCTAGAATGTTTGCTCAATGTTATAAGATTAATGGCAAATTCTATGAGGGGAAATCACTGCATATTTCTTTGAAAGTGAAATATTTAATATATTATTAATATTTAATATATAAATATATATTATACATATTATTTAATATATATTATATAATATTAAATAAAATACTTGTTGGAGTGATAAAGTTCATTTTCAAAATATGACTGGTTATAGAGGCAGGAAATGTTGATCCAGACAGTCTTCTGAGTGGGGAATATAGGAGGCCAAAGAGATCTGAAAACCTGCATGTAAGGGCTTTGTCGTTTTCAAGGGTGTTTTATATTATACTCTATTTAAATGCTCAGGGATGCCAGTAATTGTTTATTTGTTATGTTTTTATAGTTTTCTATAAAATTATACTCTACTAAAGGTATGCTCCCTTCTTTCTGCTCTTTCTTTAACCAAAGATAATATCATCCATCTGGTGGCACTAACTGAATGATAGACCCAGTCCAGGGAGGAAAGAAGCCTCTAAAAGCTAGACCTCTCACCAAAGACACCTAAGGTGAAGCAACACCTCTCAGATGTGGGACAAAGAGTTAGATGAAGAAAAAGAACAGTTAAGTGTGAATTAACAACTGAAGGATCAGGATGTCAGAAAATTTACAAGTTAATGTAGAGAAGTGCTTAATTTGTTCTTTGTAGTTAGAGAATAAGTGATATCTTAATGCAGCTTGGAAAGAGGATAAGGATTCTCACCAGGTACCATAGTGACAATGAGCCAGTTTATTTTCCATAAGAAGGAAATAAGGAAAAGTTAGATCAGAAAGAGTTGATTGTTCCGTGTGAACGTTGCAGGATAAACTGGTTCACGATAACAATGGAAAGGTGTACTGTATTTTTCTTATATATATATTTAATAACAAATGAGTTGATGGAATAAAAGTTACACTTCTTAATGTGTTTGACTTTATCAACATTTTTAATTCCTAAATCATTACTCAATATCTCAGTAAAGTTTTCAGAAAGTTACTTATTTTATATTTATATGATTCCATTGCTTGCTTGAAAATGATCCTTTTAAAAGATAAATTTTAAGTAAGAATGTAGAAATAATGCAGTTGAGAAGTTATCAAATTATCAAAGTTAACAAATTATCACTTGTTTCTTGGGGTATTGATACAACTTAAATTTTTCCCCTGGGTTAAGTGTTTTAAGGTTAAATTTTCAACATGGTAAAGTCTAGAACTATACATAATTGCCCCTGTACTTCACAACATACATTGACTTGGGTATCTGAGTCATGGGATTTTCCTCATGGAGAGAGATAGTGGGGAAGAAAGTCAGAAACCAGGTCTAGATCTGGTAGCTGTCTCTTTCCAAAGGATAGTATCAGGGGCCTGGGGCAGGGCATCATAAATCTGTAGTCTCAGAGTGAAGCGTTTGGAAAAGGTTTCATCCATTTTTTGATTTGTGCCTGCAGTTGTTGATGGATTCAGATTTCAATCCCAAAGGAAGAAGGTTCTTTTACCAGGACTTGGGATGAGATCAGAGAACTAGTCAGATGGACCGGCTTCAGGGCTGGAATTTCCTGCTAGTCAATGAACCAGAATAAATTAGAAAAGCAGGCAGAACCTCAGCCTGTGGGACTAGGTCCTCATAATTCTGCTGGCAGAGAGGGTGCCTGTAGGCTTCTTGCCCTAGAAATAAAATACAGGATTAATCTAGATCCCACCCCGCAGTATGGAAGGTTGCTAACTGTGTCTGGCTTTGTAAAGAGTTGCCAGAACAGTGAGAGTGGCTTAGCCTGTAAATTAAAGTTTTCGCTACATTCATGAAACAGACCAAGGAAAGCAGAAACTGAAATGTAGGTATGTTTCCAGAGATAGCAACTATCCGATGTATTGTATTTCATATATTTTCTAAAAATATAGTGTTTAATAGGATAATTAAAACAATATTTTATTAATGAAAACAATCCATGTTTATTGTAGAGTTAGCAGAAGGTAAAAAGAATTCTACCACCTCAATATTAGCATCTTTCTTTCCCCCCTGCCTCTTTTTGTATTTCCCTTGGAATCATATTGCCTTTATTCTTGAATGGTCTTTTAAAACACCATTTTAATGGCTGTATGATCTTTCTGTTGTATTGTTTCAGATTATATCTCTAGAAAATTTTTGTGACAGTAAAATAACTACATCAAGAAATGGGATCTTTTTTAGGGCTCTTGAAACATATTGCAAAATATTTTCCCAGAATGCTATATGATTTATATTTGTTTTAAATGGAATGTATGAGGGGACTGGTTTCACAGAGTATTAGGATTATGAAAATATTTGCCAATTAGATAAAGGGAAATTTGTGTTTCAGTGTTTTAATATACTATTCGTTGATCCCTTCTGAGATTCTACTTTTTTTTACTTCCAATATATTTTTTAGACATTTGTATTTCATCTTTTGTGGGTTTTCTATTCACGTTTGCATATTTAAAAATTTTTCAAATTTATTTATTTATTTATTTATTTAGAGGAGGGAGAGAGAATCTTAAGCAGGATCTGTACCCAGAGCAGAGCCCAATGTAGGGCTCGATCTCACAACTCTGAAATTATGACCTGAGCTGATATTAAGAGTTGGACACTTAACCAACTGAGGCACCTAGGTCCCCTCACATGTTTGCACCTTTATATGTTGCAGTTTTAGCTTGATTAATTTGTATGAGATCCTTTTGAAATTAAGATTAATAATGTTTTGGCTATCAAATATTTTTATAGTTATCTATTTTAATGGATTTATTAAAATATAGAGGTTGCCCATTGTATGTTTACGTCTAAAGGATTATTCCTTATTTCTTCTAGTATCCATATTTAGAAAGCAAAATCTGAGTACTTAGATGGTAATAATAGTTAATAGATGGAACATGTACTTTATTGTGGGGCCTGTTTTGTCATTCACTTCTCATAATAATTGTAGGAAGTGATTGCTTCTAGTACCTTTATCTGTGGATGGTGAAACTAAAGTGTAGAAAGATCGCTACCTCTCTTGAGTTAAGTCAGCAAGTACATGGTAAACTGGCCTTGGAACTGGTCTTTCGACTACAGACTCCCAGGTTTTTCACGACTCCCGCACATCTGGTGGAACAGAGCAGACAAGTGTCATCCTAAAATGAGTAAGATGGTAATGGAAAGCATCATGGAAGACACTTGATTTAATATTTGAATTTGATTTTAAATTTTCTAATATTAAGTATTTTCTGTTGATCCAGAAGATTTTTTTTTTAATTTACATTACAGAGTTAGAACAGTATCTTAGGAAAATATTTTGTCTAACCATAGCTTGATGTGTATTTCAGTGTCATAAATCAGTGTGTGTGTGTGGACAAGACTTAATTAGACAATGAAAAATTCATTTTTTTTAAAGATTTTATTTATTTATTTGAGAGAGCGAGAATGAGAGAGAGTACATGAGAGGGGGGAGGGTCAGAGGGAGAAGCAGGCTCCTCGCTGAGCAGGGAGCCCGATGCGGGACTCGATCCCGGGACTCCAGGACCATGACCTGAGCCGAAGGCAGCTGCTTAACCAACTGAGCCACCCAGGCGCCCTGAAAAATTCATTTTTAATATAAAGTTTGGTCTATTTAAAAAAACTTTGTATGTTGAAAATGCTGCAGTTATACCAACTATATGCATTATTTATATTTCCTAGATTAAATTAGAATTTAAGTAATTACAGATTTTTTTTTTTTTAAAGATTTTATTTATTTATTCATGAGAGACAGAGAGAGAGAGGCAGAGGGAGAAGCAGGCTCCCAAGGAGCAGAGAGCCCGATGCGGGACTCCATCCCAGGACCCTGGGATCATGACCTGAGCCGAAGGCAGACGCTTAACCATCTGAGCCACCCAGGCGCCCCAAGTAATTACAGATTTATTTGTGTTTTTCATCCAGTATCTAAGAGAAATGATAATCACACCAACAAAATAATTTTTTATTGAACTTCTTCTTATATAAAATGGCAAGACAATAGCAAAAAAACCCCTCTAACTTTGTTAGTATTTTAAAACTTTTTTTTAAAAAACATGCCAGATGTCGTTGAAGTATGTGTATTTGTCATTTACTCAAAAGTAGAATTTTCCTAGAAGGAAAGTCCTTTAAAACAGATGAACTCTGCATATCTATGATGGGTTCTCATTCAATGACTGGCAGAATTTCAGAAACTACTTTTTAAATCATGGTTATTTCTGTATAGGCATACCTTGTTTTACTGTATTTTCTGATATTACATTTTTAGAAATTGAAGGTTTGTGGCAATCCTGAGTGGAGCAAGTCAGTCAGTGGCATTTTTTCAATAGCATTTGTTCACTTTGTGTCTGGGTCACAGATTGGTAATTTTTGCAATATTTCCAACTTTTTCACTATTTGTCATGCTGATCTGTGATTGGTGATTTTGTTGTTATTGTTGTAATTGTATTGGGGTGCCACGAGCTACACCCATATAAGATAGTGAACTTAATCTATAAGTGTTGTGTGTGTTCTCTCTGTTCTACCTATCAGCCATTTCCTATCTCTCTCGCTCTCCTTGGACCTTCCTATTCCCTGAGACACAGCAATATACAAATTAGGCGAATTAATAACCCTACAAAGGCTTTTAAGTGTTCAAGTGAAAGGAAGAGTCACAGGTTTCACACTTTAAATCAAAAGCTAGAAATGATTAAGTTTAGTGAGGAAGGCATGGTGAAAGCCAAGATAGGCTGAAAACTAAGCCTCTTGCATCAAAGTTAGTCAAGTTGTGAATGCAAAGGTAAAGTGCTTGAAGGGAATTAAAAGTGCTACTCCAGTGAACGCACAAATAGAAAGCGCTGATATGGAGAAAGTTTTAGTGGTTTGGATAGAAGATCAGACTAGCCTCAACATTCCCTTAAAAACTAAGGCCTGATCCATGGCAACATCCTAACTTCCTTCAATTCTCGGTAGCCTGGGAGAGGTAGGGAGCTGCAGAAGAAAAGTTGGAAGCTAGCAGAGGTCGGTCCATGAAGTTTAAGGAAAGAAGCCATCTCTGTAACATCAAAGTGCAAGGTGAAGCAGCAAGTGCTGATGTAGAAGCTGCTGCAAGTTATCCTGAAGATCTAGCTAAGTAATTCATGAAGGTGGCTACACTAAATAATAGATTTTCAGTGTCTACAAAACAGCCTTCTATTTGAAGAAGATACCATCTAGAATTTTCATAGCTAGAGAGAAGTCAGTGCCTGGCTTCAAAGCTTCAAAGAACAGGCTGGCCCTTGTTAGGGGCTAATGCAGCTGGTGACTTCAAGTTGAAGCCAGTGTTCACTTAACATTCTGAAGATTTTAGGGCCCTTAAGAATTATATTAAATCTACTCTACTTATGCTCTGTAAATGGAACAACAAAACCTGGATGACAGCACATCTGTTTACAACATGGTTTACTGAATATTTTAAGGCTACTGAGATCTACTCTTCAGAAAAAAGATTCCGTTCAAAATAATACTACTCATTGATAATGTAACCGGTTGTTCAAGAGCTCTGATGGAGATGTACAATGAGATGGATGTAGTTTTCATGCCTGTTAACGCAACATTCATTCTGCAGCCTGTGGATCAAGGAGTCATTTTGACTTTCAAGTCTTACTACTTAGGAAATACATTTCACATTTCATAAGGCTCTAGCTGTCATAGATAGTGATTCCTTTGATGGATCTGAGCAAAGCCCACAGTTTTATCTGGAAGGGATTCACTCTTCTAGGAGTCATTATGAACATTCATGATTCATGGGAAGAGGTAAAAATATCAACATTAAGAGGAGTTTGGAAGAAGCTTGTTCTAACCCTCATGAATGATTCTGGGGTGGGGGTGGGAGCGGGTTCAGTACTTGAGTGAAGGAAGTAACTGCCAATGTGGTGGAAATAGCAAGAGAACTAGGGATTAGTAGGGGAGCCTAAAGCTAACGACTGCATTGCTGCAATCTCATTTTAAGACTTGAACAGATGAGGAGTTGCTTTTCATAGTTGAGCACAGAAGGTAGTTTTTTGAGATGGAACCTACTCCTGGTAAAGATGCCCTGGAGATTGTTGAAAGACAACAAAGGATTTAATATATTACAGAAACTTAGTTGATAAAGCAGCAGCATGATTTGAGAGGATTGATTACAGTTTTGAAAGAAGTTCTGCTGTAGGTAAAATGCTATCAAATAGCATCACATGCTACAGAGAAATTGTTCATGAAAGGAAGGGTCATTTTATGCAGCACACTTTTTTTGTCATCTTATCTTTTATTATTATTATTTATTTGAGAGAGCGAGAGCATGAGCCAGGGTGAGGGGCAGAGGGAGAAGCAGACTCCCCGCTGAGCAGGGATCCCAGTGTGGGGCTGGATCCCGGGATCCTGAAATCCTGACCTGAACCGAAGGCAGATGCTTAACCGACTGAGCCACTCAGTCGCCCTCTTGTCATCTTAAGAAACTTCCACAGCCACCCCAGCCTTCAGCAACGACCACTCTGATCAGTCAGCATCTATCAACATCGAGGCAAGACCCTCCACCAGCAAAAAGATTACATCTCACTGAAAGCTCAGATGATGGCTAACATTTTTTAACAGTAAAGTAGTTTAAAGGTATGTACATTTTTTAGAAATGTACACTTTTACATTGCACACTTAATAGACTACAGTGTTGTGTAAACATAACTTTTCTATGCACTTTGAAACCAAATTCATTTGACTTGCTTTATTGCAGTGGTCTGGAACTGAATCTGCGATATCTCTGAGATATGCCTATAAATTCAAGGTAGAACAGCTAATTTGCCCTAAGTACAATGAATCAAAATGGTTTGAAGGTAGAAAACCATCCTTTCTTTTTTTCAGAGGCTTATGGGTGAAAAAGATGCAGCACAAGAATTTGGCAATGAAAGGGGTTGGGTTCCAGTTCTAGGCTTGGGCAAATATTTTCATCTCTCTACGCCTCCTTCTCTTTAGCAATAAAATAAGGCCATTGATTTCACCTCAGCAATGGCTGAGAACCCTTCTAGCTCTAAAAATAATCTTTGTAAAATAGACTGATACACCCTGGAGTGGCTTTTAAGTGCAGTGAAAGACTGTGAAGGGGAAGAAAGTGTCTCGACTTGGCTGTGCACCTGACCAAATTTGTGAGGCTTTGAAAAATGCTGTTCCCTTCTCTAAAAGATCATAGTTCAGAACTCTGGATATTCCAGACTCAGGACTGTGTATTTTTAAAAAGTTGTCATGTGAAGCCATTGGATAGTCAGGTTTGGAACTACTGGCATGAAAAAGGGTCCTATGTTGCTGTCTGTCACTGTTCTTTCTCCATTGGAGGATTGAGGAGGAGGAGGATACCTTCCATGGAGTGTTTCATCTTTTAAAATTTTTTTCATAAAGGAAATTTTCTTAATAGCATGCTGAGGGACGTGTGATAGTCTTTTGTGTCTTTTCTATTCCAGGAAGCAAGAACTATTCCACCATCAGATACATGCTTTCATATGAGCACACATATAGCTCTGCCTTACCTTGGAAATAAGAAACATTATTGTCTTTATCAGAGTTTAGTTTGAGGGTGGAGAATGGGAGTGGAGCTTTGTAAAAATTTGGCTGGAGCTTTGCCGTTTGCCTTTCCCCTTTATTGTTGTTGTTTGTCATAGTTTGCCTTCTACATGTTAGGGTAGTGCACACTTAGCATACATTGTTTCATTTCATCTTGTCAATAACTCTTTAAAGAAGGGGAGATATTTTAATATATTATTTTTACAGATGGGGAATATCAGAATCAGAGACTATTTACCTGGCCCAGGATCACTTTGCTAGAATCAGAGTGGAGATTTGAATTTAGGTCATTTTGACTCAGAGTACTCTTAAAAGATACCGTGTCTGTGTTTTTTTTTTTTTTTTTTAAAGATTTTATTTTTTATTTATTTGACAGAGAGAGACAGAGAGAGAAGGAACACAAGCAGGGGGAGTGGGAGAGGGAGAAGCAGGCTTTCCGCTGAGCAGGGAGCCTATGCAGGGCTCGATCCCAGGACCTTGGGATCATGACCTGAGCCGAAAGCAGACACTTAACGACTGAGCCACCCAGATGCCCCATGTCTATGGTTTTCAAATAGGGTTTTTCAGACCTCAAGCATCATGGGTTAGAAGTAAAATGAACTGGTTTTTGTAAAGAGCACTTATCGGAAATCATAATAAATATAGGAATTCATAAATTTAAAATGTTACCATTTTTGCTCTGATTTGGTTCGCAATGCAGATTGAATGGATAGCTCCTCACCTTCAGATTTGCTTTACAGGTGGAATCAGAACTGGCACCAGGCAAAATTATGAGCCACAGTGGGCTCTTTCCTCTTTTTCTTTGACCTCTTTGGCCTCCTTCTCATCTGTCTTTTCTCCCTCTGTTTCTCCTTTCCTTTTCCCTTCTTTCTCTTCTCCCTCCTCCCTCCTCTTCTTCCTCCTTTCTCCTTCTCTTAGCCTTCCTGTTCTCTCCTTTCTCTTTCCCCTTCTTCTGGTTTCCTTGGATTTTTAGGCAGCACCCAGTTCTCAGTGCAGGATTCTGTCTACTGATCTGCCCTTCCTAGAAGTGTCCCATAGAGACTTTGAAAAACTTGGAAAGGGGACTTGGTAAAGTGAGTTCTAGTTCACCTCCCTTCTTCCACTGAAGAAGAAGATAACTGTGTCAGCTGTGTTCCAGTCCAGAGCTCTTTCTTTCATAAGGTAATTGTGAATTTGAGGTAGCTTTGTAGGAGACAGTGTCTATGAATTCTGAAACCATATGCCAAATTTATATGTATGTTTTCTGATCCATAACTTCTTCAGAGTCTCCAAGGAGTCTGTGTTCAAAAACAAGACAGAACAAAGTATTTGCATTCCATCACGTTGACATTCTAGGTAGCCTTATCTCATACTTTCTATCTCTGCTACTAATCAAATAATACTGTGACAGCTCATTCCCTAAGGGTTTCTTATTCATACTGATACACATGCTCATTTATTTGTTGACACCCTTCCTCTATTTTCACAAGGTATTTGGGATTGTTCATGTAAAACATCCACATATTAATAACTTAATTTGATTTTTTATCCAAGGGGAATACATTTCCTAATGTAATATACATAATATATTCCTTAATTCACTTCATAAGCATTTCATTCAATATGCTTAAAAATGGTTTCCAGATGTAGGATTCTTCATTCTAGTCAGTATATATAAAATACAGAAAATTTAAGGTACAGAATATAGAATGCCTGTTCACACTGTATTTATTTTATTTATAAATTGTTTTTGCTTCATTGTCATGATTGTGCCAAGTTTTAATTTGTTACTATTTTTCTAATCCAGAGGTTAAAAACTTGAATATCTTGACAGTTGATGGGAGTTGAGTGGGTTGGGGGTAAGACAGTAAGGACTAGGAGGAATTATGACAAAATCGAGAGTAATTGCACTGCTAAAGTATTTACATTCATGTTGTAGGAAAAACACCGATAAACAAATATGGGCAAGGACAGGTATATGCGACCCCTGTGCTCCTGTCTTTGTAGGATTAAATGTGTGTCAATAAATTGGATACATTTGCATTTAAACTATGGCAGGAGAAAGCAAGTGATTTTTCAGTCATACTTTGAGAAGCATGTGCTTTTTGATCCATATCTCTGTTCTTCATTGAACTGAGAGTGCCATGAGTAGATGGACTTTTGAATCCCCAGAATCTATCAGGATATTTGACACATAGCAGGTGTGTTGAAAACACATTTACCAGTATAATCAGTTCCACCCTGTAATTATTCCTCACGTCTGTGCACTGTTGTGTATCTCCACCATTAATACCCAGATCTAGGGCATTATCTTTCCTACACCAGCGCAATAATTTAGAACCTAACAGATTTTTTTCTGATTCTAGTCTTGGCCATGTCCATCTACTGCCCACAATGAAGCCAGAGTGATCCGTCAAGGATTCAAAACTAGTGATCTAACTCCCCCAGTTAAAAGCCTTTAATAGATTTCCAGTGCCCTTGAGTAGAGTCTTAACTAGCTGCTTACTATTCTAGCCTCATATAAAAAACTGACCTCAAGCCAGCTAAATAGAGGATCCCCTCAAAACAGGTAAGAGTTGTGGCCACTCCAAGGGGGCGTCAGAAATTTTTCATAACCTTATTCAGGTGTAACAGAATTTTTAGACACTAATAATATCTCATGAAATATCAACCACAAACTTAAGTTTTATATGTACAGATTGGGACTCATGGATGGCAAAAATGGTTCTGATTCTTCCCTTATCCTTGTATATGTGTCCTCTGCAATGTGACTTACAGTTCTTCTTGTTAAGAAGGTAGAGTCTTTCCCCACCTCTTGAACCTGGGCTGGCCTTGTGATTTGCCTTAGCTAATAGATTGTGGCAGAAATATGGGTGTGCCAGTTCCCAGACTAAGCCTCAAGAGCCCTTGCTTGCTTTTGTTCTCTTTTGGAACTCTGCCACTGCCGTGAAAGCAGGACCTGGGCTGGTGGAAGATGAGCAGCCATGTGGAACACAGCCAGATTGTTAAATATGAGGCCAGTCATTCTAGACTAGCCACCAGCCAGCTGACCCTGAAGCGTGTAAGAGAGCCCTGATAGGAGCCAAGCAGAGCCACCTACCCAACCTGTCCCTAACGACACGTGCTTGAGTGAGTCCAGTAGAGACCTGAAGAGCCTCCCAGCTGACCTATAGACTCATGAGCAATAATTAATGTTTGGAGTCCCTGAGTTTTAGGGTAGTTTATTTTTGTAGTGATAACTATACACAGATACAGAGATATGAGTGCCTTTTCTATCCAGTCACTGAAAAGACTCGGTAAAAAGAAACAAATTGAAAACATTGCATCTTTTTTTACTGATGTTTAGAAGAATCTGACAAATGCATCTACCTGTTCTTAAGAATTTGTGTAAAATGGTGGAGTTTGAACATTTTTCTATTCTGCTTTTTTTTTTAAACCACAAGAAGGGAATACAGAGTATCTTTGTTTTTTAAACTGGAGCTATTGGAGCTAACAAATCTATTACCAGAGAAGAAACTTGTATAGAGAAATTTGCAAAAATGTGTGTTCTATAGTTTTTGAAGGAAATGTTAAATTTATATAAAAAAGGAACACTTCCTTTTCGGGCAGAATAAATATTTTGAAAAATCAGGATTCTTAAATATGTAGAAAGCACAAACTAATGTTAAATATGATTTTTAAATGTGTTGCTGAGCTGGCGAGATACAAAAGGAAATCTTCAGAGGCCAAAAATAAGAAAACATGAATCCAGAAAAATAACAGAGCTCTGTATCTGACAGCCCTGGTGACCGGACTCTGGAAGAAGAAATAATACTTGAAGATGAAACAGCATTACTACAGATAAAACAAGGTCACTGCATTTCTGTAAGAGAGTCAAATATCCTGAAAGATACAATAATTCCTAACTTGTGTGTATCTAAATGCATGGCTTAATTTTTTTAAAGATAAATTAACTGAGCAGCAGGTAGAAGTTGATAAATGCAACTGTTCAGAGAGAGATTTGAATGTAATGCTCTTTGTTATCCATTGACCAAAGCAGGTCCCAAATCAGTGGGCATCTAAGAGAGTGGAGCCACACAAATACTACATTTGAATAGAATGGCTCTTGAGGCGCTTGGGTGGCTCAGTCGGTTAAGCATCGTGCTCTTGATCTCAGCTCAGGTCTTGATCTCAAGGTTGTGAGCTCAAGCCCCACATTGGGCTCCATGCTGGGCATGGAGCTTACTTAAGAAAAAATTTATAATGACTCTATACTATATATAACACAACAAAGTTGTGAATCCATATTCTTTCCAAAGTCATGGAAGACATTTTGAAAATGACTGTAGACCTTCCAGGTAGCTGAGCACAAGGGAGGGTAGTGTGGTAAATAACCTCCCCAAATTTCCTCTCCAAATGATTTAAATTCACAATTAAGTCTCTATGCAGAAGTATACCCTCAATATTCCTTGAGGGCAGAGAATGCTGAGATTGTGAAGTAACCCTGCTCCTGGCAGCCCTGCAAGGTGCCATTCCTCCCCTGTCATGCTCTTGCTGCAGGTTTGCAGAGTACAAATGCAGACTGAGTAAAGCGGCAGGGAGCAGAAACGGGGTGTTGGTTTGGTCCATGAGGAAGAGTTAGAGAGACTATTGCCAGAGAGATTAAACATAGCCCAAATCCAAGAACACTAAAAAAGAAATGGGGCAGAGCAGAGCAAGACTGAAGGAAAAGGATTTTAAAGAATATTATAAAGGACCAGACCAACAATTTGTTGGGACAAGCTTCTAAATGCATAGCTTTGCAGGGAGGAAAAAGTAAAAAGAAAAGAAGAATTCTTTGTGGGGGGCACCTGGTTGGCTCAGTTGGTTAAGCGTCTGACTCTTGATTTTGGTTTAGGTCATGATCTCAGGGTCATGAGATTGAGTGCCGCGTTGGGCTGCGTGCTGGGTGTGGAGCCTGCTTAAGATTCTCTCTCACCCTCTCCCACTGCCCCTCCCTACTCCCTCTCTAAAGAAAAAAAAAAAAAAGAATCTTTGGTAATTAGATGGTGAAGGAGAAAAGAAAGGAAGGGGATAAATTTGGGGCTCTAGAAAGCAAAAGATAAACAGAGTCTTGGAGAATTCAGCACTTTCCCCCATCACCAAATCAAATAAACAAATGACCAAGCAAAACAGCGAAAGAACCTGAACTTTGCCAGACTGACAGAAAAGAGAACCAAAAATATTCCAGTATCAAAAAGTGAACAAAAGGAAAATAAAATCGTTACGGATCTATTGAAGAAAATCAGGAAATGAATTTTCATATACATGACTAATAAAATCAGGTGGAATACCATCCCTGTTCTGAAGAACAACCAGGAAGCAGAAAAAAACCCTATGTCTACCCTCCAAACAAAATTAAATGTATTTAGCAAGTATTTAAGTATATGAAAGCCCACCTTTAATCAGAAATTTAGGAACTAAAAGCAGAAATGAAAAAAAAGAAAAATAGCGTATGTATCGAATTTAGGAAATAAATGGAAGGAAAGGACACAGTTATGTCAAAAATAAAGATAAATTGCAAGGCACCCAAGGGAAAGTGGACTCAAGTGAAAGTTAATAAGAGGCAACAGAGCAATACAGGGGAAAATGCCAAGAGAATACAAATGACACAAAGCAGCAAAGTGGATCAGAGAGGAAGTAGTGGAAGTGGAAGACCGGCAATGAAGGAAAAATATTTGCATTGTCTGCTGAAGAAGAAAAACAAAATAATGTACAGAACCACTATTTAAAACCATAATCCAAGAAAACCTTCCAGAAATAGAAAATGACTTGCACATTAAAAAGCTTGCATGGGAAAATTAACCCCAAAAAATCTGCTCTGAGGTTTAGCCAGTTTCAGAGATAATGATACAATTCTTGAGGCCAGTAGGCAAAAAGAACAAGTAATCTACAAAGGCAAAGTAATTAGACTGGCATCAGATTTTTCAAAACCAGCATATGAAGAAAGCAAGGCAGCCATGGAGCAGTTTTTATTGTGATACTAAACTAACTGAAAGTATGAACCAAGAATTTTAGAGCCAAACTATCCTTCAAATAGCAAGGCTTTAGAAAAGCAGTGGGGAATTTTGTACCCATCAGCTTTCCTGAGGAATCTGCTGGAGAATGAACTGTGTCCATCCAAATGACTAGGAAAGCTTGAGCAAAAGGACTGATAGTGATTATTTTAAAATAAGTAAGTATACATGTAAGACTAAAGGTAGAGGTGAGATTGCACAGTTAAAAAAAAAATTAGAGGAAAGGAAAAGAGGATGCTAGTAAAAGTTCTTTTTCATTTGGGTTATACGTGGTATTAAAGGAGAGTGAGAAGACCCCACAGATCGTAAAGGTTAAACAAACAAACAAAAAAAAACAAGACTTAAGGACATTGAAATTGTGTAAGTACAAAGGTAACCAGTATATCAAAAATAGAGTGCTTCATAAATACTACAATCTTTTAAAATAAAAGAGCAAACAGCACATATAATAAAATACACATAACTACCCAAGATTATGATACATTTGAGACCAAATATATCAGCCACAATGATAGATGTGAGTGGGGGGTTAACTCACCTAGTAAAAGAAAAAGATTTTTATTTTGACATCTAAAACAAAACCCAACAATATACTATTTTATTAGAGACACACCTAAAACAAGGTGATTTAAAAGGCCAAAAATAAAGAATGGACGAAAGTACATCAAGCATAGGGACACAGGAAGAGAGCAGGCCTCTTGATAACAGATAAAACAGAATTCAAGACCCACCACATTAGGTCTCACAAAGGACACTTTTCAGTGCTAACAGCCACAATCCTCAACAAAGTATTTTCCAAATAACCCAGCAATAGCCTTTATGAAACAAAACCTACAAAAGATGCAGGAAAACAGATAGAATCCATTGCTAATAGATGACTTCTACGTACTCCACTCAGCATAAGACAGATCAAGTAGACAAAAGATTCATTAGTGGGGCACCTGGGTGGCTCAGTTGTTAAGCGGCTGCCTCCGGCTCAGGTCATGATCCCAGGGTCCTGGGATGGAGCCCCGCATTGGGCTCCCTGCTCCACGGGAAGCCTGCTTCTCCCTCTCCCACTCCCCCTGCTTGTGTCCCCTCTCTCGTGTCTCTCTCTGTCAAATAAATAAATAAAATCTTAAAAAAAAAAAAAGATTCATTAGTAGGAGATAGAAGATCTAAACAGCATAACCAGGGTGGGACTCATGGAGATATATCTTTATATACTATATACCCTGACAATAGAGATGACACATTCTTCTCAAGGGCCTGTCACACATTCATAAAAATTGATCACCTACCAGTCAGAAAGAAAACATGAGTTGCTTTCATAAAATAGAAATATGGCAAATATCATTTCCTGCTCACTATGCATTAAAACTAGAATTTGCTAACAAAACCAAAAACACATTAGGAGCTTTGAAGGAAATAGAAATGTTCAGTTTACAGAGAGAAGGCCAAGTGTGTATGCACAAAGTTTGTAGAATGATGGGGGCAGAATCTTCAGGGCTGTTGAGGAGAGAGTGTAGTTGGGTTAAAAAAGAAAAGTATCATATCACATTAGAAGGAATAAAAATTTTAATTTACCAGTCCTAATGCTAAATTCAACTGAATTTCTATTTTTCCTACTATGTGCCAAACGGTGGGTGTTTGGAAGTGAAACTCCTCCTTGCCTTGGAGAAACTCCCAGTGGAGGTGGGTAATTATGACATTATTACAGTGGCAGAATTGATGAAGAAAATGCTTGCCATTTAAATTAATATTTTTACCATTTTTTTTTTGCTTGTGAAGGAGCTGGGGCTTCGTAGTAGGACAAAGCCCTCCAGACCCTGTGCTGTTTTTCTTCTATATCTTATGGCTTGGATGATGCAAATCCTGTTTTATAGATTACATAGTAGGCATTCAGCACAGTTAAAACCCAACTAACAATTTTCATTGGTCCTGTTTTTATAGTTTATAAGTACTTCTTTATTATTTTATTATTTATACTTTACAACAATCCTTTAAATAAAGAACAGATTGGAACCTAACCTCATAGAGTTGGGTGAAGACCTTCACCTGAACAGATCTTTTCTAGATGCTTCCTGCATTGGGATCCCTTCTTATATTCATTTTGGGCTAGCAGTGAGGTGGTCAATTAAGCCTTGTTTTTGTTTATCAATAGTAACTTCCACTTCTTTTAATTACATGAGTTAGACTTGTTTATTTTAGACCACTTTGAAAGTATGAGATAAAAAAGAAGAAAATAAATATTTCCATTAATTCTGTCACCCAGATGAGCCCTTGTCGTACTTTGGTGTATATTCTTCCTGTTCTTTCTCTTCTTCCCATCTCCCCAGCCCTCCTTAGCTCCTTTCTCACCCTCTCCTCTTTGATTTGCACCCTGTACATGTGTATAATTAAAAATAGTTTATGTACCTACTTTTCTTTTACAAAATGTGATGGTCGTGCCCAAAGTGATGGTAAATTATGGGTGGGAGGATTAAGGAAGGCCTTCTTGGAGATGTGGCTTCTGAGCTGGGCCTCAGAGGACAGGAGAGGATTTTTGACAGGCAAAAATGGGGAAGAAGATGATGGCAGGTAAAGTTCAGGAGCAGGAAAACATAGGCTGTGTTTGGCTGATGCAAGTAGTTGTGACTATATGATTGTTCGTCATCATAACAGTGTAAATACCAGTAATGATACTAAGTGCTTTTTATGGACCAGGCACTGTTCTAGGAACCTTGTAAACATTTAACTTTACACATTGCATGCGGTAGGTGCCATTTTTAATCATGTTACAGATAAAGAAACTAAAACATAGATAGATTAGTGGTGAGTTGGTCCAAAACTTTAAGAGATAAAGCTGTGATCAAGACTGAGGAGGACTGACTATAAGTTTGTGTCCCTAAGTAAAGTGACAGTGACCTAGCATTTCTAGTCTAGTCCCAATTTCAGATATTTTGTTGTAAGTTTATTTACATGGGATTGAATTGTTTTTATTGGATTTTATTATTAGAAAAGCTATTAATGATAGATGTTTAAGGAAACCACTTACTCCAATGTTTATTACACTGAAAACCCAACATCTTACCAGTATTAAATATCATACACAATACAATATTGAAATAGGATTAGTTTTAAAAACATAAAATATAGGCTTCAGGAGCCTTTTTTTTTTTTGTTATTTCAAGTGTATACTGGAGCCTCAGTGAATGAGAAAGAAATTTATAATGAAGTCCTTTTATTATGTCAGGACCAGAAGTACTTGTGAGGGATCCAAGAGAGACCTCCCTCCTAATGAATTTTTATTGTAAATAGTACAATGCTGATGTTCCAAATGTGTTATCCAAAAGGGAACTTAATAGAGCTTTAATAAAGGTATTTTATCCCTTGCCTTCTCATATTTTTATCTTAATTTGACTGGTTAAAATTTTTAAAATAATATATCATTATATATCTAGAATTTATCAAGTATTTTTTAGAAAGATTTTATTCATTTACTTATTTGAGAGAGTCGGGGGAGAGAGACAGAATCTCAAACAGACTCCAAGCTGAGCCTGACATGGGGCTCGATCTCACAATCCTGAGATCATGACCTGAGCCAAAATCAAGAGACTAATGCTTAACCAACTGATCCCCCCAGGCACCCCAAGAATTTATCGAGTATCGTATACATGATAGATATTTTGTGATCCAAACATGTCTAAGCCTTGTGACAACTCTTCATTATCTCCATTTCCCAGATGAAGAAACTGAGACTCAAATTAGTGAAGTGAAACCAAGTTATGACTGAAATTCAGGTTTGTGCAGCTCCAAAGCCCATCATACATGTTCTGCTCTGCAGTGAGAAAGTTCTGGTTCTTTCAGTGCAAGAAGTGGTTATTGAAAAACAAAAGGTTTTTACTCTTTGTCCCAAAAGGAACAGAGGATAGTCGTGAGCCTCCCCCACTTTTTTCATTGATGCCGCTGTCCTGCAGAGAGCTTTCCCATACAGAATAACCGTAATGTACCACAGCTTTCTTGTTCCAAAACGGGAAGCCCGAGTGGGAGCCACAGTCTTCCTGTAAGCAACAGATGGTTACTGTTTAAATGAGGGTAAACTCTGGATCTCATCTGTGGAGTGACTTTAGGTTTTTGTGGGGTGGGTGGGTTTGGAGGGTTAGTCAAGGGAACAAGCTGGTAACAAGATTTAGGAGGAGGAGGACGAAGAAGTGAACAAACCAAATTTGAGTGTAGCATTTTTCACTCCTATATACCCTTTAACCATAGTCCTATGGCAGGTTGTATTTCTCTGCCCCCTCCTCCACCCCAGACAGAGGGGGAGGAATGAAGGGGAAGCCATGGCAGGCTGTCGAAATTTGTAGTGTGTTGGCATCTAGCAAGTGAGTTTTGCTGTGGGTTAAGTCCTGTGGCTTGTTTTCTGCCTTCGTGAATAGAGCCTTTCCATCTTTGCCAAGCCTGCAGTTAATGTGGTCAAGGGATTTATTATGAAATGTACTAAATCTTGGCATGGAGCTAATTGCATATAACAAGAAGCGTGCTAGAGGCTTGGACCTGAGGAGTGACACATGCAAAAAGCATTCTCTTTCTGATGCTGCTGAAAGAGGTTTTGTGTAGGGGAATGTCTGCATGTCTGCGCTTATTGCTAATGAGGTAACCCCTCACCCAAAGCATATTTCTGAGTTACTTGTTAAAATAAATGCAGAGTTCTCTCTCCCTCTCTCTCTCGCTCTCTCTTTCTGTCTGAACAATTAGCAGTTGAAGAATGAATATTTATTAAACCCAACTCCACTTCTGAAACTCTTAGTATATCATAAAAAACACATCTGTGGCAGTTTTGATTACCTAATTATGACCTAGAATAATTCTTATGTAAAGGTATAAAATAATTCTTATAAAAAGGTATAAAGGTATAAAAACAACCAGAGAAGTTGTATCAGCTCAGTCCACCATAACAAGATACCGTAGAGTTGGTGGCTCAAATAACAGAAATTTATTTTTCTCATAGTTCTGGAGACTGGAGGAAGCCTGAGATCAGGGTGTCAGCATGATTAGTCTCATGAGGGCTTTCTTTCTGGCTTGCAAATGGCTGATTTTTTACTGTATCCTAATTTTGGTGGTTGAGGTGGGCAGCAAGCAGGGAAGATTGAAGGAAAGGGAGTTGGGAGAATTCTTCTGGTACCCCTTCTTATAAGAGTATTAATCCCATCATAGGGGGCCCCCACTTATGACCTCATCTAAACATAATTACCTCCCCAAAGCTCCATCTCCAAATACTATCACATTGAGGGTTAGGGGTCCAATATAAATTTTGGGGAGGGGGCACATTTCCATCCATAGCAGACATATTTAAAGGAAAAGACAAATAATTGTATCTTTTTAAGCCCAGTGTAGGTCTTTAAAACTTTACTTATTTTTATATTTAGTTTAAAAGTAATATTTGAATAATGTAGAAGTACAAATTACATATTTTTATCCTTTTCTATTTTCATGAAGTTTTGTTATATGAATTTTTTTTATTGAGATATTTATATTCCATTGAGATACTTATATTCCTCACAGCACCCTAATATATGCATTATGTATAGTAGGTGCTTCATACTTGTTTGGCACATTAAACAGTTAAATAATTTTAGCATTTTCCCATAGCACATAACATCTACATCTTAATTTACTGAAATATACAAAGAGAAACCAATGAAAGCTGGTTCAATCCAACCATCACATCCTCTTGAATGTTACGAGAAACATTTTTCTGCAGATAACTCTCTTCCCTTTTGATAACAGAAACTAGTTAACAAGGTACATTTAGAAGATAAATGTAAAGTTTTATTCATATCTTCCTAGAATATAGTAATTTGTGTGCACATGTAAAGCTAAGACCCTGATACTTAAAAAGTAAAAGGAGAGAGAATGATTGGAAAGGCTTCCAGCACATGGCTAACACTAATCTTTTAGGTCCTAGTGGTTTTTGAAGTGGCAGTAATCCTGAGTTTAAAACAAAACAGTAGTGGCCACAAATTTCAGTCCTGGCTCAGCAAAAAGGAAATGTTGGGGGAAAAAGGTAACATTCAAAAATAGAACAGCAAAGAGATCATTTGTATGATCCCTGTAACACTGCAAATTCATTAATATCTAGGGCTTACCAGATCAGTTTGAATTTTTATCCAGTGCCAGAAGTTGGCATTGATCAGGGTGATAAAAGCCTGATGATTTACAGAGAGGGAATGGTTTGTTTGCTTGTTCATTCATTCATTCAACATTGATTTACTGAGGTTCTCCTGTGTTTGAGGCACCATGCCAAGCACTGTGACAGAGGATAGACAAATCACTGATAGCTTTTACTCTCGAGTACTTAATTTTGTATTTACTTAACTAATATGAAACTGAGTCCCTCCTACATATACAGTACTGTCCTGCCTCTTGGGACTGAAAAAACACACATCATTAAGAATGGTCCTTTTCAAAAAAGCTGGTGTCTCATCTAGGGAAATACACATAAACACATAATTGCTTTTAGTTATTAAGTTTAATAACTTGAGGTTTGGAGCCAGGTCTAAATAGAGGTTAACGTTCAAGAGGAATATATGGCTTTCTGAACCATTCACTAAGTCTGGTGTGTGTTGTCCCAGTAGTTTTGGTACTTGCTGTCCATGGGGTGGTCTGAGAAAGGGCAGCCATGTCATTACCTGAGAGAGATTCCTAGAAACACGGGATCTCAGGCTCCACTCCACACCTGCTGAATCTTAACTTACATTTTAATAAGCTGTCCACATGACTCATGTACCTCTTGAAGTTTGGGAATCTTTAATGCAAGGTTTGACTCATAGTCATAATTATGTGAGATTTTATCTGGTCTCAAAGCTGAGCACTTTTATTTGTGCATTCTTTGAACAATCATTTATTGAACATAAGGATTTATTGAACATGTACCAGGTACTGCACTGGGAGCTGAGGACAAAAAAAAAAGTAATTTTTAACTGCATTTAATAGTTAAATAAATTATATGACCTATTAAAGAAGTAGTTATATCAGTATGGAGATCAAGGAAACTTTAGATAAGACATGATGTCTGGGGTGCCTAGGTGGCTCAGTCGGTTAAGTGTCCACCTTCGGCTCAGGTTATGATCCCAGAGTCCTGGGATCAAGTCCCACTTCAGGATCCCTGCTCCACAGGAAGTCTGCTTCTCCCTCTGTTGCTCCCCACACTCATTCTCTCTCTTTCTCTCTCTCTGTCAAATAAATAAATAAGTAAGTAAGTAAATTTAAAAAAAAAAGAAAAAGACATGATATCCGAACTGGAACTTAAAAGATACGCAAGAATTAGTCCAAGAGGAGAGGTAGATTCTTCTCTCAGATTTCATTTATCTGTTGACTTTGAATAGGTGAATTAGTAGAGATAGGTTGTTGAAAGTCTTTTAAAAATTATTAGGTAAACTTATAAGTTAAGATTTGTATATTTTGGTGTATTTTGTCAATGTGATGAGTGTACTCTTTCTTAAGAAGATATGATATAATGAGCGTTGGAGTTCAGTGTGAGTAATTTTACATTCTGAGTCTCAGCTTTTCCATCTGCCAAGTGGGAATATCAGTTCTGCAAGGTTTTTATTTATTTATTCATTTATTTTATTTTTTTATTTTATTTTATTATTTTTTTATTCTTATGTTAATTCCCATACATTACATCATTAGTTTTAGATGAAGTGTTCCATGATTCATTGTTTGTGCATAACACCCAGTGCTCCATGCAGAATGTGCGCTCCTCAATACCCACCACCAGGCTAACCCATCCTCCCACCCCCCTCCCCTCTAGAACCCTGTTTGTTTTTCAGAGTCCATCGTCTCTCATGGTTCGTCTACCCCTCCGATTTCCCCCGCTTCATTCTTCCCCTCCCGCTACCTTCTTCTTCTTCTTTTTTTTTTTTTTTCTTAACATATATTGCATTATTTGTTTCAGAGGTACAGATCTGAGATTCAACAGTCTTGCACAATTCACAGCGCTTACCAGAGCACATACCCTCCCCAGTGTCCATCACCCAGTCACCCCATCCTTCCCACCCCACCCCCCACTCCAGCAACCCTCAGTTTGTTTCCTGAGATTAAGAATTCCTCATATCAGTGAGGTCATATGATACATGTCTTTCTCTGTTTGACTTATTTCACTCAACTACCCTCCAGTTCCATCCACGTCGTAGTTCTGCAAGGTTTTGATGAAGGTTACAGACATAAAGAAGTTAGCACTATGGGGTCCAATAGATTGTATTAATGATGACAAGAACAGTTTATTTTTTTCTTGATGTATGTTGCTTATTTATGTTGGCAAAAGGAAAATACAGCAATGTGATATGTTTAAAATAAAAATATTCCTCTATAAGAAATAATAATCTTCCTTTATCATCTAAAACATGAAAAGATTAAAAGATTAAGAAATATAAGAGTCATAATGTCAAAAAACTGAAAAAAATTTTCACCTTCTCAAAAAGGACACTTACAAACTTCACATTCTTTGGCTTTAGACTCTGTACTTGGGTGTTTATAATCAATCCCAACATAGGCCCTCTCTGTCTATAGTATTGGACCATTTCAGTCCTTAATGAAGCTTTACCCTGATGCTTTTTCAGTATTTGAATAGTAAATTTGTGTGAAGTGGACTCTTCACCGTGTTTTGTGTGGGCTTCCCAAGAAGAAATACATGCCTATATTCTTAGAGAAAATATGACTTCTTTTCTTCTTTTTTTTATTTCACAAATTTGGGAAACACATTTAAGTACCAAGCTAATAAAGAGCAGCTGAGACTTTCTCACATAAACAGAAATTGAAATTGGGTTTCTCTAATTGGTAAGAAAGAGATGTTCTTTATTCAGTGCTCAGGAACTGGGTTCACTTGCTGTTCTCTAGCTGGAGTCTCACACGACTTCAGGCAAAATTTCTTGGTGCCCTTTCATTCCTATAAAATGGCCATCTGAGAACCACCAGTAGAAGGCAAAATGTAAATGGAAGGTATTAATCTGAAGAAAGGCGAGAATGGGGGAGAGAACCTACTGCTGTGTGGCATAGTCAGGAATGGATAACAGCAGAAAGTGGGCTGAGGTACAACATTTGACAGTGAAATGTGCTACTCAAGGTAAACAGTCCATTTTTGTTGTCTTTGGCAGTTCTTGAGAACCTTGTCATGTTAATGTAGTTATTGAAATTGAATTTGGAAATTGTAATGTTACTCTCATATTTCACTTTAAAACAGTGCTGCTAACTCCCACCATGAAAGGGCTCACATATATCTCATAAGCAGGGCACTGCTAATATTTTACTAACCCCACAAGAAGGATAGTGAAATGAAATACTGTAAAAGCACAACCGACCTGCGTTTTCTTTTCCCAACTTGCTTGCAGTGAGATGCATAATATAAAAATAGCCTACTACCCAGTTCTCTTTACAAATGTGCAAATGGTGTTCCTGTGCGTCAGAGATCACCCTGGGTCTTTGTGACCTTGGCAACACTTCAGGGATCACGTTTTCACATGGATCAACTGTTTTTGAATAGTTTCTCCAATGTATTGGCACAGACCAGCTTTTCTTAAACAGCAAGCATTTATACCTCTTTTCCTACCTATTTTCCCCTCACCAAATATAGCCATTATGGCCTTTATAAAAGAGAGAGGAGGAGAGAGAGAAAGAGAGGGAGAGAAACTTTACCACTTACGTAGAAATTTCTACATATAGTCACAGGGCAATGTTGTGATACCTGATTTTGGTTCACATTTGTCCCTTTTTTTATTTTAAAGGGTTGGCTCTTTAAAGATTTCCTCTTGGGAATAGTTTATATTGCTTATTGCCCCCAATAGAACAGTCTAAAAGATATTTATAAAACAGGACGTGTATTTTCCTTGACATATCTTTTTATCATTTTTTCTAATAGGGAGGCATTGTTGTTTGACTTTTGGTTATTTGGAAATTATTTGAAGAAAGTAAACTTGTCCTATTTCTTCAAACTGGGTAATCTTAGGCACTGAATACTGAGAGAGGCTGCTGGTCTTGTTCTTTTTTGTACTTAGACGTTTTAGCATACTTCTTAAAATGGCTGTATAAAAAAGTGAGTCTTTTGATCATTACTGGTCTTTAAAAATTATGTTAAATCCATGATGAAACTACTGATTTCCAACTCTTGGCTCTCTAAGGATTAGGCAGAACGGTTATTTTGTAAGTGCCATGATACAGAAGAATAATAGTTAAAAATAGTATTGATATCTTATGTCCTTTAATGTAACTTCTCATTGGAGAGATTTGGCAGCATCATGTTCAACTTTGAATGTAAATAAGCATCGCAAAATTCTTTTTTTCTCTTGGTTTTACAATTGTATAGTCCAAAGTTGAAAATGTGTTTGTTCTTGAAAGAAAAATATCCCTCATAGCTTAGATTAATGGTGCTTCAAGACGTGTTTATTCAAAGATGGCAGCAAAGAGGTGAGTAGGCTAAATGCTCCACATTAGAGATCATTGTGTCGTATACAACAGATGTAGCCAGTGGACTGTTTATGTAGCTGCCTTCAATTTTTCTTTGATTTATAATCTATGAGAAAACTGAAATGTTTGTCTCTATTTTTCTTCTTTTTAACAAAAATAGGTTTTAGACAAACACTGTTAATTTAAAAAATCAATTCGTGAAGGTTTAGCCTGCTCTAGTTCAGCTTTGATGTTAAATTATATATTCATGTTCTTTCAAGAGGTGCTCCATTAGGCAGCTGGATCAAGCAAGGGAAATTATCTTGATTTTGGTATCTTATAGGCAGTTTGCAGGTATATACGTATATATAATCCATTGGTTAAATTTGAACATAGGGCACTTCAAAGTAATCATGAAAAAATAGCCTGATATTTATGAGGTATATGACTTTTGTCTTTTTGAAGGGTATCAAAAATATCCTGTATATAGCATTTAAGTTTTAAAGAAAGCAGTCAGAATTTTTCCTAAACTTTTATGTTTCTTTTGTGTTCAGTTACTGGAAATCATCATATGAACATTCTAAAATAGGTAAAAGTGATTGCATTATATGCTTTGTTTAATGCTAAAATGTGATACAGACATACCAATCATAAAAGGAAAGGAAATTAACCTGTCTGTGGTAATCTGTAGGGTTTCTCAAGAGTGCTTCTGGTTGGCATTTGAGTTGAATTCTGTTGGTAACCTAAATGTATTTTTCAGCTTGTGTTTTTGTGACCACTCTCACTAGTATGACTTTTTAGATGTAACTAGCAGTCTTTTAAGGATAGCAGTAAAGACTTTCTACTTCTAGACTAGACTTTTTATTTAATGATGTCCTGGTTAAAAGCTCTTTGGGGATTTATAAAAAATATATTTTCACTAATATTAAAAGATGAAAATGAATAATACTCCTCTTCAGAGGTTTGAAAAAAATGTTTATCCTCTTGTTATGTTGAAGTTGATATAACTTTTCAAATTAGTGACATATATCTGTGCATGTATATATAGCCAATCAGTGCAGTATTCCTGACAGTTAAATCTAGACTTGATAAACAAAACATCTGTTCTAGTACAGAAAGAGAAAAGTTGGGGAATGGTGTTTTTTTAATTGACATCTGATAGTTGGTTTTATGTAATTGATCTTTTGATGCTCTGGGTTTGCTGTATCTAAATCTGAAAGTTCAGAATTAGCTCTAATTTGAGCATGATCTTTTTTTTTTTTTACCAATTAATTGTGATTATCATTTCTTTGATTATATTCTACTGTTAGGAATTTATCAAGCTCAAAACTGCTATAAAAAAAAAAGCTATGTAGAGTGTATTTACAAATATAAAATGCCTATGAATTGATTCTGCAATCTAAATGAGAGTGTAAACATATTGAAAAAAAACCCCCATAAGTATGTAACTATAATACACTTTCTGGCATACTTTAGGTTATGTTGTCTTCAGAGTTTTGCCAGGGTTATTTTTTCATTTGTCCTAATAAGTGAAATTATAGCTATAAACAAATACTTGGCAAAAAGTGTTGGCTTTTAGAATATTAGAGTATATTATGAAATAGTTTAACACCAAAACTAAGACATTATTTTATGAAGATGCTTGGGCCAGTAAATGGATATCAACTATATACAGAATCAAAAATAAGTGAAATGAAGAGATGGCACTGATTTGAAAGATCAGGTATCTCTTGCGTATTTTTGGTTATGCATAGTTGGCAATATTTATAAAAGTGTGATTTATTTATACCTTGGCTTACTCATGAATCTGAAAAGGTTAAGGGAAACCTGAGATGTTTTGTCTGATAGGATTTCCGTACTTAACTATCAGCCAGTCAGAACAGGTTTTGAGGCCTCTGCCTTGTTTTTAAAGCTTTCAGATAAGGAGGGCTGTGCACTCCCCATGGCGAAGCCTGGCTCTGCTGCTGCACCATCGTGGAGTGGGGGGGAAGGGGGCAACTCAGCCCAGTCTAAAAGGGTATGATGTGGCTTTTGTCCCAGCTCTTCCTGCTTATGTAGGATGACCTTGAGTGGATTCAAAAACTTGTGCTTCCAGTGTAAACAAGTGATAGTAATATCTTTTCCAGCATGACTCACAGAGATTCAAAGTCATTGTAGATGATGTGATACATTTGAAGGCATTTGGGAGTTTTGGCTGGTAAGGTATTATTCTTATGTCTTCTCAACATCCAGAAAACGAACATTTTTGTGCCTGCCAACTACCCCTTTTTCAGCAGCCCCTGCCTTCAGAGTGTCTTATGTATTTTAGTAAAACTGTTTAACAAAATTGTTCTTTCAATTTTAAATTGAAAAAGGAAAAAAAAAAAAGGAAAAAGTCTGCTACAATCCTGTCTATTTTGTCTGGTCTTTTTTCTATGCATTTTAGGTAAGAAAAGCAGTAGTGTATATACTATTTTGTATGTTGCTTTTTACATGTATTACTATACATTTTTTTCCAGATTCTTTCAGATCATTATTTTGGATGGATGTATAAGATATTCAGCCAAGGTGATACACTGTGGTTTACATAACTCTTCTTCTTTATTTGGATATTTAGTTGCTTCTAGTTTTTTACATTATAGATAAGTGCTATAAGGAACATCTTAATCTATAAAATTTGATCTGATTTTGGCATGTGTTCTTAATTCTCACTCTTAGTAGTGGAGTTCCTGAATCTAGGGGTAAGAGTACTTTAATGCTCTTCATAATTACTGAGAAGTTATTTTTTGGAAGACTTTAAATATAGATTAAATTTGCCCCCTGGTCTAGGCTTCCTCTTGGCTTTTCACACTTGTAACACTCTTCCTTTTTCTAGGCTTAGTTCTTTCAAAACCCTTTCCTAGATTCCCCCCAGGACACTTGAAGAGGGTCTCTCATTTTCTCCAAGTGGTGGGGGACCCCTCATCCCTGTTTTATTAATTTAAATTGAAAATTCAATATATTACTCTGAGATAATAGCAAAAATAGTTGTATAGTTTCCTGAGGCTGCTGTAGTAAATTACCACATCTTGGGGCCTTCAAACAACAGAAAGTTGTTTTCTCCCAGGTCTGGAGACCAGAAATCCAAAATCAGTCTCCCTAAGTTGAAATCAAGGTAGCAGCAGGGCTGCATTTCTCCAGATGTTCCAGAAGAGAATCTTTTCTTTGCTCTTCCAGCTTCCAGTATCTGCCGGCGTTCCTGGACTTGTAGCTGCATCACTCTGATCTCTGCCTCCATGGTCATATTACCTCCTCCTCTTCTGTGTGTGTGAAGTCTCCCTCTCCCTCTGTCTTATAATGATACTTGTGATGGTATTTAGGGTCTGCCTGGATAATCTGGGATAATCTCCCTATCACAAGATCCTTAATCACATCTGCAAAGATCTTACCATGTAAGGTAACAATCACAGGTTCTGGGTAATAGGACCTGATACCTCCAGTGGGGCTGGGGGGGGGGGGCGGGGAGGGCACCGATTAAGCCCCTAGGGTAATTTGTTGCTAAGATAGGTAAGGTATTTTGAATAATTACTTAGGCTTTTCTTTAAATCTTATATATTGTTTAGAGCAAAACAGCTGATACTGCTGGGAAATAATATAGTTGGATATGAAGTGTGATTATGAATGTAATGATGTGAAGAGCTCTAGTAGTGTTATCTCTCAGTAGTATTATGTGACCTACTAGCAAAGTGGTATATTTATATTTATTGAATAAAATAAGGGTTGATATTTTATGACTAGTATTCAGCAAACTTTTTATTTGAAATGTGGGAATTTCCTAATTCAAATTTATAAAAAATTGAGAAAATTTATTATGGTCACTGTCAAAGTTAATAAAGATATTAAAACTTTTCCTTTTGAAATGGGAATATTTGTATTGGAATTAAATTGGGTATTTTTTTTTTCTTATCAGTACCTTTGATGTCAACTAAGTTTTTCTGTTTATACGTGGCACAGTTAAAAGTTTCAGCTATATATTTCTGATGATCTGCAGCAGGCACAGAACTTGCTATTCAAATTGCTACTGTGCAGTGCCAGAAAAGAGCAGGTTGTCACTTGTAGACTCCCAGTGTGAGAGAGAAGCTCAGGGAAAGTGGGAGAAAAGGCAAGGCTTAGAAATAACCTGCCAGTCCTAATCTTTAGAACCTTTGCATAAACAAGATTGGAATGAAAACACTGTTTTTTTTTTTTTTTTTAATTTGGAAACCTGTAACATATCCAATCATAACATTCCATGCTGAGTACATGTACACTTTTAGAAAGCCACCACACTGTAATGCACTAGGTCCCCAAATCTGCTTCAGTACTGGCTTTGTGTGTAACCTAAACTTTAGACGTCAATTGGCTAGATGGTGTATTTTTATATTGCATCCAGTAAAATGGAAAGAAAAGGTAAAATAGCCAGCAAAATATAGTCAGCATAGCAGTAGTAAGTTTTAAGAACATTTTACATGTTAACCAGAATGTTGGGTCCTATATTTATAATATTGAATCATAAAAGCACAATTTAAGTTTTCATATGTATATACAGATATTTAGATATTTTCAGTGCTTAGTATCAGCTAAATATAATGAACATGTGTTAAAAAAATAAGGGCAGAGTTCTGAGAAAAAGAAATTTAACAACACAAAAAGCAATTTAAAATAAGCCCAACATTCTCAACCTGATTATTTTGTTCAAAAATGCAAATGTCTATATTATTGAGGCAGTAGTTAGGATAGCAAAGAAGCTATTTGTATTATTTGAATAGTAAAAGTATTAACTATTAAGTTATTTGATTCTTTCCTAAGGGATAGAAACAATTTTGTTTTATTGTTATGGTAAATCTTGGGATTCAGTTTAAAAAAGTAGAGAATGCTTCTAGGCAATTTAAAACATGCTCCTGGTCCACATCTCTGGAATCTGAAAGATAATTTACAAAGAAACAAACAAAAAAAGCCCAGAATAGTTAAAGTAGCCCTTAAAGATAGGTTCTAAGGCTGTCACCACCCCCCCCCACCCATGATCCTATCCTGTGCACACCCACATGAAAAGAAGCATGGGATCATACAACACCAAGGGGCTGAGCACCTGGAAATCCTTGGGCTGAAGGCCAGTTAGGTATACTTTGCTATCAGTGTCTGTGTGGAGTGGTTAAGCTCATTATAACTTGAAACTCACAAGAGTATTCTCTTCTTCCTAGGTACATTGGGCATAGAAAAGATCTGATGTTTTTTAAATTGAGGGCTGTGGCCTATTAACATGGTTATGACATCAATTTAATGGGTCTCAAGTAACCAGTTAAGATAGAAAATATCAGTGCTTCACCTGTAAGGATAAGCATTGTTTTGTGGATTTTGTGTTTATATTCTGTAACCTAATACATAGAGCTTCTAATACACTGTTCTTAGATCTCACTCATTGGTGGGGTTGGAGTGAGTAATATACCACCAGATTTTGTGTTCAGATACTGGGAGGGGTGGAGACTGGATGGCACTTATTGCTGCTCATGGATAAATGGGGTGGGGGCAGATACAGAATCATCAGAAGTGGTACCCTGTATTTAACATGACTAGGAGATTTTTCCTTATATTTTTGACCAGTTTCACTCTCCTGAAATCGTGGGCTCCGTCAGCTCAAAAAGTTGTCCATAATCTAAGAAGTAGAATTTAGAACAGGAATGGAATACCACCTTATACCATCAAATGGACAAAAAATAGTATCTGATATTTCTAACATTGGCCTGAGTATGGCAAGGGAATTATTTTCTATTACTTTGGAAAGCAAGGTGACAAATCTTGGTCAAGTTGAAGATGTGTGTATCCTTTGACCCAGCACTTGCATGACTCTGTGTCTACCCTGGAGGAAGGAACTTTCCTGCCTGTGCATAAGCACACTTGTGCCAGCACATTCATTGTACCATTCGGGTGGATGGATGGATGGATGGACGGACGGACGGACGGACGGACCGATACCAGCAGACTTTGATCTAGATCTAGCTATGTACATATATATGAATATAATATATATATATATGATCTCTGCTTTATTCTGTTTCATTTTAACAATGGGATGGTTAAGAGGGTAACCTGAAATTCTTTGCTATTTTTTTCTTATTCTCAATCCATTCTCTGCAAACTGGATGTGCATGCATGTGTTGTGTGTAAAGAAAACAACCTGACCACTCCCCTGTTGAGGAACAAATAACAAACTGAGATTTATTTATGTGGTATACACTCTATAGCAGTTGGAGTGTTTGAGTTAGATCTTCCTGTACCAATGGGATACACACACCATCCCCCCCCCAGCAAAAAAAAGAAAAGAAAAGAAAAGAAAACCCAGAGGGAAGATAGGGAAAAAAACAAACTGCAAAGAATTTATATAGTTTAATGCTATTTATGTAAAAGTTTGAGCCATAAAATACAGTAGTATCTATTCTATCCAGGCATCCGTACATACTAAAATAAAAAAACCTAAATGGAAATAATACTCTGAAGACTGATTATTTTTGGAGAGAGAGAGAAGGGATGATGCTGGTATGTAGGGGTGTTTTAGCTATTATCTGTAACATTCTATTTCTTGAAAAAAAAAAAAGATTCTGAAGCAAAAAGTGGAAAATGTTAATATTTGGTAAATGTGGCTAGTAAGCAAATGGGTGTTATATATTTTCTCAGATGTTCTCTTTGAAATATTAACTTAAAATGTCTTATCTAGAAAAAGTAGAATCCTTTAATCTTTGAGTTGTAGATTAATTTGTTGGAATTCTGTACCTCTTTGAATACATTCACTTGTAATTTAACATATTGAGGAAAATGTAAACTGTTTATATCTCCGTGGTCTCATTCGGTGATCTTTGCTATCCCAGGCTCCATTGCAGTGAAGAAATGGTTAAGAGTACCCTGAAATGCTTTGATTTTTTGTTCTTGCTTACTATTAATGCGTTCTCTGCAAACTGTTTAATTCAACCTTTGCTTTCTCGTTGTATGTTCACTAGAACAGAAGCTCTGTGAGGGCTGGGATTTTACTATCTGGCTCTTGAGCATCTGGAGTAATTAATGTCTGGCGCACAGTAGGTTTCAGTAATATTTGGTGCACGAATGAATAAAAGGATAAATAGTGAATCTCCAGCTGGGAATGCTTTTCACAGCCTGTTAGTTTATGCATGTAACATGACTAGTGCATATTATGTGCCAAGTGAATTTACTATAAAAGACATTATGAGATGCTTCTATGCTAATTTATTCTTTACTTGCTTCCTAGAACTTGGCAGTTTCTTTCTCAGGGCCAACTTGTCAGCTATCCTTCTGTGAAAGATGAGAACCCAATTACTCCCACTCTTACTCCCTTATTATATCTTTTACCCCTTTTAGATACCTTTGTTATGCCTTTCTGATTAATTCTGAGTTAAACTTAGTATCCGTCTGGACACAGTAGGATGTTTATTTGTACCTGTTTCTCTAAAGTCTCTTATGATTTCCACTTTCTGTGTTTGCTTTTTTGGTGCTTGCTGTTCTATTACCATCTTTCGTATAGTCTTCACAATGTAAACTGCCTCAAAGTTTTTTTGAAAAAATTCGGGTGACATTTTATTTCCATAGAAAATGATATTCTTGTAAAGTGGTAGATTGGTCACTCTTTTTTTTTTTTTTTAAATGTAGTTATTTAAAATGTACCTGGGATCCAATGTTTTTAACAGAATTCAGTTGTGAATTTTATGAAGCAAATGGTTATTTAGTGTTATGGGATGAGTTGTATCCTCCCAAAATTCATATTTTCAAGCACTCACTCCTCGTATCTCAGAAGGTGGCTCTATTTGGAGATAAGGTCTTTAAAGGGGTGTTTAAGTTAAAATAAAGTCATAAGGGTGAGCCTTAATCCATTATGGCTATCCTTCTAAGAAGAAATTAACATGCAGTACAGAAGGAATACCACAATATGAAGACACAGGGAGAGGACAGGCACCTGCAAGCCAAGGAGAGCGGCCTCAGAAGAAATCAACTTTGCCAACACCTTGATCTTGGACCCTTGGCATCTAATTGTGAGAGAATAAATTTCTGTTGTGGAAGCCACCCAGTCTGTAGTATTTGTTATGGCAGAAAACTTGAAAACTAATTGTACTTGGTAAAGTACACAAATATATGCACATTTATCTTTTATTTTGTAAACCTAAATTTTAATACATAATAACCTGCCTTATATGTCTTATGGAAATATGGAATCTTATAGTAAGGAAGTTAAAGAATGTCATATGTGTATTCTGTACACTAATACTTTGTTTACATAGTTCTTTATACTTTAAATACAGTGTCATACATTATCTCATTAGATAGTAATCTGACATTAGTGACTTTCCTTAAAATACGTTCCAGTGCATGACAATATTTCAGTATATATGTGGCCATAGGACTGAGTGATATATTCTTCTATTATAATTAGTGTCTATAATGGTGACTTTGAATGACTAGTACTTTTCACAGGCACTTTACTTCCTCAGATTTCATGTTAAATTTATTCTCATATTCTAGGAAGTGGTAGACAATGTATATTAATATGGTAGCAAACAGGAATTCAGAATATGAAATTAGCTCAGATTTCTCATTCCTTGCTTCAGTTAACTGGTAAATAGTATTTACTGCACTGACTCTGTAGTAAGTAGTCATGCTGGTTTCAGTTTAACCACCCCAGGTGATTTGTGAATTGCTAGTAAGAGACATCAACGATTATAAAATTTTGATCAGTGGTGAGCATCTTTTGCTTCTAAAATGGAAGATGTGATAATTAATAGTGTAGTCATTATTTTCTCTGGTAGCAAGCAGGGAGGTCAGTTCTATGACGTTTTAAGATAGATCATGAAACTTCAGTATGAAAAAGATTGGTTTTGAACCTACTCACTTTTTTAGCATTGGTTTGCTTTTATTTTGCAACATGGCAAATCCCAAGAAAAAACAGCTCAGATTATTGCATTCCTCTCTTATTTGTTTTTCTTCATCATCCCTCAAAATTCTGTATCTATTTCAAATGCTACAAGAAAATAAAAGGGAGTAACTTGTATAAAATAGTCTACACTCAGTTTTGGGCATTCTTATTTTTAATAACTCTGGGCTTTAGAAGTCTTGGAATTTTAATCCCTATTTTCAGCAGACACCATAAGAATTATTTTGGATAAATTATTTTAAAACAGACTGTAAACTATAGTTTATAGTTTAAAAACAACTCTCAATAACTACAAATGTTGTTTATACAGATTAATCAGTGAAAATGAAGTATATTTTCTCTTGACTTGGACTTTATGTAAAGCAGGTCTCTTGTAACTAATCAGATCTTATATTTACATAGCCTTCCTTCAGTATTCCCCCTTTAATTACCTCCATTATATATGTACCCAGAAGGTAGTTGGTGTGATGGTGTTGCACGTTCTGCATTCCTTTGCATTCCCAGCAGCTGTGATGCCAAGGGCTACCTGCACGAATGCCTACCCACCTCTGGCTGCTACAGCTTATTACCTAAGGGCCAAATTTATCACAGCCTAGCATGGGCACAGGGCAGGAGGGCAGGGCAGTAATGTCTCTCTGATTTTCTTTGCGTTTACTTTCCTGTCACGATGGAAAATTTGGAACTTTTATATTTACTAAGAGAATGATGATACATTTTACAATTTAAGTAGTAGGGTTCATTTAATTCTTTTTTTTCCCCTATCCATCCCTGTTTTTTCACTGATAAATTTATTTCCCTTTGGGAAAGTGTTAAGCTACAAAGGAATACTTGATGGATAGTAAAATTAACAAAGTAATTTTGGTGGTTTCAGAGAAGGGTTTCACAGTTAAGATTTGTTTTTGACAAGGATACTTAGTTTCTGCTCGGCCAAGATTTTTCTGTTCTGAATAGTATTTGGATGTAATTCACTTTATCTCCAGTGACCATACTTTTTCCTGGCTGCTAAAGCTGAGTAACCCTTCAGATTGATATTTTCTTTCTGTAGATATTTTGATAAATCAATCAGTTTTGAGTCAAGTCTAGTTGATTTGGGAACCCACGTGGGTAAATGCCTTGAAAATGCCTCTGGGGACCAAATTAAAATTGAGACTTTTTTTGTTTTGTTTTGTTTTGTTTGGTATTTGTTATTTTTCTTATGTCAAAAAGCCCAGTTCAAATGCCAGTGCATTTCAGACCAGACATTTGTGTTTTATATGGGCAAAAATCACATAAAATACACTTGAGGGGCAACAGCCAAAAGCAAAAACATTTCATGACTCACTATTAGTATTTCTGACTGTTCATCCAAGAAAGACACATCCTTTCATTTTACATCTCTCTGGCCTGGATCCATTCATGCTGAATTAAACACTTGAGGACAATCCTATGTCTTTTATTTTCAGTTTTTAGAGAATACTTCACAGTTTGCTTCTTAATACAGACAGGGTCTTTTGTGTTATAATTTAGTCACTTTTTATGGGTTTTACAGAATGGCTTTTGAATTAAAATCTCTGCCAGGATTATCCCAGCCATAAGCAAGTAGGTATCTCAGTGTTTCACCTGCTGTCACCTGTGACATAATGTTCACATCATAGCCCTTCGTTTCCAATCAGTATCTCTGGGATGTGTGATAGAATCAATCACATTGGGGAGGTTTTTCGGAATGCACATGCCTGTGTCCTACCCTAGATGTTTTGCTTTAGAATGTTGAAAGTGGTAGCTGGGCATGCACAACTTGGAAAACCTCTCAGTGTATTGTGATGTACTCCGTGGTGAGGAGACTTTGACTAGGCCATGTGACTGTACTCAAAATGCTGAATGTGTGCCTCTGGCAGTACTCCAGGGAAATTTCACCTGTCAACCATGAACCAGAGATAAGATATTTTTAGTAAAAATTGCATTTTTATTGACAGTATTTGGAATTTCCACATTTTGTAAGGGTAAATCTATCATACTCTGTAGCGTGTCTTGAATTTTAAACACTGTATTTGAATTTGGCTTTTTGGTCACTTGTTAATTCATGCAACAGCATCATTTCAATCTTCTTAAAACATTATTATCTTGGGGGTGCGTGGGTGGCTCAGTCGGTTGAGCATCTGCCTCCTGCTCAGGTCATGATCCCGCAGTCCCGGGATCGAGTCCCACATCGGGTTCCCCTGCTCAGCGGGAGGCTGCTTCTCCCTCTGCCCTTCACCCCACTCTCGTGCTCGCTCTCTCTCTCAAATAAGTAAAATCTTAAAAAAAAATTATTCTCTGGGGTGCCTGGGTGGCTCAGTCGTTAAGCGTCTGCCTTCGGCTTGGGTCATGATCCCAGGGTCCTGGGATCGGGTCCCACATTGGGCTCCCTGCTCAGCGGGAAGCCTGCTTCTCCCTCTCCCACTCCCCCTGCTTGTGTTCCTTCTCTTTCTGTGTCTCTGTCAAATAAATAAATAAAATCTTTAAAAAAATTATTATCTTGTGTCCTCTAATGTTCCTCTCTTGTGGTCATCTTTCTGTTCTCAGCTGTTCAGGCTCTCTTGCTTGCTTCTCATCCTGAAACGCCATAAGATTTGTTCAGATCAAAAACCTTTTTTTTTTCCCTACACCATTATCTGTAATGATCTCACCCTTCTTCAAGGCCCTCTCTCTATCATCTGTATGTCAATGATCCCCAAATTTTATCCTCAGCTTTAATCTTCTTATTGTAGGTGGTAATTCATTTCAGTGGTTCAGTCATGAGTAAAGGGTAGACTGATGGCTATTGCAGATGAAGATAGGACTTTTCATCATATTCAGTAGTGCCTTATTAATGCATTCATGTCAGCTATCTTCTCTAAAAGAATTAGGAAAAACCCATACTTGCTTTATCAATTTTTCTGTGTTTATAGTTCTTATCTTCTCATAATGTTATTCTGTGTATGTTTTCTAGGACTGCTTATAAGAAATTACCACTAAGTTGGTGGCTTAAACAACAACAAACATTTTTTTTTTTTTAATATAGTTCTGGATGCTGGAAGTCTGAAATCAAGATGTTGGTAGGGCCATTGCTCCCTTTGAAGGTCTAGGAAAAAATCCTTCAGTGCCTTTTCCTAGCTCCTGCTGGCTCCTCATAATCTGTGGCATTTTTTTGGATTATAGCTGCAGCACTCCAGTCTCTGCCTCCATCTACATGTGGTCTTTTTCTCTGTGACTCCCTGTGTGTTCTCTCTTCTTCTTAAAAGGATACACACCATTGAATTCAGGCCCACTGTAATCCACTATGACCTCATCTTAATTATTTCTGCAAAAGACCCTATTTCTAATGTCCTGAGTGGACATGAAGTTTTGGGGAAAAAAAATTTGGACACTAACCCACTCACTACAGGCTTACCCATACCAAATATCCAACACGAGAGACAGCTGTGACATAGAGCTAGAGGGAAAAATCTAGACAATGCTTCTTACGTGTGTGTGGCTTTGCTTTGTGCCTCAACTTCCTCATGTATAAAATGAGATACTAGTGCTCACCTCATGAAACTGTTGTAGAGGTTAAAGTACTCCGTGTATGTAAGGTGCCTAGAATAATGTCTAGCATGTCTGAGCCCTAACTACTCTCAAGTTTTCTTGTATAATTGGCCTGTGAAGGTGCTTCCCAGAAAACTTTCTTACAGCTTCATTCCTCCTTCACCCTCTTCCTGATCTTACCTCTTATTTAGTTGTTGCTCCTTCTCACCGTAGTCACTTGCGAGGTGTTGCCAGAGGGATACAATAGAGGAGAGCCTTTGCACACCTTCAGGGTCAGATGTGGATCACCCCAGTCAGAAGCCCCTGCACGGCTGAATGGCTAGAGATTATGGGGCCCATTGTGCCTCCAGATGCCTGTGGTTGCGTGGGATCCCTGGAATGTTAATGAATTTTCATATTTTCCTTTAAGTTACTTCTGTAGCTGGAACAAAGCATTTCTGAGCTGGGTCCCAAAGTGGCATTCTTGTTCACTAACACCCTCATAGGCAACTGTACTTGAGGCTTTCTCGTCAGTTTTAAGAGCCTATAAAAGGCATTCTAGGTTCACAAAGCTAGTTTAAAATCTGCTCCCAGGTCTAGCACTGGAGCTTTGGTGACATAGTTACACTAAAGATTCTGGGGTTACTTTAGCCTGCATGCCTTACAAGGCTGAGATCGATTTATGGCAACTAAGTAGGGACTCTGAGATAAGGGAAGGTACTCTCATCTTTCCTCTTGAGAACCTTCTGGCCTCAGTAGAAGTGATTTCACTTCAAAGCATGCTTCATTTCATATTACTCTCTGCAGTATTTTTTTCTCTTAAAATTAAACATACCAGGTATGTCAGGTGGTCTCAGTGCTCCGAGATTACATTGGAACTGCAGATACATTCACTGAAGGAAATTAGAGTCCTTTGAATTCTTTTCTGCCGTTAGAGACCAGTGGCAAAAAAAGAGACCTAATCAAGCCAAGTAATTTATATATGTAAGCTTGGGTATTCAGTATAATTTATAAATTTTTGTTGTTTAGATGTAAGTGCTAATTTCTGTTGAAATTAAGAGTATTTAAAATTTCAGATAATTCAGTTAAAAAGTTTGTTGGTGAAGACAACTTATTAAACTGACTCATCGAGTACTTTGGCAATCACATAGGCTGTTCCCTTTTTTTTTTACCTCATTGACTTGTTTTTGGATATTTGATACATACTAATTTATTCAAAACAGACTAGTTTCTTTGTACAGTGGGATGAGCTGAGAAAAGTGTTCATTCATTCATCAATGTTTATTTAGAGTGTGAATTTCACTGACTTGGTGCCAGCCTCTGAGACTTGAACTTTTGCTTAGTGAATCTAGAAGAGAGAATTGATGTGTAAACCATTAAATTACAATATAGTGTGAAAAGGGCAAGAGATGACAATGATTAACTCTATCTAGGAATGAGGGTGGGGAGAAGTTTGCTAAGAGGAGGTTACACCTGAGCTGTGTTTTGAAACATGAAGCTTGTTGGCTGATATGCACAAAGAAAGTGCCATTCATCGTAAAATCTCATGGTGTGTTTAAGAACTATAGGCAATTTGGTTTTGCTAGAGTTTACAGTGCATGGTTCAGTTTCTAGTAGCTGTAGTCTTTGATGTACTTTGTAGAAATTCAGAAAATTTTATTGATCTCATGATATTTACCAAAGCATTTGTAGAGATAACGTAATATTGAATTATTTAATACTTGCATAAGTGACTGTAGATTAAGCCCTGATAACTGATATCCCAATATTAAGAGATTTGAAAGGTATTAGGTAATACTATAGTCATAGCATTTTCATCTTCCCTTCAGTCCTCCAGTATATCTACATACTACCGCATTCCCATTAATAATGGTGGCTTACCATGTCAGTAACTCTTGATCTTGGGCAGTGGTAGGAGGGTATGCCCCCATGGAGGGATGTATTTGCCAAAGTTGTCCTGGTTCTTATAACAAGATCTCCAAAGACAAATGGATTAACACTCTAGGTATTTATTTCTTGCCTAAGTACAGAGTGAGAGTTTTTGACTGGTAACAAGGTATTGGTTGGGAGGTTAGGTGGGAGGGAGTGGGCTTGGCTCAGTATAGTTGCTCAGGGATCTAGGCTGACAGATGCCTTGAATCTTTTCAGCATGTGACTTGCAAATTGATGTTGGGTTCTCCAGCCAAGTGCCATGTGGGAGAAGTGAGAATATGGAGAAACTCTATCAGATTTTTATCTACCTAAGCCCTGAAGTGATATACATGTCACATAAGTGACACTCTGTTCATGTTCCCTTGGTGAGAATTAACCATAGGGCCCCACCTGCATGCACAGGAGGATGGGGAATGTGGTCACCTGCTGGACCACTGCTTCTCAACAACTCAGTGTTATTGAAGATAACCACAAATCTTTCGTAGATAACCAATGGTCTCTGCAGCCAGGATGTATTAAAATTTCTAAGGGGTGTAAGAGGGTTTGGGAAGAATATATAGCTTGAGAAAGCCTGCAGATGATTCTGGTAAGTCCTATAAAGGCATCTTTCTCTTCTCACCTTATTCCAGTACCAGCCAAGCAAACATTTTCCTATGCAGATAAGGATCGTGAAATTCAGGGAGGTTAAGTATTAGAGTTGAATGTTAAATTTTGATTTAGTATTTCATGCACGTCATTCTGATTTTGATTATTCTTTTTCTTTGGATTTTTCATTATGTGCATGCTTATTTATTTATTTTATTTTCCAGCCAGTTTTCAAAGTCAATTTTCCTTAAAGTTGTTCAGAAGTTTTACAAGTCTTGGAAAAAAATACTTTTAAATACATTCAAAAGTATATATGGCTTTTGGGAGAGGTGCAAATCCTTGGATTCATGAGGATTTGATTCAATTTTTTTATTTGAACATAATTTTAGTTACAGTTAGTAAAGATTCCATTAGGTTATAATTTCCAAGTGGACAGTATACACGTATTATTTAGCTCATAAGCAGAGTTTGAGTGTGCTTTCTGTCCATTTCAACAACAGATGCTTTACATTATTAAATTATAAGCTTACTTATCTAAGAGGCAGTGATGACTCTTAAGATTAATAACAGCAATAACAAAAAACTCTTGGAATGAGATGCAGAATTTCTGTCACTGCTGATAATTTTTTATTTTGAAAAAGTCACTTCCTTTTCTTAGAAAGCTTATGAGGACTGGGACTAAAGCAGTAAATGAGATTCATAGTACGACAGGTGTGAACCACAAGCTTCCAGTCCTCTTAGAACCATTTGATTTCAGTATGTAAACTTTGCTTTCTTAGGAAGTTCTGTTGTCTTACATTCATTCTCACTAATTAGTTCACTCCGTGTGTGTGTGTGTGTGTGTGTTTATAGCTAACTATGTTTCAGGGTCTGTGACGGGGGTGGATCGTGGGTACAAAGTGCTCTTATGGAGTTTATGTTTTAGTGTAGCACCTTCAATAGGATTTTCTGTGATTTTGGAAGTGTGTATCTATACTGTTCACTAGGCACATGTGGCTACTGAGTATTTGAAATGCAGCTAGTGTAACTGAGGAACTGAATTCTTAATTTTACTTAATTATAATTAATCTAAGTTTAAATAGCTACATGTGCTGGTTACTGGCTATCTTATCGCACAGTGCAAATTTAGGGGAAGGTATATATTATTCAAATAATCACACCATAAAATGTAAAATTGCAATACTAATAAGTGTTGTGAAGTAGACACGTATGATGCTTTCAGAGCTGTGGAGGTTTAGTTGACTTATACAGGCAGGTCATTAAAGGCTTAAGTTTGGGTTATAGAGATGGAGAGAAGTGGACCAATTTGAAGGATGAGTAGGGTATAAAATGGACAGGATCTGGTGGTTGGAAAAATGGGGTGAAGGTATGTGGTTTCAAAATGGTTTCTAGATTTCTTGCTTATACGATGGAAGGTACGGAACTTATTCACTAAGAGAGAGAATGCCGAAAAAGGACCAGGTTTGTGGGTGAAGCAAATGATCTTAGTTGTGTAATATTGGGTTGAATATATAGGCCTGAAACACAGAATAGAGGTTTGGGCTGGATGTATACATTTGGTAATTGAAGCTATGAGCTTAATGGTAGGTAAGCATGTAAGGAAGAAGGATGGATGATGGATTCTGAGAGAACTGAAGAGTTAATGAACTTGAGGTTCCAATGAAGTCTAAGAATGGTCTTCCTGGATACCGTTGAATAGTAGGCTTAGAGGAAAGAAGCTGATGGTTTCTTTAAGATGTTTGAATAAGTGATTCTTGAGATAAGACATTTGGGGATGTTGATAATATTCAAGATCTGCCAATGGAAATGGATGACCAAACCAAGAGGTGGTAGTCATGAGGATTAAGGGAAAAAGAGACCATACAGATTATTTAAAGTGAAAATATATTTAATACCATTTTGACTAAAAAAGCTGTCTAAAACTCTTATTAGAATTGTAAGGTGTTAACATGTATTTCATAATGTGCATATATTTAAGTGGTAATACATACACTATATGAAACTCATTTGTTATGGTACATAATAGAGCTAATGATCACATAATATCTCTTAGGGAGGTTTTGATCATTTCAATTGGAAGGTTTACTGTTGAAGGTAACTTCAGAATGATTAGAGATAATTTACTCCATTATTTAAAAAATTTATGTGACCTCCTTAACCTTGGCAGGTACCAATAATGAAATGCCTTGAATTTTACATCTGTAGCTTTGAAGGTATTATTGTAAATTAAGTCACCTGTCCATGCTTTGAAATCTTTAAAACTGAGTATTTGATCATCCGTCTTTCCATTGGCATTGACTGTTTTTAGCTGCCCTTTACTTTTTTCCTTCCATTTTATAATTAATTAAAACCACAACCTGGGAAGAACGTGAGTTATTTGAATCCTGCTTTGAAAAAAACCACTGAAGTTTTAGTACCTTCAGGGAAATTGATAGTTATCAAAACCATTTTGAATCACTCTCTGAACCAATTCTTACCCCTTCTCCCATACTTGAAAAAAGTACACTGAAGTTGACCTTTCTAGCTTGGGCTAAGTTGTAAAATATAACTCTAAGGTTATTTTTAAAATAATTTGAGTACAATTGTCTAGTTTGACAAAAGTTACATCTTCTCTTGACTCTAAATAAATATTTTTGAAATCAAGGCACATTTAATTAACATAATAAACGTATTAGTAGAAAGAAATGATGTAAATGATAGTATAAAGGAAAATACCAACTTTCAGTTATGATTTTATTTGATTATTTCTGTTATTTCATAGTTGCCACTTGTTTGTGTATAGGCACAGTTACACTTTATCATCTTATCAACTCCACAAATAATAACAAAAAGGGGTTTTTTTCAATTAAAATTATTCTAGAATGAAAGATACTATTCTTTAATTTTGCTCAGATCTGTGTTGAGACAATTCTATTAAAATTATACAAATATGTATGTATCACAGTGCATTAGTAAGAAAGTATGTTCTTTATTCTTATGTGTAGCCTCATCTTAAATGGTGGTTGTAGCAAGAGGGTAGTTTTATTCAGTATTATTCACAAAGAAATGCAACTTGTATCTTTAATGTATTTAAACTTCTTCATGAGCTTACTCTGCCAGGTACCAGGCTACTAAAAATATGTCCTTGCCAGTTAGTAGTATTTTAGCCTCTACTGGATTAGGCCACTTCTGGTTGACTGATTCTGTTTGGTGTAAAATACTCAATATTTTTTTTTCTCTTAACCCTTCCCATGTTACTGAGTAAATTGGCATCTGTACCTGTCACAGGGAACTTGCTTCTCCTGTGACAATGATTCCATTCAGTATTCTCTCCGTCGTTGTGAGTTCTTTGCTATTGGGAGCCTGATTTGATTTGAGTCTAGACATGGGTCTGTTGAGGGGTGACTGGTTCTTTCTGGGCTTCTGGGTTGACATGTAGGTATGTACCCCTGAAGCAACTCAGGAACTAAATTCTTAATTTTTTCTTTGCTATTGACTTTTGGTTTTGAAGACCTCATTTAAAGCAACCCTTTATCCTGATCCTAGGCCTCTGCCAGCCCACCAGCCCTCTCAGCTGGATGGTGTACCTCTCAGTAGGATCTTTGGGAAGTTCTGAATCCCTATAAGCCATGCCCAAACCATGGATACCCAGAAGCACTGTCTCAGGCTTATGTAACTGTCACTACCCTCTTCCAAGCTGCATAAATATTCCCATGTCATGTAGGATTTGGAGTTGACATGACAGTTGGTCTTCTAGGGCAATTCCTTTCACGCTGCTGTGCTACTAAGTGTAATGAGAAATGAATTGAAAACTAGTCCAGCATTGGGATGTCTGGGTGGCTCAGTCGGTTAAACGTCTGCCTTCGGCTCAGGTCATGATCTCAGGGTCCTGGGATTGAGCCCCGCATTGGGCTCCCTGCTTGGCAGGGAGTCTGCTTCTCCCTCTCTCCCTGCCTGCCACTCCCCCTGCTTGTGTTCGCTCTCTCTCTCTGTTAAATAAATAAATAAATAAATAAATAAATAAATAAATAAATAAATAAATAAGATCTTTAAAAAAACAAAAACAAAACAAAACTAGTCCAGCATGATAGCAAAAGTTTCACAAACCAGTACTTACCCTTTCTACTTGAGACACAACTTACTCTTTTCTATATTATTCTAATAAATTTTTAAAAATGCTACTTGTGACATGGTTAATGGATTCGTGACCTACTAATAGGTCTTCATCTGATGTTTAATAAACATTTGAGAGGCCTGCAGTCTTACCCAGGTACATGAGATGTGAGTCTCCAGGGAAGATTGCCTTATAACTAACTGGATGTTTTAACAGACACTTCTTTACTTACCCACCACCAGTGTCCCCACCCAGAGGCTTAGGCCAGACAGTCTGATTTTGTGGGGGTCACTTAAATATGATCTTCTTACTCTCCATCTGTCTTTCCTTCCCATACTCTCCTGTGGCCAAAAGGGGCAGCCTCCTTCCTTCTGTATGTTGGGGACTTCTTTTGTATCATAGGCTGAGCCATTTCTGTATTTCGATTAAAATCTATGATCCTGTCATCCTGCCCTTCATATGGGAATGGAGATTATTAATACAAATAGGTTACTTTAATGTGACCCCTAGACCATGATTAAGATCATATTATTATTCTAGGAGGTACTTTGAGTCATTTTTTTTTTTCTGCTATGGAAAAAGGTGGTGAATAAATGTGGGTACGGTACTGTTATTTTGCTGTCATATTCTTTATTCTTTGAAACTAATTATCTTTCAATTGTTTATAAATATTAATGATTCTTTAAACTCTGTATTGGATTATTGTGCCACTAGGGGAAAAAGTAGGTTCTTGCAAATTTTCATGTCATTGGGTTCAGAATTTCCAGAAGATTCTTCAAATACAATTTTATATGAGGTTTAAAAACAGATATGGTAGACTTATGTATCTTATAACTGAAAGTTTGTACCTTTTGACTTCCTTTGCCCACTCCCAATTCCCTGCCTCTGGCAATCACCAATATATTTTCTGCATCTATGAGTTTGGATTTTATGTCTGGGATGTAATGTATAGCAGAGTGACTATAGTTAACAATATTATATATTTGAAAGTTGGTAAGAGAGTAGATCTTAAAAGTTCTCATGACAAGAAAAAAATTTGTAACTATCTGGTGGTCCATGTTAACTAAATTGTGATAGTCATTTTGCAATATATACATATATTAGATCATTATGTTGTATATCTAAAACTACTACATTGTATGTCAATTATATCTCCATTAAAAAACGGAATCATAAAACAAAACAAAACCAGATGTGGTAGATACAGTGAAAAAGGAGGAAAAAAAGATGTTAATTGTATTTTCTATGTTAGTTAAAAAGCATTCTGACAAATTCTTCTAAATGTGACAATGAACTCCTCTTTCTAAAGAGCAGTTGTTTCAACTTCTTTTATAAATGTAAAATATGACCCAGAGTTTTAAAATTTTTTATTGCTTTTTGATTATTTTTATTGAAATCCTTCTTGTCTCTTGTTACATAACTACATTAATTATATGGCTAGGGCCTAGCTTCTCAACCGTTTCCAGAAGAAGCCCCTAGTTTCCATTAAAGGGTTTTATGGGGGCTCCCCATATGTCAAATTTCACAGAGCTGGCTGCACTGGCTTTTTATAAAAGTTTTGGATGCAATGCCAAGGCCTCCCACTAATTATTTTATGGGCTCAGTGTGAGATTTGCATCCCTAACTGGGGAAGCCCCATGTTAAAGGACTGTGGGAGTAAGGAGTTGTCAAACATACCCAGAAAGAGCACTAAAAAAAATTCTGGTTAGCTGTACTGTTGTTGCCAAGGAGCATAAGCAGAACACAAAACATGCCAAATGCTGACTGATTTTAAACAGTGACCCCTATTTCAAAGAATACTCACTTCATTACATTTTTGGGAGAAAAACAAATCACAAATAGCTCCATAATTAATTCAAGTGCCCATTTCAGTTTGACACTGGTAAATTATTGTTTTCCAAGTGGTAAAAAAAAATACAACTAATTATTTTTATGTGTTCTTTGAGGGGAGATAACTCATCATGGTTATCTGTGAACATTTAGTTTTGGAATAATGTGTTTAGAGTTGTGTGCTTCATTATCTTTTTTCCCCTAAAAGGGTTAAGGAATTGTGTTTTACCCCTGTTAACCATTAATTTGCATTATCTACACTAAAAAAAAGTAACTTCTAAATTTTAAAGAATTGTAGTGGCAGAATTGAAATTCTTACTTCTTCACCAGGCCCTGACATTGTTTTTTCTCAGTCTCAAGCAATCTGCTTGGCATTCTGAACCTGTCTTTCCTCTAGAGGCTGAAACAAGATATTTTTGAAGTGCAGTATGACCTCAGAGAGTGCTGTTAGCTTGTTTAATGTTGACATGTGAACAGAATTATTAGAGCCACACTTCAATAGGCCTAGAGTAGAAATACAGTATTCTGTAGGAAGATAAATATTACCAGTCTCCTTGCAGATTGATAGTGTTAAAACTAAATGATATATTGAGATTTTTGTGAACTTTGAAATATCTTTTGGAAGTTGGTGAAGGAGAAAAATAGAGCTCCTTTTTAGTAACCAAAATATACTCATCTTAAAAAAAAAGATTCCTATATTTCAAATAAATAATCTTAGATTAGAAATTCTTTATGAAAAACATTTATAATTTTCCTTTGATAAACATGTTTCTTCTATGTACCTCTAACATAGGTATTTCTTCTGTGTGTGGAGTGTGTGTGTATGTAATACTTACATCCTATTCTGTCTTCATATAGGAGCAGTGTGTAATATATTCAGCAAACCACAAGGGAAACATGATGTATATTAAGAGCAAAATTAGTTCATTTCTGCAAACTACAAAAAGTAATTTCAGTAGTCTGTTAATAGTCCTTTTTTATACAGCTGTTATTTTTGTTTTTTCAAAGTTGGTGGTAAGATTGAACATCTGAAGCAGAGAGGAACCCTTAATGGTAATTTCCTCATCACTGTGACTCCAAGACATTTTTATCTCAACTTTAATACCTGATTACCTTTCTATGTAAAATAATTTTAGTCAGCCCACCATTACTTTGTGAAAAATTATTCCTTAAAACCAGATTTTATCTCTGGATGGCTCCTTGGTATGTTTTTATTTTGAATAAGAATCAACTTAATATTGGGGCGCCTGGGTGGCTCAGTCGTTAAGCGTCTGCCTTCGGCTGGGGTCATGATTCCAGGTCCTGGGATCGAGCCCCGCATCGGGCTCCCTACTCCGCGGGAAGCCTGCTTCTCCCTCCCCCACTCCTCCTGCTTGTGTTCCCTCTCTCGCTGTGTCTCTCTCTCTCTGTCAAATAAATAAATAAAATCTTTAAAAAAAAAAGAATCAACTTAATATTAATGATCTATAAAACCAACCTTACTACTATAAATGTTAAGCTGCCCCTACAACTTCTTCTCATAAGCTCAAAATTGTCATTTGTTAATTAGACACCAAATTATGTAATCTTTTAGTCATTGCCCACATTTTTTCTCTAGGTTGTGCTAAAAGTTTCCCTTTATTTTGCATTCTGAAGGGCCAGTTGCATAGAGTACTTGTCACTGCTTCTGTGCTGCCATTGGATTCTTACATTCCAATGGAACTCACATCAGAAGTGCTCTTTGACTCCTTTTCTAATGTGCATCTCAACTGCTTATAACCATGCAAGATAGCCTTGTGTATAAATCCATTTTACACAGCTTTTCTTCATCAGACACTTTAGTTATAATTATTCTATCAAATATCCTTCTCTGCATTTATTATGTATGTGGTGGTAAAATTTTAAAATGAAAAAACAAAAAAAAATATGCCAACTCAGTATTAGAATACGTAATAGTGTTCTGAGTTATTTTTAATTAATATTAGTATTTAGCATATTTTTAATATTTTCTCAGTTCCAAATGCACGTCGTATTTTTTTATCTGAATCCTTTAGCATTTGCGTTGTTATTCCTATTGGCAGATGAGAATATTAAGTCTTAGGGGAATTAAGAAACTATCCCATTGTATGAATCATGGAACACTACATCAAAAACTAATGATGTAATGTATGGTGATTAACATAACATAATAATAAAAAAACTATCCCATTGTATTAGCAATGAAATTGAATTAATAAACAAAAAAACTTCCAACAAACAAAAGCCCAGGACAGATGGCTTCACAGGTGAATTCTACCAAACAGTAAAGAAGAGTTAATACATATTCTTTTCAAACTATTCCAAAAAAGAGAAGAGGAAGGAAAGATTCCAAATTCATTCTATAAGGCCAGCATTACCCATACTAAACCCAGATAAAGACACTAGGAAAAAAGATAACTATGAACCAATATCTCTGTTGAATATAGATGCAAAAATCCTCAACAAAATATCAGCAAACCGAATCCAACAATACATTAAAAGATCATTCACCACAACCGAGTGGGATTTTTTTCTAGGGGTGCAAGAGTGGTTCAATATTTGCAAATCAAATGGTATTATACATCACATTAACAATAAAAAGGATAGAAAACATATGATCATCTCAATAGATGCAGAAAAAGCATTTGACAAAGTACAACATCCATTCATGATAAAAACTCTCAACAGGGGTGCCTCGGTGGCTCAGTCAGTTAAGCGTCTGCCTCTGGCTTAGGTCATGATCCCAGGGTCTGGGGATTGAGCCCCACATTGGGCTTCCTGCTCAGTGGAGAGCCTGCTTTTCCTCTCCTTCTGCTGCTCCCTCTCTCTCTTTCTGTCAAATAAATAAAAAAAATAAAATCTTAAAAAAAAAAAACACCTCTCAACAAAGTAGGCTTAGAGGGGAGCATACCTCAACAAAATAAAGGCTGTATATGAAAAACCCACAGCTAACAACATAGTGGTGAAAAACTGAGGTCCTCACCACAACAATCACACAAGAAAAAGAAATAAAAGGCAACCTGATTGTCAAGGAAGAAGTAAAACTTTCACTGTGCAGGTAACATCATTCTCTATATAGAAAACCCTAAAGACTCCACTAAAAAACTATTAGAACTTATAAATGAATTCAGTAAAGTCACAGGATACAAAGTCAATATACAGAAATTTGTGCAATTCTATACGCTAATAAGTAGCAGAAAGAGAAATTAAGAAAATAATGCCATTTACAGTTACACTAAAAATAAAATACCTAGTAATAAACTAACCATGGAGGTGAAAGACCTGTACTCTGAAACTATAAACCACTGATGAAAGAAATTGGAGATGACACAAACAACTGGAACGATATTCCATGCTAATGGATTGGAAGAACCAATATTGTTAAACATGACCATACTTTCTAAGACAATCTATAGACTTAATGCAATCCCTATCAAAATACCAACAACATTTTTCACAGAACTAGAGCAAATAATCCTAAAATTTGTGTGGAACCACAAAAGACCCTGAATAGCTAAAGCAGTCTTGAGATAGAAGAACAAAACTGGAAGTGTCACAATCCCAGATTTCAGGATATACCCCAAAACTGTAATAATCAAAACATTATGGCACTGGTACAAAAATAGTCCCATAGATCAGTGGAACAGAATAGAGAGCCCAGAAATAAACTTCTTCATATATGGTCAATAGATCTATGACAAAAGAGGTAAGAATATACAATGGATAAAGAGTCTCTTCAACAAATTGTTGTGGGAAAACTGGAGAGCTACATGAAAAAGAATGAAACTGGACCACTTTCTTATACCATATACAAAAATAAACCCAAAATGGATTAAGGACCTAAATCTGAGATTTGAAATCATAAAATTCCTAGAAGAAAACATAGGCAGTAATTTTTTTGCCATTAGGCATAGAAACATTTTTCTTCCTCAGGCAAGGGAAACAAGCAAAATTAAACTGTTGGGACTAGTTGTTCTTGATATTCTGTCCTTAGTCACATTTATTTTGCAAATATATTCTCCCAGTCTGTGTCTTGCCTTTTATTTTCTTAACTGTGTCTTTCAGAAAAAGAAGTTACTTATCTTGATGAGATCCAATTTAATCATTTTTAAAATTTCATGCTTGGAACTCTTGGTCACCTAAGAAATTTTTTTCTATCCTAAGGTCACACAATTATTTTCCTATGTTTTCTCCAAGAAATTCTCCTTGGGGCCAGATAAATAAGTAATTGACTTTCACTAAAAAAACAAAAAACAAAAAAAACAAAAACCTGGTGGGACTACACCAAGAGGAAAAAAAAAAAAACTTTTGCACAACAAAAGAAACCACCAACAAATCAAAAAGGCAACCTACTAGATGGGAGAAGGTATTTTAAAATGATATATCTGACAATATCCAAAATATATAAAGAACCTATACAACTCAACACCAAAAATATCTGATTAAAAAATGGGCATAGGACCTGAATCGACATTTTTCCAAAGAAGACCTACAGATGACCAACAGACACATGAACGAATGCTCAACATTACTCATCATCAGGGAAATGCAAATCAAAACCACAGTAAGATATCACCTTCTACTTGTGAAAATGGCTAAAATAAAAAAGACAAGAAATAACAAGTGTTGGTGAGGATGTGGAGAAAAAGGAATCCTCATCCATGAAAAAGGAACCCACCTGCAAATTGGTGCAGCCACTGGGGAGAAAACTATGGAGGTTCCTTAGAATATTAAAAATAGAAATACTATAAGATCCAGTAATTCTGCTACTGGGTATTTACCCAAAGAAAATGAAAACACTAATTTGAAAAGATATATTCTCCCCTGTTTACTACAGCATTATTTACATAACCAAGATGTGGAAGCAACCCACGTGTTCATCCACAGATGAATGAGTAAAGAAGATCTGGTACTTATATACAATGGACTATTACTCAGCCATCAAAAAGAGTGAGATCCTGCCATTTGCAAAACATGGATGGACCTGGAAGGTATAATGCTAAGTGAAATAAGTCTACTTGAGAAAGAGAGATACCATATTATTTCACTCATATGTGGAATTTAAGAAACAAAACAAAAAAGACATACATAAACTTTTAAATACAGAGAACTGGTGGTTGTCAAAGGGGAGGTGGGTAGAGGGATGGGTGAAGTAGATAAAGGGAATTAAGATTATACTTATCTTGATGATTACGGAGTGATGTATAGAATTATTAAATCTTTATATTGCATACCTGAAACTAATATAACACTGTATGTTAATTATACTTCAATAAATAGTTGGCTAGTATTGAAAAATAAAATTATATTAAAGGAACTATTCTGTAGTTACATAGCAAGTAAGCAGAGTTGGGATATGGATGCAATAGGTTTATGTACTCTGAAATTTTATGTTTATGAAGGGAAGTATTGAAATAGAAGGGATTTGTTTCAGAGGTACAGATTATATGTTAAAAAAAAAAAGATAGCAGGAGGGGAAGAATGAAGGGGGGGAAATCGGAGGGGGAGATGAACCATGAGAGATGATGGGCTCTGAAAAACAAACTGAGGGTTCTAGAGGGGAGGGGGGGTGGGAGGATGGGTTAGCCTGGTGATGGGTATTAAAGAGGGCACGTTCTGCATGGAGCACTGGGTGTTATACGCAAACAATCATGGAACACTACATCAAAAACTAATGATGTAATGTATGGTGATTAACATAACATAATAAAAAAAAAAGAAATAGAAGGGATTGTTTAGATATTCCAATTCACCTTTTGGTAATTGGTATCTGCTTTGCAGATACTACTCTAGGTAACTACTAATAGTACATGCACAATAATACAGTAATTGTTGAATGGATTCAAAAGCCCTCAATTCAAGTTCTGGCATTTCCACTGGATACTGGTAAATGATTGAAACTTCTTGGACTTAAGTTTTTCTGATATAAAAACAATGAATTTTGGGGTGCCTGGGTGGCTCATTTGGTTGGGTGTCCAACTCTTGATTTCAGCTCAGGTTGTGATCTTGGGGTCGTGAGATCTAGCCCTGTGTCGGGATCCATGCTCAGCGGGGAGTCTGCTCGAGATTCTCTCTTCCTCCCTCTGCTCCAACCCCCGCTCACACACGCTCTCTCAAATAAACAAATCTTTAAAAAAGAAAAGGAATGAATTTAGGTGTTGGAAAAACTGGATATCCACATGTGTGGAAGAATGAAATTGGACCCTTATCTTACACCATACACAATGGATTAAAGACTTATAACCCTGAAACTTTAAAACTCCTAGAAGAAAACATCAGGGAAAATCTTCATGACATTAATCCTGACTGATTTCATGGATATGACACAAAATGCACAGGCAGCCAAAAACAAAAATAAACAAGTGAGACTACATCAAACACAAAGGTTTCTGCACAGCAAAGGAAACATCAGAGATAAAAGGTAACCTACAGAATGAGAGAAAATATGTGCAAACTATGTAACTGATAAGAGTTAATCTCCAAAGTATATAAAAACTTCTACAGCTCAATATCAAAAAACCCAATAACCCAATCAAAAAATGAGCTAAAGACTTGAAGAGACATATCTCTAAAGAACACATATAAATGGCCCAACAGGTATATGAAAAAATGCTCAATGTCATTAGTCATCAGGGAAATGCAAATCAAGGATGCGGAGAAATTGGAAGCCTTGTGTACTGTTGGTGGGAATGTAAAATGGTGCAGCTGCTGTGGAAAACCGTATGGAAGCTTCTCAAAAATTAAAAATAGAACTACCATATGATCCAGCCATCTGACCTCTCAACTGAAAGGAGGTTCTCAAAGAGATATGAGCACTCTCATGTTCATTGCAGCACTACTCATAATTACCAAGATGTGGGAACAACCTGAATATCCATCAACAGATGAAAAGATAAAGAAAATGTGGTTTATACATATACCAGAATACTTTTCAGCCCTAAAAAGAAAGGCAGTTCTGTAGTATGTGACACCATGGATGAACCTTGAGGACCTTATACTAAGTGAAATAAGCGACTCACAGAAAGACGAATACTGCATTATTCCACTTGCAGGGGATATCTGAAATAGTTAAATTCATAGAATCAAAGACTGGAATGGTGGCTGCCAGAGCTTGAGTAAAGGGAAATGGGGAGTTACCAATCAGCAGGCATAAAGTTTCAGGTAAGCAAGGTGAATAAGCCCTGGAGATCTCCTGTATAACATTGTTCCTGTAGTCAGCAATACTGTAGTATACACTTAAAATATAAGAGGGCAGGTCTCACATTAAGTGTTTTTACCACAATAACTTACATTAAAAAAGAAAAAGAATATGAACAAAAGAAGAATAACACATTTAGGTTAACTACTCTTTCAGACACAAAGCTGTTTGTTCAAATAAGGTCTTTTTCCAGAAGCTCTTTTTATAGAATAGATAACATCAGACATATTCTTCTTAGAGATGTAACAGTGGGAGGAGGGAGTGGCTATAAGACTTACTTGGCTCTGGGGGCATCTGGGTGCCTCGGTTGGTTGAGTCTCAGATTCTTGGTCTCAGCTCAGGTCCTGATCTCAGGGTGGTGAGTTCAAGCCCTGCGTTGGGCTCCACACCGGGCGTGGAGCCTACTTAAAAAAAAAAAAAATACACAAAAACTTCCTTGGCTCTGTTTGCCCCTGCCCCTGGGCAGTTTGCAATGCACTAGATTAGATGATCTTTCAGCTCAAAGATAATTTGGGTTCTAAATCTCTCTTTTTTTTAAATGATTTTAGCAAGCGAGAGAGACCTCGTGCGTGCACGTGTGGGGATGCGGGGAGGAGAGGGAGAGGGACAAGCAGACTCCCTGCTGATGTGGATGTGGATGCAGATGCCAGGGCTTTATCCCAGGGCCCTGAGATCATGACTTGAACCGAAATCAGACGCTTAACCTACTTGAGCCACCCAGGCGCCTCGGGTTCTAAATCTCTTTGACCATGATCTTCTGAAAAGTCTGGTCCACACTTGGACGGGTCCACACTTGGACTGAAGCTAAAAAACGTGAGGAATAAACTACTCCTGAGGGGGTTGCCATCAGCACTCAGTTGTTTCCAATTATTGTAGGATCTGTTTTAAGGATGTTATATCTTTTCTAGTGTATGTCATTTGGGGGACTCTTCCATTTTTGGAAGAAATTCCTCTTCTGAGAATGATTTTCCTTTTCTACCCTGCCCTTAGGCTTTTAGAACACTTACTTGGCACATCTGCGTTACTCCTGTTTGGAATGGTCGTTACTTGTTCCTTCTGGGACGAGGCAGGAAAGTTGGATTTTATTTTATTCCATTTATTTTATTTTATTTTTTAAAGATTTTATTTATTTGACACAGAGAGACACTGAGAGAGGGAACACAAGCAGGGGGAGTGGGAGAGGGAGAAGCAGGCTCCCCGCTGACCAGGGAGCCCGAAGTGGGGCTCCATACCAGGACCTTAGGATTATTACCCGAGCCGAAGGCAGATGCTTAACAGCTGAGCCACCCAGGTGCCCCAGAAAGTTGGATTTTAAAATTGCTGAAATCACCCTATCATTTGAACCATGTCAGCTGATAATGTATAATGACTTCTTGTTCTTATAATTCTAGGCAAAACTTCCTGTACTCATAAATTGGAGAAAAATAATAATTTTTTTTTTTTGCTTTACATTTTGCTTCTCAACATTATGAAATTTGGAGGAGGTGGGGGCAGTATAAGAGCCTGTTGGGGGACCTATGCCTCCACTGCCTTAATTTGGAATAGGTGTACTTTGTGACATTTTGCTTCTTTTCATGATAAACATGTTCTTGTTTTCCACACCGTAATCTCTCAGAACAGGGCCTGTAAAACAGGGCAGAGGCAAAAGTCTGAGATACAGAATCACAATGCGTCTCAGTCTTGGTTGGTGGAGTGGACTATTTGGCTGCCTCCTTGGTATTCATTTGCCACTGCTCCCGACAGCCCGTGGTTTCCTTCTGAGTATCTGTGAGTTTCCAGGGAAGCTGACTCCACTTCCTGTATGTAGTTACAGTCAAGACAATCTGTGCATTTCATCCTTCTGGTTCTAGTGATGTGTTTAGGTTGGGCATGTGACCTAAGCCAATGTAATTGAAGTGAATCACAGAGCTGTGGTTGAGCATTTTTGAACAACAGTGCTTTCTTTCTTGGTGATCTTGAGCAATGGGAGTATTTAACCTCAGTAATTGTTGCCCCCTGTTTTGGAATAATGAGCTAAAATGGTAGCATGGAGAAATGGGTGTTTGGTTATTTTATGGAACCATTGGATCAAGCCTGACTTGAAGACTATACTACTTCTTAACTTCTCAGTTATGGGAGCAAGTCTCCTTTATGTGTAGGTTAGTTTGAATAGATCATCACCAGTGCATGAGTTTTGCCTGATATAGCAAAGCCTTTGGTACTTTTACCTGGACCTTCCTAATTTAGTTTACTTTCTTAGAACTAAAATCTCCTGCCTGCTTAGACCTTAGATTCTTAACCTATTAAGTGAAGAGTTATATTGGACAATACAAAATATCCGTTGGATAACCTTTTCTCTCTGTTTCCAAGAAGTGTAACTCATGTCTGTTATATCAGAAATTTGTTGACCTCCCTCTTCCTATTTAGCAAGACTTATTCCACTACCATCCAGACGTCAGGAATGTGGATCTTCTAATACCATACACACAACAGCATAAATGGCATACTTTTAGTCAGTTTCAAAGTCTGATTACCTCTCTCCTTTTTCACCCCAGAAACATTTTTTTTTAGAGATGCAAGTTTTTGAGAAAGAGAGGGACATAAGACTGATGAAGAGTGATTATTTTCCTACGAATTTTTCCATTAAAACCGTTAATTAAGAAATAACACATGACTATAGGGAACTGATAATTAATGATGCCAAAGATAAGTAGTCTGTCTCAGTATAAACCAGCTAATTTTGTTGTTCTTTTTAAAATAACATGCTGGCTTCCTAACCTTAGTTGTCAGTAGTTAAAATAATTATTTGAAAATAGTTTCACAGATCAGTTCAAATCTTTGACCTAGTGTTAGAAAAACAACTCGGAGCAGATTCCTTAAAGGTATGCTAAGTCCATGTCAAGTTCACATGTTAAGGATAAACACAGAAGTGTTTCAAAACATGGGCATGATAGTGGGGGATTTTTAATGGGAGTTTGGATATTCATAAGGACTTTAACCATCGATTCAAAAAGATAAGCTAAAGAACCACGTGGATTTTTCAAGCTGAATGGGTGCTGATGGTGGTTGGTTGGGGGTATGGTGGTGGTGGTAAATAAATTTTATTGGATCGTGCCAAACGGTGACATGCAGCAATCAGGGCTTTATACGAATTCAGTGAATGGTAATTTGCAGCAATCCAATTTCATGCAGCAAAGATTACCTGCAAGGCACAAACTTCTTTTTCTTCGTTTCTTTGTTTCTTTGTTTGTTTGTTTCTTTCTTTTTCTTTTTTTTAAAATGACAACTTTGATATGTGTGACTCAATGATGAATGACTTCGTGAAATACTATTTATAAAAAATAAGTGTGCTCCCTCAAATTGCACTGTGGGAAATTTAATGCTTTTTTTTTCTGAACAGATGTTTTACAGATTTTGCAAATTTTCTATCAAACTCTGGTCTTCTCTGTAAAGCAAAATTACATGTTATGTTTAGGTCTTATTTATATTGCCCTAATTTTTATGTTATTCTTGCGAGTGAGACTTGAGCAACAAATTTTCCTGCATTCTGAAGTATTACTTAAATTCAAGATATTTAAATTTTATAATTTTTATTTAAGGCCAACCATAATATTAGCCTAGAGGAGTTGGCCCTGGAGTTCAGATGCATCTGCCATTTTGAATGGATGCTCCGGGGACCTGTCTTATTTTGTTTCTCTCAAGAACACCTTGTTAAATTTGGTGATCATGTCCAAAGTCAGCAATGCATGCTGAGTTTCATGAGTTATTTGGCTATACATTGGGTTGCATTTTTTTTAAAGCTGTCACTATTTTCATTGAATCTTACAGTGTTATATTGATTTATAGTTTGTGTGTGTATATGTGTGTGTGTTGTGGCTACATTTGCTTTTTGCAGTTAAAAAATAGTTTAAAATAGTACCTCTGAATGGTGTTCATAAGGTGAAAATCTAGTAGATAAAATTCAGAAAACAGATGACCTCAAATTAACTTATGTGTTGGCTTTTAAAAAACATGTTTAATTTAAAGCATTTCATTTTATTTTCAAACTTAAAAAGGCAATTTTCCCTGTGGTAGAATAATAGGAGTATTTTTAAAAAGAAATTTCCTGTCTCAAAGTTGACCTAATATTTACTTTCTTTGCTTGAGAGTTATTTGCATGTAATACATTCATTTAAAGTTCTTTAAGTTTCACTGACAATAACTGGTAAACTTGGATGATCTGCACCCAATCAACCCAAGTCACAGGCTTCATGCACAAAAAAAGGATGGTAGGAGTTCTAGTGGACAGACCAGTTTGTTCATTTCTTGTGGGTCACTGATGAATTAATTGGCAATTAATTAAATAATAATTATGTCTTTTTAAGCATTTTTATGTACCAGTGTTCTTTGAAAATGATAACATGCAATTCTTTGATTTTTATAAGCCCCTAGAATTCATTAGAATATCTAATGGGTGATACAAGGAGACGGTAGAACTCATAATAAATTTTCCCTGTACTGCAGTTAGTATTTAATAATAATCAATTGAACAATGAATTGATGTATCTTTACTAAGTCACACAAAATCTATGGCATAATCTGGTTTGGTATTGTATTTGTATTTTATAAGGTTTATACTTGACGTATTTTCCAAGTATTTAGATAGGGATAAAAATTCTATTTATTCCCTTTAGATTCATTAAAAAACAAAATGACTTACGACATAACTCATTGAATAGTTTTTATAACACATACACTTAAAACCAACCAAAGCCAGTGCTGCTTAATAATTTCAGCTTCCTTAGACCGAGGAACATGAAACTTGGCTAAGATAATGGTTTAACAGATTCCGAAATACTTTACTAGAGTGAGTGTCCCAGAGTACTTACCTTACTTCCCATGGAGGTTTCAGTTGTAGTCAAAGCCATCATTAAACATTTATTTAGTATTGCTTTGGTGGTACTGTGGCATATTTTAAAAACTTGGACAGGGTGCCATGCAGTAGAGAAAAGCAAATTAGAAGCAGTTGGAATGTTGAATACATGCCAGGAGCTATGCTAGAACTCTTTTCTCTGTTCTCACATCATGTTTGCTCCTCAGTAACCTCTGTATCACATTGTTATCTCACTGCTGAAACTGTCTTTGCGAAGGTCATGAACCAGCTCTTTTCCACAGATCTGTTGACCTCTTTTTAGTACTTTTGCTGTGTCTCAGGGTCATTTGACATGGTGCTGTTCCCTTTTCAGAACTGTTCTCTGCACTCTCCTAACCCACTGCTTGCCCGCTGTGCTGTTTCTCCTCAGTTTCTTTTGCAGGTTTCTGTACTTCCTCGGTCTCTCCTGTGGATGCACTCAGGAGGTTAGTCCGGGGCGTTCTTCTCTGGCTCTCTTCTGATTCATTGCATCCAGTTTCATGACTTCATTGAGCAGTCCTGAAATGCTGATTGTTCTCGTAGCTAGTATCCCCCGAACCAGTCTCTCCTCACCATACCAGACCCTCTTGTGGGATTTCTACACATCTCCACTTGGAATGTAAACAGGAGCTCTGAGTTTGACGTGCCCCAGGTCCTAAACCAAACACATCTTCTCTTCCCCTACCAGATTGGCTTCTCTTTCTGTGTTCTCTATATTAGTAAACTTCACCATTATTCTCCCTGTTGCCAAAACTAGAAGCCGAGGAATTGTCCATGATTTATCTCGACTGCTGTCTGTTTTCTCAACTCAGTTTTTTTTTTTTTTTTAAGATTTTATTTATTTATTTGAGAGAGACACAGTGAGAGAGGGAACATAAGCAGGGGGGAGTGGGAGAGGGAGAAGCAGGCTTCCCGCTGAGCAGGGAGCCCGATGTGGGGCTTGATCCCAGGACCCTGGGATCATGACCTGAGCCGAGGGCAGAAGCTTAACGACTGAGCCACCCAGGCGCCCCTCAACTCAGTTTTTAAATCCTGCCAGTGCTTTCTCCTTGATACTTCTCAAGTATGTTCACCAGTCTTTTTTTTTTTTTAAGATTTTATTTATTTTAGAGAGAGAGAGAGAGGGAGAGCGTGGTTGTGCACATGGTGGAGTGGGAGAGGAGCAGAGAGAGAGGGAGAGAATCCCAAGAAGACTGTGCTCAGTGCAGAGCCGGACGGTGGTGGGGGCGGGGTTCCATCCCAGGACCCTGAGATCATTACCTGAGCAGAAATCAGGGTCAGGCTCTTAACCACCTGAGCCTCCCAGGATCCCCAAGGATGTTCCCCATTCTTTATTTTGATTACTATAGCCTTAGTTTAGGACCTGAATCACCATATGATCTCTTAACTGGTCTCCCTGCAACCAGTTTTGCTCCTTCCATTCTAGGCTCTGTTTATGGTCAATCAAAGTGACTTTTCCAAAATTCAATTTTTTTAAATGGTTCCTCAGAATAAAGTGCAAAATCCTTAGTATGGTATATGAGACTTTTCAATACATGGTACTGCTTAAATCCTCAGATCTTCTATTTCATTACATGTTTTGTGACTAACGCCCAATGGTCTTTAAAACCTAGCTGAAGCTTCCATAAAGCACAGCTCTACCCTTTTCCCTGCTCTTCTAGGTGAGCTCTGTCACTTCTTTGTGCTCCTGTGGCTCACTGTGTTGAACTCTAAGGCAATGCATTGCAATAATTTGTTTTCTCGTTCTTTGTTATTTTACTTTTAGTATTTATGGATAAGGAGCTATGACATTTTTCCGTATGTACTTTTACTTATAAGCTTACTTGTAAGTATTTAGCATATAGCTAGCATACAGTGGGAATGTTGAATTAATTAATGAGTAACCAAACTAAGATCAATAAAACCTCCATTCTACTCTCAAGTGGGTCACTATACAGTGAGAAGATTTACAAGTACCAATAATTTTAAAAAGCCATCAACAAACAATAATACTATAGTGTGGTATGAGCTATTAAAATTCATGTTTTCAAGTAGGAAGTGGTTAAATGGTAATATCTCAAGGGACTGTCTCTTGAGGATATGTAATAGAATTACAGAGAAATTTTCATGGCATTTAATTGTGTTTCTTTGAAATGAAGTCTTACTGTAACACTTGAGGCACTCAGAGTACTTTAAAAAACATTTTTATTGACTCTTTAAAACTTTACCCTGTCTTTTGTTTTGTCAGTTTTATGAGGACTCAACAAAAGTGAGGCAGGATGTATTAAATTTCTGGACATCCATTTGGCTAGCTAGGAGGTATGAGGATCATTGCATATTTTTTCCCTTTCTGAAATTACTACAGAGTTTATATTATCTAATAAGATTGCACATGATTCTGGCCTCTGGCTTTATGCTTTATAATTAATTCACTAATTATAAGGAATGTAATGTTTTTTTCTCTAAAACAATTTAAGAGGACTTAGTACATTTTTAAGAACTCGGGTCTATTACTTTTATGAACACTCAGATTTTAAAAAGCCACTGTGACATAATTTGCCTCATAATAATGGAGCAAAATGTTGTTGAAAAAAAAATCAGTGACCCCTTCTGACTTTTAAAGTTATAAATGACTGCATGTCAGAGACTTTTATATTGCTTGGAGGAGTCAACACTGTGAATATTAACTGTGATTGCAAGGACAGGTTCTTTTTTTTAAAGATTTTATTTATTTATTTGACAAAGAGAGACACAGCGAGAGAGGGAACACAAGCAGGGGGAGTGGGAGAGGGAGAAGCAGGCTTCCCGCCGAGCAGGGAGCCCGATGCAGGGCTTGATCCCAGGACCCTGGGATCATGACCTGAGCCGAAGGCAGACGCTTAATGACTGAGCCACCCAGGCGCCCCACAAGGACAGGTTCTATTTAATTTGTGTTCGAATCATGTTTCTTGGGGTTCTAGAATTCTGAAGGTTGTCTAAAGAGCTGTGTGGAGAAGCTGAGGAGTAGCTGGGGAGGCTGTTGGGAAAGCTCTGCAGCCCTTTCTTGCATCTTCCACACTCCTGTCACATCATCTGCTTTGATCTGTTACCTGTTGGAGTATTTTTAAAAGGATATTACCTAAGGGAGAAAATATTTCTTTTTTTTTATTTTAAGATTTTATTTATTTATTTGACAGAGAGATAGTGAGAGCAGGAACACAAGCAGGGGGAGTGGGAGAGGGAGAAGCGAGCTTCCCTCCGAGCAGGGAGCCTGATGTGGGGCTTGATTCCAGGACCCTGGGATCATGACATGAGCCGAAGGCAGATGCTTGACTGAGCCACCCAGGCACCCCATGGGAGAAAATATTTCTAAAATACTTGAACATTCTTGGTTCACTTGAGGCACATGTTCAAGGAAGTCACCTTGTTGACAATTGAGAAAACCCAAGAAAATAGAAAATGTATGGCATTTCTTTACTAACGACTCTTTCCATGTGTTACCTGCTCAAAGACATGGGGGGAAGGCTGTACATTTAAAAGAGCTAGACAAGCAGAGTGTTCTGTCTCATCTGTTTTCCGTCAAAGACTTTCAGTCACCACATGGTATTTCCATTGTGTGGTCATAAGAACCCGTGAACCAGGGCCTGACTCGGTTTGGGGGGAGTGTGAGGTGGAAATTTGGGGGATGGTGGGAAACAGAATTGCAATGCTTCTTAAGAGCAGGGAAAGGGTTGCTGATCTTGCCAGTGTCATGGTGTTCACATCATAATGCTAAGTACTTTCATGCCAGGAAACTGGAGGATCAGGTCAGAGTTTTATAGATTTTGGCCAACGTCTGTTCCAAGAGAAAAGTAAATGTTTAAAGGTGTTGACCATTGACCTAACTTACTCTTTCATTCTTTTGGTCCCTTATTTCTCTCCCCTGCCCCAAAGAGGGTTATCCTAGGTGTGAAATCCAGGTCACTACCATAGTAACCACACAAATAGAGCACAAAGGAGTGCTATTTGCTTTAATTTTGTGGTGGTAGAAGGAAAACTACTCATGGAGGTGCTTATAGGTGGCAGAGACAATGGTACAAAAACATGTCTGTAAGAGATGGGCTGGAATGGACTTTGCCCATAAAACAATCTGTGTCATAAAGAAGCAGAATCTAGGGAGTAACTGCATCTTTTTAAACACTTAAAAAGTTGGCAGTGTTGATTCAAAATGCTATTTAAAAACTTTCAAAATGACATTTTTTGGGGAAACTATAACTGTCAATTTGAAGGATGGGATTCTTTTCAGCAGAGTTTGTAAAAATATCCATTGCCATATGTGATGGTTAGGGCAGTTTATCATAAATAGGTGAGTTTGTCAAATATATACATACACACCCTGTTTTGGGCCTCAGAGGAGAAATTCCAGGGCCATCAATAAAGAAATATTGTGCATTTTTACAACACATTTTACAGATAAGTAGACATTTTATTAATACCCGTATTAGGAGGAAACAGAGCAGAGATTAATCAGAACTGGGGCAAAAAAAGTTTTGGAGGTTATCATGATTTGCTGGGCTTGTTTAGGGTTGGGGGTCTTAGCAAGTGGTTGATGGGAACATCGCTCATAAGGGTCTGACTCATCCTTTCTTCTGCTGATGATTATACAAGGAGCATTATCTCCGATAGTGAAAACCTCACTTGGCTCAAACTATTATAGTAGCTACAATAGCTTCATTTCTAGTTATGAAAGCAGTATGTGTTCACAATTAGAATTGTGTTTAGTTCTACGACCCAAAGATAAGCTCTTTGGACATTTTGGTGTATCTTTTTATTTTTTTTGTATGAGTGTGGATATTATATATAAAAGATGCCTATATGATACATTTTTATATAATGCACATATATATATAAATTGGAATCAAACTATACAAATGGTTTTGTAACTGCATTTTTATTTCATCCATTTAACAATTCTTCATTGTGTGTCTGACGTAATCTAGGGATTTTCTATCCTGTTATATATGCCTTGAAAGCATGACATTTAATGACTTAATATTCCATTATATCATAATTTATTTAACTGTCTCCTTATTGGACATCTTTATTGTTTTCTTTTTTGGGGCTATTATAAATAATATTATAAATAATATTAAATCATTATCTTTTTACTTCTTTTGTTTCAATATATCTGATTATTTCCTGAAGAAAAAGTCCAAGAAATATAATTGTATTTTAATAATCCTCAATTTAGGGGCACCTGGGTGGCTCAGTCGGTTAAGCATCTGCCTTCAGCTCAGGTCATGATCCTAGTGTCCTGGGATGGAGCCCCACATTGGGCTCCATGCTCAGCGGGCAGACTGCTTCTCCCTCTCTCTCTCCCCCTCCCCCTGCTCATGCTCTCTCTCCCCCTCTCTCTCAAATAAATAAAATCTTTAAAAAAATAAAAAAATCCTCAATTTGGTGGCACTATATTTGGGGAAAATTTGATGAACTTAAACTTTTATAGAGCCCAACAATAGGATATTCAGGAGAACCTGTAAGACAACACTGTGATTGCCTTTTCAGTAATCCAGCATCCTGGATGGATTTTAAATGGCCTAGAGTTTAACATCACTTCAGTGTAGGTATATCAAGGTTCAAGGTTCTAACCTGGTGCAGTTGCCAATGTGTAGCAGATGTTTGTTACGACAGATAATGTCGTTGTAAACCAAGTTATTCATTTCTCATTACTGTTCTCAGAGATATCTGAGAATCTCAATACCCAATACTTATGCATTAAACAGCTTTTAGAGCCTCAAATCCTACACACTTCTGGGTCATTGATGCTGTAAAAACATTCCACTGTGCCCTGATCCTACTGAACAAAAGAAAAGGAAAAATTTCAGAGAAAAGAATTCCTACACAGCGCATAGGGATTCTATTGTTCTGTATGATCAACTGATTTTGCTTTTACAGAATTTAAAACTATGTATGGTATGTAGCCCTTTTAGATACACCTTGCAGTAGCTAATGGTTACAAGGTGAAAAAAAAAGATAGTTCTTCTCCTCTCGCCCTTTCCTTCCCCCGCCTCTATGTATGCACATGAACACACATACTCCCATGTTTGTGTTTTCAAATATGGAATTTGGTTCATTTCAATCATTTGTAGCATCCACACGTGTTTAGTCGTGTTTAATCTTCCCATGAAATGCTTCAGAGACTCGTCATATGAAATCATTGGTTTCTCTTTAGTGCTAAGTCATAGCAAATTATCATCTTTGTAGGTTGATTTTGTAGAGTGTTAAACGCTATTTAAGTTTCCCTAGATATGAAGCCATTTATTTTTCTCCTAATCACTTAAAATAGCAAGAACTAATCAACTGGAGTTTTTCTCCTTTTTATGAATACACCAATCTACTCCTGACTCACGTGCATGTTTCTGCCTTTAGGTCAGTAGGAACTTTTCCCAGCATGTTTTCTTTTTCCCTTTCATTCCTAATTTCTCTCAGGAACAAATGGCCGCATAGTTAGGCATTAGAAACTTGTTGCTGAAGGTGCTAACCTAAACATTAGTGCCAGGATACGACGGAGACTTAATAGACTAATTAATTTGTCTCCTGCACCCCTGACCTGGGAATTATGTACAATGGGCTATACTTATGGAACCAAGAGTCTGGGATCCAAAGTAGAGAAAATGCAAGTTTTGTTGCTTTATATGTCAACATGCAATTAGTACAGCATTATTTTAGAAAATAGATTTTGAAAATGGAACTTTATCACATGTTTTGCAAGTAGGATACTGCAAGATTCTGTATGCCTTTTGGTTTCAGTTTTCTTCTTTTACATTTTATAGTAGTACTAAACACAACCCTCACAGTTATTTGATCCAAATATGCCACTGACCTGCAGAGGAGCCCAATTATGTATAGAAGACCATAGTTTCTGTATTATCTATTCTAATGTAGTATGTTCTCATAACAACCACAGTGACTTTTAGAAAAAAATATGAGCTTGAAGCTTGAATGACATTTTAAAGGGTGTTTGTATTATGAATTCCTGACTATGGTAGTCATTCTCCTTTCAGTAAGATTAGTTTTATTTCTTCTTATATTCCTTTTCTCACTTCTCCTTCATTTTAAAGACAGTTGAAATATATTTCAAGAGCAGTTAACATTTGACTGTTAGTGAATTTATGGCAGTGGATAGAAGTTGAATTGAATCTGCTCATATTTGCTTGTCAGTTCATGGGTTATGCATCTCCCTGGATCTTGGGAGCTCACAGAGGTATCCTGTTAGGATTTTATTTAGAACAGAGTTTTCATATTTTGGTAGTTTGTGGATTTGGAAGCATTCACTAGACCACCAAATGTCAGTTGAGCACATGGCAGGCAGTCTTCTGGGCACTACTGAAGACGTGGTCAATGGGACTCATGGCTCCTGGATCCACGGAGGCTTCTCATCCAGTAGCGGAAGTCACCCCACAAAGTAAACACAAAAGGTAATAATACAACTCAAGGCAAGGCTCCATGTTATGCACATAGGGGAACAAGGTAAGAGGCTAGGGAGTGAGTGTGGAAGGTGTATGAGATGCTATATTAGCCAGAGTATTTAGGGACTGGCTTTCAGGGAGGCTGTCTTCCAGCTGAGCACTAAATGGTGAGATGGTAGCCTCTGGGTAGATGCTCTTCTCATTCAGTTATTGGCAGTCATTTCCCTGAATGAATATGCAAGATTTCTTAGTCTTCTCAGTATCGGCAAAATGTGTGGGCACAGAAGATCCTCAGAGGATATTACCAGGATGAAGAGAATAAATAGATATTGGCATATGATTTAGGAGGAAAATGCTTTACCCTTCTAAAGCTATGTTGCGTCCAGGAGTGGAGTGAAAGATTTAGGTTTTATATACTTTTTTTCTGTTTTTGAAATGTAATGTGAGCCCCACGTTGAATTTTTTTCTTGCAGTTATTTATTATTTCTTTCATTTTGTAAATATCAAAGTGGTCAAGTGAGTGAATGTATCTGGAATGGAGGTACCTTGTATAAATCATCAGGGGCATTGTATGCTACAAGTATCAGCAGCGTATTTATCTGGTTGGTATTCTAAAGCAAGTCAGATTTGCCGTGATAGTATACCTCATAGAAATTAAATCATTGATATTAAGGGGAAGACCGTAAAATGATTTTGTGTGTCAAGTTACATTGAGGCAATTCACCATATGTCTAACCAGGTCACATAAAGGTTAATTTGAATGTCTGGAGGGGATGGAGGGGACGGTACTAGTGAAGGCATGGAGTCAAATTGCATAGAGGCCAAAGAGAAAGAAGTGAATGCAGACTTTATTTAATTCCTTAAAGTGAATTTTATTTGTACCCATTTTCAAAGGAAAACCTGACGAACAGGTATGTTTGCAGCCCCTTCACTTTGACAGGTTGGGGGTGGCAGGGCAGATGGAATTCTGTTATCTCTGAACACATAGTGTTTGAAAGACATTCCAAGATCAGAAGGTAGATAAACATGGTTTCCAGTTTAGGCTTTAAAATATTAATCTTGACCTGTTTCTTCTTGTTTACACATTGAGAACTGCTGTTTTAAAGATAGAGGAAATATTTAATTTATTCCTGAACTAAGAATGGATTTGACTTTCAGTAGAGTCATGTTAAGTATTGATGTTGCTCAGAGTCCTATCCATGGTCGTCGTCTCCTCTCATTCCCTTTGTTTTCATCTATACCTATGCTTTCAGTTGTCATGATCCCATTCCCTACATCCCTTAGCTCAAATCCTCATCATTTCCCAGTTATGCTCTAAAATAGCTTCCTAACATCTGTGAATTGTTTCTCCTTTCCAGACTGTCCACCATTTCATTAGCAGAAGGGATATCTGATCCTACTACCATTCTCTCTTCAGTGGCCCCCAGTACCTCCAGGATTATGTCTGTAGCGTACTGGGCCATTCTAGCTTTGTCACTAGTCACTACCCTTTCTCTACCTACACTTAGAGCCTATGAGTTTCCTATATCTCCTCAGTTCATCTGATTGCTCATTCATTCATGATTCTGTTCCTTTGTATTTGCTGTTCCTTCTTTTTAAAAAATTTTTTTATTGTTATGTTAATCACCATACATTACATCATTAGTTTTAGATGTAGTGTTCCATGATTCATTGTTTGTGCATAACACCCAGCGCTCCATGCAGAACGTGCCCTCTTTAATACCCATCACCAGGCTAACCCATCCTCCCACCCCCTCCCCTCTAGAACCCTCAATTTGTTTCTCAGAGTCCATTGTCTCTCATGGTTCCCTCTTTCTTGAATGCCATTCCTACCTCTTCTCTTGTTTAATAGGCAAATTTTTATCTAGCTTTGTGATTCTATTTAAAGGAAATATTTCTTTTTCTGTGCTACTTACCCTGGGAGAGTTAGGTACTTCCTTTCTGTCCTTTCTATAAAACCTTGACTACGTCTCTGATTTAATTCTCAGTTTACACCTTAAAATATTTTTATGGCTCTCTCATAATGCTCTGTAAACCTATCATACACAGATAATGTCTTCTGTTTTCCTTTATCCCCAGCCTTCATCATATTCACTGGTAGGGATTCAATTGTCATGCGGTGAATGAATAAGTAAGTTGATACCTGCTCAGTGTTTTAGCACTATACTATTTATAGTAGAAAACAATTAAAAAATATGATTTAGTTCCTGTGCTCAGTAAGGTCATTGTTACTTTATTTGGTAAACAAAGACTTAATAAATACATTACATAATTAGGGAACACAAGAGAAAGCTTTTGAAAGTTTAATATATATACGTGTGTGTGTATATATATATATACACACGTATACACACATACACATATACATATTGTGAGTGGGCGAAGGGCAAGGATGGAGTTTAAGTTATGGGATAGGCTTCTTGGACTAGATAAGAGTTTCATGGGGCAGTGAGCGAGCTGAGGTTGGAAATGACATCATGGTCTGAGGCATGAGCAACATTGTGGCTATTGGATTGGTGAGTCCTGTGCATGTTTTGCCTCATTTAATTTTAAGAAGTCTTAATTTGTATAGATTTAGTATAAAGGCAAATGATCATTTTTGTTTGTAAAGTGCCAAATATCAAATAGAAGAAATGAGAACAAGGAATGAAAGCTGAGGTGGATACTGGGTATGTATTGGAAAGAGATAAATCCATATACAGTGAAATCTGGACTGAATAATTAAATCTTAAGTACCGACGCCCGGAAATAAAGTGGGATGATTGATGGTTAGAAGAATCTTACTGTGAGAGTAAGGGAAGACCTCTCTTTGGCTGGGCTTGAAACAGTAGTTGTAAACAGTATTTACTGGGATCAGAGATGTTATGGCTAATACACTGTTCACCCTCATGAGAGAAATGAAAAGAAAACCAGAAATAAAAACAAAACCAAACAAACCCAGATTCACTAGTTTCCAGAGCAACAGGTTTAAATTTCAGTGGACAGGACCGTTTGGTAGAAGAGAAAGCCAGTGGGAATATGCAGAAGCATGTGACTAGTAAGTCTACAAAGGCTGGATCGATAGCAAAAATAGGCAGCTCTACATTTCTCCCTTGCATATCAGTTCCCTGAGTGCACTGAAGATAGTGCTGACTCCTTCTAGGATAGGTGAGGCAGAAAGAGAACGTAGGGAACTCAAAGTCATGTCACTCCCCTCAGGTCTTGAGATCCCTTGCTGGTCTGCTTCTCTGCAGTTTCCATAGTCATCTTATGTGTGTTCTATAGATGATGTCCAGAGTTTTTACCCGTACTAGCCGGACACATAGGAAGAAGTGAAGTACTTATGCTCCATCTTGGTCCACAATCACTTAGATTTTTAAAAGTCCCTCTCAGGTCCTTGGATTTTAGGATTAGAGCATGGGGAGTTGATAGCTTTTCAAATTCAGGGAGATAGTAACTTGAAGATGCTGTGGATTCTGAGATACCAAAGAAAATAATGGTAATAATCACTACATTTTTCAAATACCAAACCCTCTCTAAAAGCATATTATAATTTCAGTGATACCCAATTTCTGTGACAACCCTCTATAGAAGGGAAACTAGGGCAAAGAGAGGCTTGTGAGCTTTGCCCAAGATATCAGACAATCTCATTCCATAATCCGAACTTTCAATGACTGTGTCCCTTCTGCTGCTTGACAAATACAATGTTTTTTAGGGCTTTGACACTACACGTTGGGAATCACGAACTTTCAGTAAAGGATTAAGGAAATTGGTGATGGAACTGAATGTTTGAAGTGATAGATTCTTATGGGAATTCTGTATGTGGCCAAAAAGAACTACAACTAGAAATTTAAATTTTTCCCACATTGCTTTTTTTACTCTAGAATTAATTTTACAGCTTCTGTAATTATGGAGTAACCCAACACTATGAGTTAACACCAGGGTAATAACTAAACTCTTCAACATAAATCTAATAGTTCTTTTTTTTTTTTTTAAAGATTTTATGTATTTATTTGAGAGGGAGAATGAGAGACAGAGAGCATGAGAGGGAGGAAGGTCGGAGGGAGAAGCAGACTCCCTGCCGAGCAGGGAGCCCGATGCGGGACTCGATCCTGTGACTCCAGGATCATGACCTGAGCCGAAGGCAGTCGCTTAACCAACTGAGCCACCCAGGCGCCCCAAATCTAATAGTTCTTGACCTTACAGTGGTCTGTGATGTCATTAGGTTGTCATGAAAACTAAAAACTACAATTTGAAAGTGGGCTTGAGTGCCCATTGTACTTGCATATTTGGAAATTTTCCTAGACGAATGCAGTATGAGTTTGTGCTTGATTTTGTCAAGTTTGTAAAATTCATAAACCTTGTTACTTCAAGTATGGCCCAAAGCAAACCGGTAACTAAAATTTGATATCTAGTTATAGTTCTCTTATTTTCTCTTAATCCCTTGATAGAAAGCATTACGTAGAAGTGGCATATCACTAACACAATTTGGTAATATGTAGCAGAAAATCTCATTTGTTATTTTAGAGTTTTTAGGCCAGTGGTTATATTTTCTGATTTTCATAGTTTGATGTAACTTTTTCCAAATATTACCTAGCAAAATGTCTTATTTTGGTTTGACACATTTTAAAGCCAAAGCCATTTTAGGATATCTTTGCCTTAGTTGAAGGAAGCCAACAATCATGAAGGTACCTGGCGAATTTCAACAGTATTCAAGTCAGTCAATGTGGTCAATGCTTTAACTTGGATTATTTGTTTTGAATCAGATACTATTACAAATTAATCTAATATTACCCTCCCCCCCCCCTTTTTGGGTCTAGGAACTAGGCCAATAATACTAATACATTTGGGTGTTATTATGATGATGATGTAAAAATCAAACATTTATGAAATAACAGAGCAAGAATTGTTCAAGATACAATAAGACACTGGGTCTGGTTAATTTTTCCAATCTGATTTTTGTAAGTTCAGACTTTTACAATATTGCCTGTGGGATTTTTAACTTGTCCTAGTCTCTGGGGATAAAAAAAAAATGCTGTAGTCTTACTAGAGCTTTAACTTCTTAAAGAGTTTATTGTTTTTATCATGATTGTTGAACATGTGAAGAAATAGTATTTACTGAGTAGTACAATACACACAGTCTGTCTTAATATGGGGCGGCTGGATGGCTAGTTAATTTAGATGATTACTCACTTCGTTCAGCCTTTTTTTTTTTTTAAGATTTTATTTTTTTGACAGAGAGACACAGCAAGAGAGGGAACATAAGCAGGGGGAGTGGGAGAGGGAGAAGCAGGCTTCCCGTGGAGCAGGGAGCCCGATGCGGGGCTCGATCCCAGGACCCTGGGACCATGACCTGAGCCGAAGGCAGATGCTTAACGACTGAGTCACTCAGGCGCCCCCATTCAGCCTTTCTTTATCATATTGTCAGCTGTGCACTAAGGCCACTGTCACTGGACTGAATTTGTCCCTCTCTTTTATGCTGAACTGACGATGATAGCAAACACTGTGACTTACTTCATCCTCTGTTGTTGCCACAGTTCACCCCTAAAGTTCATTCTCACTTTTACAGCCCTTTTCAAGGCTTTCATCCTTCAGTGACTAGATTTTGGTATAGACTCTGAACTGATTTCTCTGCTTCAGTTATTTTTCAACCCCCTGCAGGAAATTTGCTCTGAATTTTGAGGTACACGCTAGTAGGTACAGTATAAGGATGTAGTAAATGTTTATTGATCGGTTGAAAATGAATGCTCAGAGGTAGAAAGTCAGATACTGCATTTGAATTTGGGACTTTTAATGATGAAATCCTACTTTTTTTTTTTTGGTGGAAAATCTTAGGAAATTTAACTAGGTCCCTTCTTCATGCACTTTCTACATTTTAGTTGTAAAACTTGCACTGTGGTTTTCCTACAAGTGATAAAAGAAAGAAAAAGGGCCTGGTTACTTACCTTAAGTGAGTAATACTTGGTAGTTCAAAATAATGAAGCCAAAATTATTGTTTTCTTTATAGATATTTTCCGATTTTAATTACACAATATATTTAGATATTTAGAAAGATAAAATTGTAAAAGTTAGCAAGTGTTGTGGGCAACATAAACAAAAGGAAAAAAATTAGCATTTCGTAGGACTTTTCACGTTATCTATGAGATTGTTGAATTGGTAACAATTCATTTTGGGGGGGCATATTCCGTGGATTGCTCTGCATTTTCAAGAAGCAAAATAAAATGCTAATCTAGTTTCTAGTCTGTTGCCTTTTCACCAAAGTCTATCAGTAAACTTCACATTGTTGATGTGGAAAAGTGTGTTTAGTGCCAAGTTATGTGAACAGCCCCTTGCTTCTCTTGGTGTGTGTTTAAACATCACTCATCCATTTCCAACAGGTGTTCTGCCAGCTGCGCCCAGAACGTTTCAAATGATTTAGAGTCTATTTCCACACTTACCTTGTGGTGTGGCTATTTAGTGTAAAAGGGGTTCTCTGATTACACAGTTCCAGGCTCAAGCAGAAGACCAGAAGACGGAAAGGCGAGTCTAACTAGAGGTCTACCTGCACGTGGTCATTGCTTCAGAAGAAGCAACAAGTGGGAGGCCTGGCATATTGTTTTGTGTGTAGCCCTGATGCTGATAAATGGATTTTTCTTTTAGTCTTGTATATTTTGACATGCATTTTTACATTGTGGCAAGAAAATTTAAATGGCGTCAGAATATTTTTATTTTCGCAGCTGTGTGAAGATACAATGAAAGAGCTTGACTTCTCAGAAATTTTAGAGCTATGTGGCCTTATTAAAGGGAGGTAGAAATCTCTAGATTTTGCCTTTTCATTGAAGAAGTAAAAAATATGTAAGGTCTTTTCCAGCTGTAAAATTATCTGGTTAGTGATCATAAATGCCTGGGAACATGTAGGACATTTCATGAGTATACCACAGTTGTATTACGATATTAAACAAACTTAGATATTAATTAATTAAGATATTAATTAAATAATTAAGATATTAAACAAACATAGAACTTCTGCATATTTATGTGCTTCATGCTACTGAGATTAAACTATTTTTTGTTTACTTATTATTAATCAACCATATAAATAGGTCTCAATAGGCAGTAAATTAAACAAAGCCATTTCCCATGCTGATAAGTAGGGTTTGCTTTCAGCTATAAATAGTCGTGTTTGAAATATCTCATTTTCAAATTCTAGTTATATGTAACTGATACTGTTTAAACGTCATAGCTGATATCAGATTTAACTGCCGCTGTCCCTGTGTGGCGTACCATGACTGGACTGAATTCTAGCTTTAGAGCACAACTTCAGATACAGGCAGGTGTTACGAAATGTTGCCTTAAAGTTGCAGGCATAGGATAGACTATATCCATGCAGATAAAATGGTCTTCTTTGTAATGTTGAGAACGTATTTGCATTCTGTGGGCAAGATAAAGCAGATCACAAGCTGCAGAAATATCCGATACTTTGTTTGCATCAACATGGTACTATATCATAGAGGCCCTGCAGTGTCCTCAGTCATCAGACCTTCCACTCCTAAATTCTGACATTTCTCTTTTACAAGAAAATTTAAACAACCAGACCTCTCCATCCTGAGTAGCCCCATAGATGCAGTCCGGTGTGGTGGTGAGATGTGAATGGATGGGAATTCTTGTTCTTCATTCACTTCCTGTGTGACATTGGCTAAACTACTCATCCGTTTGTCCATGTCTTCACCTCTAAGTGAGGATAATAAGAGTACCTACTGCACGGGTTTGGTTAAAGGTTAGATGAATGAGTATGTTGACAGCACTTAGGACAGGGCCCTGCACTGAGCAAGGATGGCTTAGCTGTCGTCCTTGGACCTTAGTTCTCCCATTATCAGATGACTGCAGGTTGAGAAATGCTGTGGTGGGAAAGTGGAGCTTCCTTGTCGTCTTTTCTGCTGGCCCTATTTTTAAAGTTAAGGAAACTGAAAGTTAGCACTGTTCAGTGACCGGTTCAAGATGAAACAACTGCTGAGTGGCAGATTTGGGACTAAAATTTAGGTCTTTTTCAGGGTTCTGCATCTGCTCTGCTTTCTTCTGCAGAGTATTCAAATAGGGGCGCCTGGGTGGCTCCATTGGTTAAGCATCTGCCTTCCGCTCAGGTCCCTGCCCAGTGGGGGGTCTGCTCCTCCCTCTCCCTCTGTGCACTCCCTCCCCTCCCTCATGCTCTCTCTCTCTCAAATAAATCTTTAAAAAAATGAGTATTCAGATAATTTTAATAGTTGTAATTTACATATCTGATGTTCACAATTTCTTTCATTTGGAATTTCACTGAGATAGTTAAAATGCTGCAAATGTATGGCTTAGAAACTATTTAATATTCACATATTTCTTTTTTTCTTAAAGATTTTATTTATTTGAGAGAGAGAGAGAGTTAGCAGAGGGAGAAGGACAAGCAGATTCCACACTGAGTGGGGAGCCGGAATCGGGGCTCAATCCCAGGACCCTGAGATCATGACCTGGGCTGAAATCAAGAGTCAGACGCTTAAACGACTGAGCCCCCCTGGTGCCCTAATATTCATATATTTCTAAAACCCCTTTAAAAACTCTCGCTTGGGAAATGGTTGGTATGTTTTGTTATACAAGAATACCAGAACAAGGAAACCAGACTCCTCTTGCATATCTGCCCACATGTGAAACACCCTCACGTTCTGTGCCCTAACAAGTGATAGCAGTTTCTTAATATACAGATAAGCTCGGAAAGTTAGTAATGCATTATTGCTTTGCATTTTTCTGGAGACCAAGATTGAATCCATCATGCTTTTTATGCAGATATGTATGATAACTGAAGAGATATTGTGTTGTTTGGAAGGCCTCATATAGTTTCCTTCAAGGGCCTGATGATTTATATTGTAACTTCTGCAAAGCTTTGTGGTTCACAGTGGAGTATTAGACAGTGAGATGGTGATGTCTGTACTTTTTGGGTAGTTACAGTGGCAAGTGATGCTTCCTGAAAGCAGAACTAGAAAGAGCCCCTAATTCCCTACCCTCAATGGTTATTTTGTCTTAATGAACTTTTTGCCTTATTGTACTGCTACCATAATGTTTATGGTGCAATGTGTATACCTGCATTGACTGGAGAGATTGAATGGCTTGGCTGTCTGAACATGTAATAGATTCCAGCTATTTTCCGTGACATCATTATTATAACAGACTTCTTTGAGAATATGAACAGCAGCTGTGCACTTTTGTGAGTTTTATATTATGAACCATAACAACCTTTTCAGCTCTATACAAGTGATAGTGCAGCTCGATGCTTAACAAATGAAGCCGAACTCTGAGCTGTGAAACTGTTAACAGATCTAGTAATGACATGGGCCCCATGTATGGAACATTTCATAACACAACAGGGGAAAACCAGGGTGACCGTCATTTAGCACATTGGCTAAAAGGTTTTTCTTTACCTCTTGTTCAGTATAACTTCACAGAATCTATATGGAATTGCAGTTTGGGTCAGTAGAGGTAGCATATACTCAGTTCAGTTTTATTTTGAAACTTTATCAGATATTCCATCAAATGAGTATTCCATCTTCCAGCCTTTACAGAGAAAAATAAGAATTCTTGGTCCTTGAAGATCCAAAATAAAAATGCTTATTTTTACCATAATGGTAAGAATCTAATGTAATATGAGGGGAAAAAATCTCTTGATTAAACATTTATGGATTGTTTATGTGTAGGAAAATAGATACATCTATTTCTAATCTGCATAATATTAAAGCAAAAATAAATGATTTTAGCAGAGAAGTTTACTTAAAGCCTACCTGAAAAATTCTTTACATACTATGCCTTGTCAGACTTTTTCTTCTTAAATAATTTATTATTGTGATTTGTAGTGACAAACTATATGCCTTCCATGTGTCTGTTTTCTGTAGTAAAAAATACTAATAACTTTGAAATAATGTATTTTCCTGGGATATTGAAAATTCTGCTGGGTATTTTAAACAAGAGAGATAAAAATTCCAGAGATGGGAACATTTTTAGGAGAATATGTTTTATAATTCCGTTTCATTATAAATCTAGACTCAGAATAACAGTACCTCACAAATATTCACGTACAGTCCTTGCTAAACATAGTACTGCCATGGAATATTAGTGAGTATATTTAGGTTTTGCCTAAATTAGAGCAACAAACTAATTTCTCATACTATTGTCATCACTACTTTTTTTTTTTTTTTGAGTGGGGATTAGTTGCTTCTTGTTTAGCAGTGTAAGAATATAAAATGTTTATTTTTCCTTTTTAGATTCCTAGTGAAAACAAAGGGAAAATTGTGGCTTTTAAAAATATCAGATCTGGAATTTGTCAGGGAATAGTAATTCTAGTATTTAAGCACAAAACCAGTTTTCTATCAACTTTGCCATTGTTTTCACATATCACTTAGTTTGAAGTGAGGAGCATCTCATACACAGAGGGAAAAAATGGCTGTGTAACAAGCTCTTATAATATAGCTTGTTACAGAGGGCACCAGAGCAAATTTGAAATGAGCTACATGTTATTGATTTTTCAGTGGCAAGAATTGAACTTATGGTATGTATTAATAGCCTAAAATTATGAATTATAGAGATTTATAAATTTACAGTTTTAGGTTCATTCACTAAATTGCCTTACCCAGCCCAAGCAAAAAAGCCAACATTACATAAATATGCTTTTCCGTTTCAAGGGCTGTATTTCGAAATTAGAACTCATAGTTTATGTCATGATATTCAAAAAGGCAAATTTAGGGGAAATACCTGACTTTGTGGTAGAAAAGATGTGGGGTCATCATTCTTACAATTATATTGATTACTGTCACTCAGAGATGAGAGATTTAATGGTATGTATATTGAATAAGTCTGGAAAGAAATTCCAAACACAGCCATTTTGTGAATTCCCTTAACAATTGATAAACTTTAGTTAAGAAAATTTTAGCTGTAACTACTAGATTGACTTAACACTGTGTACATACTTACCTTGTACCGAAGGTAGCTTTAACAAATTGGGTAAGAAAATGATTTGCCAGTGTAAGGTTGCTTAGAAGTACTGATATGGAATAAGCCCACCTTAAAAAATAGTCACAGTTCTTCCCAGATGCCTGCTTCTTTGATCTGATTAGTGACTATCATTCATGTGTATTAATGTTTTTCCTGTTAGATTGTAAGGTCCTTGAGACTAGAGCATTTCTTTACTTGTAGCCCTCTGTGATTGGGAGCAGAGTAGGTGTGTTTAATACAAATGTGTTAACTGAAGGAATGCCCTTGCTAGCCAGTCAAGGTTATGGAGTCAGGTTACATACCTTTGTGTGATAGGACCAAGTGGACAGGTAGCCAAGGGTGGTGATAAGACTTAATTTTCTGGCCTGTATTGGCTCCTTTAGAACAAAGTCGTCATCCTCCTCCTCCTCCTTCTAAGATTTATTTATTTATTTGAGAGAGAGAGCACGAGAATGAGCATGGGTTGGGGAGGGGCAGGAGTGGGAGAGAGAATCCTCAAGCAGACTCCCTGCTGAGCACGGAGCCTGCCGTGGGGCTCGATCCTAGGGTCCTGAGATCATGACCTGAGTTGAAATCAAGAGTCAGTCGCTCAACTGACTGAGACACCCAGGCACCCCAGCATCAGTCCTTCTTGTAATTTCATCTTTTCTTGGAAAAGAGGCCTCCTCCAACCTTGCCCCTCTGGCTATTCATGGCCTTCTCCTGAATAGGCCTCCTGAAACATACTTGCCCTTCACAGGCTTCACTTTATTCTTCTAGTACTTAAAATTCAGATTATACTACTGCAACTATTACGACTGCTTATTACTACCACTAGCTGCAGTTTATCAGCTGCCATTATGTATTAAGTCCTTTACATGTGCAGATTCTTCAAGTCTCACAATCTTATGAGATAAGCATTTTACATGTGGGAACAAGTAACAAGTCCAGTGGTGCACACCAGACAGGGTAGAGCCAGGATGTTCACCCAAGGCTTTCTGACTCCAGACTTCTGCTCTTAGCCTCTTCTTGGTCATAGCTTGTTTCCCCCACCAAACCAGGTACTTGCACTTCTTTCACTGTAGCTGTGTGCCTACAGTTCAAACCCTTCTAAAGTGCCTTTGTGCACACAAGGTGGTAACTTCCACAGTAACAGCACCAGAATCACTCTGAGAGGTCCTAGAGAACTTGCATGTTGAGAAGCATGAAGGACACCTGAAATGAGGAATATGGAAGAAAGGCCAGAGCAATGCTAGAGAGAAAGCAAAAGGAGGCCATTCACCATTCCCTCAGTCTCTGACCAGTTCTCAGATTTCCAAGTCAAATAGTGTGTTTACGAACAAAACCAGTTTTCCTGCCTGAAACTAAATGAGGAAGTAGGGCTTTTGAGGTATCATGTCCTTCTCACTTAGAAGCTAAAAACAAAAAGGAAAAGAACAAGGAGTGTAAAGAAGAGATGTGGCTTTGCAGTTCCTTTCCTTGAGGAGCTCCCATCCTTTATTTTAAGAGTTCAATGGTCCATATAGCCTGAGTTCATTCTTAGCTAACTCTGTGGCATTGGGCAACTTCTCGAACTTTCTGAGCTTAAATTATATCATTTGTAAATTGGAGATTTACAGAATCCAAGCTGCACAACAGAATCTCCTGGATACCCCCACCCCCTTCTTTTCTTCTTTCTACGTGTGTCTAGTTTTCAGCTTAACTTGGCTAACTCACAGCCCCTGTCTAGGCTTGTGTAGAGATAGGTAGATGAGATCGGTGGGGAGGTCATGCAGCAGACCTTGCTAAGGATACAGGCATTGCTTTGTAGCCTGTAGGGATGCAGTGAAAGTTTTCAAGCAGTTTGTTAGTGTTCTCTGACAACAGTGAATGAACGTAGGCAAAAGGTATGCCATCAAACAGGTAATTAAACCTGTCTTTTTTCCCTGAATAATCTAAATGTATTTGTAAATAAATTGTATTCTGAAAAGAATGAAAGCTGAAGTCAGCTAAGAGACTAGCCTTTCTTTTCAAGGATGGATTTATATTTCTCATTTGTCTGCAAATGAAGATTCATTCGTTCAGGAATATGAATTGTGTGCCAGACACAAATTATATTACTTCCTCAGAGAAAATAATTTAATTTTACTGAGGTGCTGCCTCTGTGTAGAATAATCGAAGTAGGTTATTTTGAATCAGGCAAAGAAGGCTAGCTACCTTAGGACCTTTTAATTGATAGAAAAGAAGTATGTGTTAATTACCTCTGTCTCTCATTTATACATTCCTCATATACTGGCGTTTAAAAAGAACTGTAATTCTTCTCAAAATCAAAATTATATTAACATTTTAAAAGAGAAATATTTGGGGGGGGTGCATGCGTCGCTCAGTTGGTTGGGTGTCTGCCTTCTGCTCAGGTCAGGATCTTGGGGTCCTGGGGTCAGGCTCTGCATTGGGCTCCCTGTTTGGTGGGGAGTCTGTTTCTGCCTCTCCCTCTGCTCCTCCACACTCCCGACTCGTGCTCTCTCTCTTCTCTCGGATAAGTAAAATCTTAAAAAAAAAAAAAAGAGAGCGAAACATTTGGTTTCATTATCAAGTGCAGAAGAATGTGCCGCAGACTGCTTAATATCACTTTTGCAGTTTTTTGGTCTGGTCTCCCAATTCCTGCTGTGTGTGAATATTTGGAACAGGTTGCATTTCTTTTCCAGAAATCTTATTATGGGCAACAAACAAGTCTCATTTAGACTGTGGTTTTAGTATTTGCCATTACATTCCTTTTCTCATTGCTAAAATATTAGTTGGGATTCCCATTATGGAACATATTTTTACAGTAAGGTAGAGGCATCTGAAGCTAGTTTGGCTTTTACTAGCAGGTGATAGAAAAGAGTGTCTGCTGTAGATTTTCAGTTAATTGCCTTTCATAAGAACGAGAGATCACAAGGGTAAACCTACTCAGATTTATGAAATTTTTACTGAATTGATGGATACCTACAGGTTTGAGACAGGATGGTTTAGTGGAAAGAAAAGCCATTTTTGGATTTGTAATCATGTCTCCAAGAGCCTTACAAATTACCAGACCTTAACCTTAACAGTTTCCTTAAGTAAAATTCTTAACCAAGACACAATTTTTTCATCTACAAGATGGATGTTTTAATTCCTATCTGATGGAGTTACAGAGGAGAATGTGACTTCTGACAAATAAGTGTCAGACTTAATATTGATTCTTTTTTTTTTTTAAGATTTTATTTATTTATTTGAGAGAGAGAGAATGAGAGACAGATAGCAAGAGAGGGAAGAGGGTCAGAGGGAGAAGCAGACCCCCCGCCGAGCAGGGAGCCCAATGCGGGACTCGATCCCGGGACTCCAGGATCATGACCTGAGCTGAAGGCAGTCGCTTAACCAACTGAGCCACCCAGGCGCCCTGACTTAATATTGATTCTTAATAAATGTTACTTTTCCCCCAAGCTTTCCAGCCTATATAGAGGAGCATGAGTGAGCAAATATATCACACGTGCATATTTAGCGAAGCCAAAAAGTTCTTGTAGGTTTTATTTATTTTTATTATAACTTTATTTTATTTTATTTTTAAAAGAGTTTATTTATTTATTTGACAGAGAGAGACACAGCAAGAGAGGGAACAGCAGGGGGAGTGGGAGAGGGAGAAGCAGGCTTCCCACGGAGCAGGGAGCCCGATGCGGGGCTCGATCCCAGGACCTTGGGGTCATGACCCTGAGCCGAAGGCAGACGCTTAGCGACTGAGCCACCCAGGCACCCCACAACTTTATTTTTTAAGAGCAGTTTTAGGTTCACAGTGAAATTGAAGGAAAAGTACAGAGATTTCCCTTATATACCTGCTCCCACACATGCATAGCACCCCCATTATCAACACCACCAACAGAGTGGTACATTTGTTACAACTGATGAATCTACATTGACACATTATAATCATCAAAGTCCATAGTTCACATTACAGTTTACTCTAGGTGTTGTACTTCTATGGGTTTGGGACAAATGCATAATGACATGTACCCATCATTATGGTATCATACTGAGTATTTTCACGGCCCTAAAAATCCTCTGTGCTCTGCCTATTTATCCCTTCCTCTCCACTGTCATCGCTCCCCAGCATCTGAAAATCACTAATCTTTTTTACTGTCTCCATAGTTTTGTCTTTTCTAGTATATCACAGACTTGAAATCATGTAGTCTTAAGCCTTTTCAAATTAGTTTCTTTCACTTAATAGGCACTTAAGTTTGCTCCATGTCTTTTCATGGCTTAAGAGTTCTTTTCCTTTTTTAGCAGTGAGTAATATTCCATTGTCTGGATGTATCACAGTTTATCTATCTACCTACTGAAGGACAACTTGATTCTTTTTTTCCTAGTCATTTAGGAGGGATTTAAATAGCACAAATATAACAGTGATTAATACAGTCAATTGCATTTTACTTTGTAATTCATTGTTTTCATATTTTTCTAAATGTTATTCAGGGAATTTACAATATTACAAATGCAAAATGTTACAGCCTATAATTGTGGGGAAGCAAAGAATGTTGAATAAAGGGTGGGATAAGAATGCAGTATAGTTTTCTAGGTCACTTGGAATCCATTTTAAACAATGTGGTTTCACTTTTGCATTTGTAAGAGATTTTCATTTGTAGAATATTTTTATATCCATTAATGAATTTCGTTCCTTGACAATTCTATTTTAGGCACTTCTGCATGTGGTTTAGACCCCATCCATTCCTGCCACCTCTCTGATGTTGAGCCTTCTGTGTTCTCTTTGCTACTTCTTTAATTTTTCTTTCCTGGAGAAGAGGTTCCTTTTTCCTTGTAATATACTGTTGGTAGGCTCAGCTCTTTGAAATAGAGTTTTATATGCTCTGCTTGTCAGGAACATCCAATGGCTTTTTCTCCCCCTCCAGAGCATGGAAATTAGTTGGGAAATGAACTAAGATGAACTAAGTGTCTTCATCCTTTCTCTTATCAAATCAAACTGGTTTACTCCTTGGATTTCAGAACAAATCTTGCTTATTACATATCTTGCCTTTGCTGATTCCATGTCTAAGTGAAAAGAGACTGTATTTCATATTTTGACTATACAGACTGTGTAGTTTGGGCTCAGTTACTAAACTTTCTACCTATATAATGCAGCTTATATGGCTGCCAAGTATGACTGCTCAGACTGCGCACTGCACAACTCCAGGAACCCTGTTCACATAGGTTACAATATGTGGAATGTGTGTATGTCTTCCTTTGCAGGATTGTTATGAGAATTATATGATCTCATAGCGTAGTTTAACAGTGATAAAGAGAGCCCAAGTTCCTGGAATTATAACTCAGCCCTTCCACTTCTTAGCTGTATGATCTTGAGCAAATCACTTAAATTTTACCAAGCTTCACTTTCCTTATCTTTAAAATAGAAACAACAGTGTTGGCCTCCTAGGGATATTTTGAAGATCAAACATGTCAATATTTATAAAGCACTTAGAATAGTTCCCAGCATATACTGAACACCCAGCATATGTTAACAATTTTTCTTTTTGTCTAAAAGTTATTTACTATGATGTTGATGTTCTTTGGTAGTTTTCAATCATCATGCAAGGCTTATTCTTCACACTTGTGGCCTTTCTCCATTAGGCCTCTCCTAACCTCCTTTATCCTTACTTTTCCTTCTTTAGAATTTCATACAGAAGGAATTATATTAGGTATGTGATTTAGCTTGGAACTTATGCTACTTTATAGTGTGCATATTTCTCTTTCTAGTCTAAGCGGAAGATACCTGAGGACCAAGACCCTGACCTGTACCTTTCAGGTGTTCTCAGTTTTTCTTCCTTGCCTGTGACTGGTGTCAGTGAAGATCTTCCACTGTCTGTCCTCTTCTGGGAAGTTAGTTGCTCTCCTCAGAGCTTGAGGCTTGAGAACCAGACAGCAGAATTGGTGTACTCATGGTCTCGTCTTTGATTATAGAAGATTAACATACACAACAGTAAATGGTTGAAAATGTAATTAAATTCTAGGATGGAAGGTCAGACTAACAGAAGGCAGCAGGAGTTGAGAAGAGAGCCCTGTCTGTAAGAGCTAGGTTAGGGAGAAGAGGCTTTCCATGGGGTGCAGTGTCCCCAGAGTTGTCTGTGAGTACATAAAGCTGGACTGGGCCCCCAGATAATGCTTGTAATATTAATACTTATGTTAATACTAAGAGCTAATACTAACATTAATCCCAAGAGCAAGCACTAACACAGCCCGCTTGCTGGGTATTGCTCTTACCGCTTTACGTGTGTTAACACATTTAATTCTTACAGTAAGTCTGTAAGGCAGGAAATACTATTATCCCCATGTTAAAAGTAAGGAATTTGATGTTGCCAATAGATTTTGTTTAATTGTGATCATGATTATAACTTTTTTACATTATTTCACAATAAATGAAAGCCTTTACATTCCTTGAGATCCAATATTTTGCAATTACGTTCCATCATATTTTCTTTAATCTTGCCTTATAATCTTTCTTTTTAAATAAAAGTCACTTTTATGTAGCCCCTCCCCATACAGACATAATTATCAACAACAACACAAACAGATAAAAGGCTTTTATGTTTTGGAATGTGGGGTGGCTTATTTTATAGTTTTATAGCTACTTCTGTAATTTAGTTTGGGACATCAGATTTTAATGGTTTCTTATTTGTCTGATTAAAAACAACTGGTGAAGATCATCATCTCCAGTGAGAAAAAGAGCAGAGTATTGAGTTTGCAAAATATTTATGGAGGTAGAGTTCTGGATTTAATTTCTAGCTACTTGGATGCCAGTAACAGATTAGAATTTGTGTTTTAGCAACTTTGATAGACTTACTGTGGTCTTGTCAAACTTTATAACATAAGTGGTAGATCATTGGCAAATCTCATCAGTTGTTTTTTGGCAACGCTTTGATGGAAATAGACTTTAATTTTTTTTTGTGTGTGTGTTGTTTAAAGGAAAAAAAATTGTGTTTAAAAGGAAAAATATTAATCTACCATTTTTTTCACTCATCAAAGGGACTCTCTTTCAATTTGATTTGTTTGTACCTACTTTTTCTAAGGGATATAGGCCGTATTCCTTGTGACATCACAGAAAATCATTTGGTGTCTAATAGAAATAGAAATTATTTAAGAGGTAGCTAAAGATGAACAGACTTGATTGTGACAAAAAGTCTTACAAATTGTGGATTACTGTGTTGATGCAGACAGCATTCCGTGATTACTATTGGTTTATTCATTTGCCAAAATAACAGATAAACAATCAGTAGGGCAAGTGTTGTTGAGTCTTCTAATTGGGGTCATATTTCATGTGGGTATTTACCTATCTTTCTTTCTTCTCGTTCACAGATCTTGCTGTGGATTAGTGTTAACAATCCTGTGTTTGAGCATGGCTGTGAAACTCGATGCCTCACCTAGGAGGCCTGCCTTCTATGGCGGTATATGAGGTGTGATTATAAAGTGTGAGACTGGTTTCCACTTTATGGACACACTGTGCACATGGAGTCTGCCTCCATTGGGTGTTTTTTTTTTTTTTCTTTCCCTTTTGCAGTGTGTGTGTGGGAGAATGCATTTAGGAATTCTTCTGGCTCTTCCTTTTTGTCTTTTTTCTTACAAGACTGTAGGATGTTTGAAATGAGCTCTAGTACCTGCCCTGCTAAGCTTGCTATTTCATTTGCTCTCCCCACCCCCCATTGTCTGCACTGAAACTTGATATGAGAAATGTTTCTCTTTGGCCTACTTTTCCTATATTTTTAGCTCATCCCAGAGATGCTTCATGGTGATGATCTTGTGATCATTTTTTACTTAAGTCTAGGAGATACGATATAACTTCAATTGGTGAATTAATGTCATCAACTCTAAGATAAAAGATGTGTTCTAATTTCAGAGATACAAGTGTGAAAACATACCTGTAGTGATGTTAAAGTGTTACTATTGTAAGATGCGGTTTTTTCAAGTATGTTAAAATGTAAAGAAAAAAAAGGCAGGTTTTTGCTTCATTGAATATTGGGTCCTGGCTACTGTGGGTTATCACTCACATTTAATATGAAGTAAGAAGTATATTGCGGATGGAGCCAAGATAAACATGTGTGCCAGAATCCATTCTTTGAGCATTTCTGAAAACAACCCTTTTAAATAGGCCATGATTAACTATGGAACCTGACTACTACATGTGTTCTTAAAATATGTATGAAAGTAAAGGAAAAAGACAAGAAAAAAAAAGAAGCTTTTGACTTCTCAGTCCATCAGTTCGTTATCCATCAGCATTCTACTGAAAAAGTAGTACCGGTAGTAATAATGTTATCTTTGGATCATTCACACATGGTCAGTAAAACATGGTGTTTAATATCACGAGCCTTAGAGGAAAGTAGGCCTGGGCTCAAGTTTGTGCTAGGTTCTACTTTGAGACTTTGAGCAAATTACTTCATTTTTTAAAGCTGTGCTGATGATTAAATTATTAATAAAAGGAAGATACTTTGCACCCTGTCTGGGCATATGGCAGATATATTAGTTTGCTAGGGCCGCCGTAACAACATAACACGGTATGGCTTAAAAACAGGAATTGATTTTCTCACCGTTTTAGAGCCCAAAATCCAAGATCAAGGTGCTGGCTGGGAGGTGTTTATGTGAGGCCTCACAGACGGCCACCCTCTGCTCCTTCTTCACGTGGTCATCCCTTTGTGGGCAGGCATCCTTGAAGTCTCTGTCTGTGTGCTAACCTCTCCGTGTAAGAACAGTAGTCATTGGATTAGGGACCACCCTGAGAGCCTTCTTTGAACTTAGTTACCTCATTGAAGACCCTGTCTCCAAATGTAGTTACATTCTGAGGTACTTAGGGCTTTGACCTATTCGTTTGTGGGGGAATGCAATTCACACCGTAACAGCAGGTCCACAGGTTAATTGTTACTCAGAAATGTTTATTGCTTATGTAAGGATTCTCAGGTGGTGTCTGGTGTCCAAATGAGCAGTGTTAGTGTAGTGAAGTAAGAGGACTTGGCTCAGGTTCTCATGGTTAGGATAGGTCACATGAGAACATTAGAGTTTTAACTAGACGGTGAGGATGGTAGTATGATTTTCAGCAAAGGGTCAGATGTTATAAATAATGTTTCAAATATTGAGTTTGGAATGAGCATGGTATGGTTGGAAAAATGTGAGAAAGCTGATTTGGCAGGAAAAGAGCTTCACATTTGGAAGTCATGAGAGGTTAAGTGCCGATAAGATAAGGAGAGAGCAGATTTTAGAGTTGCTTGAAAACCAGACTGTGATTTTTTTTTAACTCATACTAAATATTATTGAACTGGAGGTGACATGAAAAAAACCTAGGATGGTCATAAACATTTTTTTTACTGTGCAAATTTCTGTATGTTTTTAATGTGAAAAGTAAACATATATTCACATATTCACATGTACTTAAAATAAATACCTTTACAAAGCATTTGAAATGATCTTGTTAGCAGTCCATGATAGTGGTTAGGCAGTTAGCCTTCTCATAAGGCATGGGGAGCATCCTGAAACAATGTGTTCAAGTGCTCCCCCACCCCCAGTCCCTGTGAGAACATTGTGACATAGTAGGACCCTCCTCAGGACAATCATGGTGGACTCATGGTAATTCCTGAGAGAGTCAATAAGCATTTTACAGAAACTCCCGAAAGTTGAATATTGCTTTGGATTATTAAAATATTTCTTACTTCTCACATTGCTTTTAAATATTTTTACCATTATTATTGTCTGAGCCACACTGGCTATCTTTATAAGGATAGCATTCTTTCTTGAAATGTAATATAACATTTCATTACAAAATACGTAGTTGGGTTCCATTTCATAAAGTTAATTTACTTCACAGAGCTTTGGAAATGCTTTGGCTAGTGAAGTTTTTGATCTTTGATTAAAATGTCAGGTAGTAAAAATATTATGTGAGTTGAGATATATCTGAAATAAAATTTAGGGTAGAGAGTATGACTTTATTTGCAACTTGGGAAGTTTTGTACATTATTTATTGTTTTTGAAATCCCCTTAAGAGTAAAAAATAGGGGCGCCTGGGTGGCTCAGTCAGCTAAGCATCCATCTCTTGATTTCGGCTCAGGTCATGATTATGGGGGTCACAAGATGGAGCCCCACATCAGGCTCTGCCCTCCACGTGTGGAGACTGCTTGAGATTCTCTCCCTTCCTCTGCCCCTCCTTCTGTTCGCCCCTGTGTGCATGCGCATTCTCTCTCTCTGTAAAAAAAAAAAAAAAGTAAAAAATAAAAAGGTCAATATAATAGATAATGTAAAAATTAATTTTCAAATACTTAAGTGTTAACTGAATTTTCTGCATGTTTTCAGTGTTGAAGTAGAAGTTTAGCAGCTTTTGAATTATTGTTTAAATTGAGTGTCATGTTGATTTACTGCGTGATCCTAAGGACCAACCCCTCTGAACTTCTTAGAATTGTCTGGGATGCTGAATTTTTATCTCTTTTTGCTAATATGAAGGGCTAGACACTTAATGAATTTTTTTGTTCTATGATGGCAGTTTGAGTCATAAATCATCTTTTAAGGAAAGTTAAGTTATATCTAAATAAAAGGAAATATTATATCTATATTACCAGTTCTAAGTGAAATAACTCCTTGTTATAGGTGTATTATTAAGACTCTTGCTTACCTTAAACATAATTTCTATAGCATAAATCTCCTGTCTATTAGACTCTTTAAGAGATCTTTATCTTTCAACATTGTTTTTCCTACTCTTTATGTCAATGAACTATTTTCAGGGACAACCAGAGTTAAGTGGGGTCAGACTCTTATAGATGCATGTGTTTTGGAATAGGTGAGTAGGTTCTAATGTTAGAACATAACAAGAGAAAACTATTTGGCATTCTAAGGCAAATTAGGTCTAAGGGTCTGCTTTAATTTTAAAAACAAAGCTCTACTGTTTCTATCCAGAAAACCAAATATCTTGGAGTTAAACATGGAAAATGTTTATAGTGTTGTATGGTTTTATGACTTCAGACAGAAGGAAAAGAGTTTATTGAGTAACTTTCAGCCAGTAAGAAATTTTATATAGGCCAACAATCAAGAGGTGAACAAAAAATATTTTCTGGTTTGGGGAGAATGAATGAAAAGGACTTAAGATACTTAGCCATTCACTTTGAAACAAGTATGATCTCTTCTGGCTTTTTTATGATTGTGCAGAGCTAGCCAAGTAGGAAAGGTTTGTGAATTACAGAATTGTCTTGAAAGTGAAGGGGCATGCCCTCCTTTACTCCTCTTCCCTGCTTGCTAGAATGGTCATTTGGTGGCTGGAACTCTAGCAGGTATCTTAAATCAAGAGCTAGCAGTCACATGTGGAGGTTGGTGAAAAAAAAAAAAGGTATAGAAGGTGACTGGGTCTTTTACAATTGTGAAGTTGCCATACCAAACCTGTTACTGGAGATCTTGCGTACGTGAGAGAAATAAACTTCTTCTTTTTTAACAATTTTTTTTTTTAAAGATTTTATTTATTTATTTGTCAGAGAGAGAGACACAGAGAGAGAGAGCACAAGCAGGGGGAGCAGCAGAGGGAGAAGCAGATTCCTCGCGGAGCAGGGAGCCCGATGGAGGGCTCGATCCCAGGACTCTGGGATCAAGACCTGAGCGGAAGGCAGATGCTTAACCAACTGAGCCACCCAGGCGCCCTGAGAAATAAACTTCTGTCTTGTTTAAGCTACTGTTATTTTAGGTTTTCCGTCACTCCTGGCTGAACATGCTCATGACTGATACACTCTCCCCAGCTGTCTCCCCGAGTCAGTAAACTATGGTCTGTAGGCCAAATTGAGCCCACTACCTGTCACGTAAGTAAAGTTTTTTTGGAACACAGACACACCCATTTACTTACATAGCGTTTATGATGGGCCGTGGCTGTTCTCCCGCCTCAGTGACAGAGCTGAGGAGCCCTCTTAGCCACCATGTGGACCACAAAACCTAAAATAGTCATGATCCAACCCTTTATAGAAAAAAAACTGCCGATCTCTTATCTAGTCTGTTAATCAGTTGGCTGCATTTGTTTTCCTTGGGGAGTGTCTCTTTTCTTTTCTCTTTTTTACTGTATCCTTGTGGGTCCTTTACTGGGCTATACATTTTCACCTCGTACCTGAACTACTTTAGCTGTCTTATTGCAAGCTTCCTTAAATCATTTGTAAGGTTATCACCTAACCATTCTATCAGATACACTGTAGCGTGGTAATTAAGCTTTCTTAAACATAGTTCCCATTATATCACTCCTCCGATCAAAAACTTGAAGTGACTTCCTATTTCCTATAACATCAGCTCATAATATTTTTGTGGGTCTTTTATAATTCTTTATATCCTTGCCCTACACTAGCATGCCGTTACTTCCTATTTATTTATTAATTCACTTCACATAACTTTTTAGATGCCAACATGTGCCAGGAAACCGAAGACAAATCCACAGTTCTAGCTGTCTTTCGCTTGTAAAATAACAGCCTTCTGACTGGTCTTTTTGCCACTAGTCCTCACTATTCTGGTATTTCTTCCCCACTGCTTTCTGGGTGAGTTTTCTAGAATGCAGTTCTGATCACGTCACACTCCTGATCACAACGTCCCTTGACTCCACATCACCTCTGTGGCAGGCTGTGCAGGTTAAATATCAGTTTGTAGCCGGGGAACCAGGGCCTCATCTGCTTTGGCGCCTGCATATACGTGTAACTCCTTTTCTTCTTTGAGACAGCCACCTTTTATGTTATCTTTGAGAGCTTGCCATTTTTGAATTTCTTCCCAGTTTTGGTTCCTTTTGCACAAACAGTGTCTCTGTCTGAAGTGTTCTTCTTTCCTCCCCTTTTCCGGCCATACTGTGTCCTTATTCACGCTTCCTAGATGAAGCATGAACGGCACCTTCATTGTGAGGTGTCCCTGCCCTCTCCCGCTGAGTTCATCACTGCCTCTGCTATGGTACCCTTGAGCCTTGTGCATACTTATTTTTCTTTAAGATTTTATTTATTTATTTGACAGAAGAGAGTGCGCACACACACAAGCAGGGGGAGCAGGGGAGGGAGAAGCAGGCTCCCTGCTGAGCAGGGGGCCTGACCAGGGGCTCGATCCCGGGACCCTGGGATCACGACTAGAGCCAAAGGCAGACGCTTACCTGACTGAGCCACCCAGGCGCTACCAGCCTTGTGCATACTTATTATTGACCACTTATATTTGCAGTAGTTCTTGGTTCACACCGTCGCCTCTACTAGACAGTGAGTCCCTAGACTGAGGTTTCCTGGTCATACATTCTCCTTGCATCTTACAACTTTCTCTCATGCCAGTTATCATAGTTGTGTTCTGTAGTCATTTGTGTTATTTGATTAATGTCCTAGTTCACCACCACCTGAGCCCAGGCCAGCCTTGCAGCGTTTTGCTTCCCATAGAATTTCTCCATGTATAGCTGAGTACCTGGCACACAACATACACTCAGTGCATGATTGTTGAATGAGTAAATTAATGTGTTGAGGGCAAAGGCCTTTTTTTCCTTTTATGTTTGTGTCTGTGTCATGTAGCACAGAACTCAACAACTAATCGCTAACGAAGCCTTGAAGAGTGATTTTTTTTAACACAGAAAGCCTCTTTTCTTCAAATAAATCTTATCAGAAGTCCAGTATATAAAAGAGCTAAAAGCAGAACTGCCATGTTTGAATACCCTTCCTTTCGCTCCCCACTGGGCTCCTGAAGTAACTTCCTAGAATCCCTGGGCGTCTCCTCACCGCTAGACAATGGGTGGGAAACCACCGTCTGAGTGGAAATAGCATGGCGGTCATGGTGGGTGAGCAGTGTTTTTCATCAGGCCCTGGCTGTAGCTGTGGGACTGGCAAACCATGTGGAACTACTCTGGGACTTGGTTTTCTTTGAAATGAGAGGTTTTTGTCCTACTGTTCTTCCTGCTATATCAGTATATTTGAAAATTTCAGGCTTATTCTAGCCCTTGGTTCTCACTTAGATACGTGTTTGCTAATTAGGGTACCCTTGCCTCTGACTTCCCGAATGCTAGATTTCGCTGAAGACCACGCTAACTTCCAGCTCCTCTCAGAAGTTTTCTTCAGCTCCTCCTTTGCTCATTGTACCTTCCACAGTCCCTGTCCACAGCATAGGAACTGGAACTAACATACAGAATTTTCCCAGGACAGAGTTTCCAAGCAGGAGCATGTTTTAGCAAGTTGACTGGCCAGACATCCATTTTGCTTACCTTAAACAAGCTAATGTTTTCAAAATAAGGCACATTCTTTCTATATGTAAGCTACTTACCTTCTGACATTCTGTACATTTCATTGAAACACTGCATAGAGTGTTTCTGTTGATCAGTCACTTCAATTAGCTTTATCTGCTTACTTGCAAAGACTTTATGCTATATTTCTGTGTCCCTCCTATCACTTACTATCTACTTGTTGATTGACTGATCATTGGAAAATGAAACACCTGTTTAGTTATTCAAGTTAGGAGAAATAGAGGAAAATGTGCTTTACATTTATTTGGTGAGACTGTAATTCAAATGAAATTGTATTTACTTACACAAGGGGGAGAATCCATTAAAGTCCTCTCTGTCCGTTTCTTATTAGATAACAGAGCAAAACAGAAGAATAGACCTGCTTTTGCAAACAGATCTGATTTTGAATCAGAGTTTTGCATACCTTTAGTCACATTAAAGCCTACCTGACTTCAGATTCCTATTTTTAAATGGAGTGATGCCTACTTTCTCAGGGTTGTTGTGAAGACTGGTTGAGTTAACATATGTCCAAAGCCTGTCACATAGTAGGCTCTCCACCAAGGTTAACTGTTTATGGTGTTTCTTATCACTGGAGAAATCTGAGATGAGCTCTGTGTGGCCAAAGAAAAACTCTGGGTGTTCAGGAGAGTCCATGCAAATCCATTTATTTTCTGGCCTGGGTTATGTAAGACACTTCAAATTGAGGTAACAATTTTTTTGTTTTTGTTTTTTTTTCTTCAGGCTAATTTTCTCCTAGTTTAAAAATGCTGCAAGAAATTGGAGGCAATAGGGAGAATTAGTGACTTTGATTAAACCTGTCCAAATTTTGGGGGACTGATTTTTTTCCTTCTGAATTTATTTGGTGGTACACTGAAGAAATGTTCTTCTTGGTGAATTTGTTTCAAAGAAAATATAGTTTGATTTAGACTGAAAGAGTTTTAATTGTGGGTTTGTGTTCTCACGTTTACATATCTGCAGAGAAGTTTTGATATGATAAACACATCTTTAGGCACTGAGCAGCTCTGAACAGTATTTAGAGCAACAACCTGGTGATCTAACAAAGGAACATTTGTGGAATTGGAAAAGACAAAGAAACATTGGAAAGCAAGTTCACTGGCACACAGGGAAAGCATTAGCCAGCCAAATACTTAGAATGGACATACGGCCACACAGTTGTAGAAAAAAGATTTTGAATCTCTCAACACAAAGTTTTGGCTTTGGACTCACTCAGTTTAAATATTGACATTTGAAATGGGATGAAAGTTGATATCTGCCATGTTGGAATATCTTTCTCACCACATGTTAAGTGGCAATAACACAACCTCGTTGGATAGCTAGTACAGTGTTGTTTCTCATTTACAGCCATGGTAATTTTTCTTGTTCTAGGAATACATTGCATGGGAACACATGTTGAAGCCAAAATTAGCTTCCAACCTACCTAAGTAAAAGTGAATTCTTCTCATACAACCAACTAATAAATAAATATTTATTTATTTATTTACTTATTTTTTAAAGATTTTATTTATTTATTTGACAGAGAGAGATACAGCGAGAGAGGGAACACAAGCAGGGGGAGTGGGAGAGGGAGAAGCAGGCTTCCTGCCGAGCAGGGAGCCCGATGCGGGGCTCGATCCCAGGACTCTGGGATCATGACCTGAGTCAAAGGCAGACGCTTAACGACTGAGCCACCCAGGCGCCCCAACCAACTAATAAATATTTAGATTTTAAAATGGTGTTTAACTATATAGATTTAATGACCTCTCAGAGAAATTATTAAAAAAAATAAAAAAATGCAAGCATAGAAACAAAAATAGCATCAGGAGTAATTACAATGAATGATAGTTCAGTTTTAGAGGAAAATAGAACATGTAAGTGCTCATGAAAGAAGCATAGTGTAAGAGTTTTGCTACAAGAAAAACAGGCATGTGTCTGCTATTCAATGGACAAAGAATATGCTGTGAAGAAAAAATGTAAAGTTTTGAATTGGTCACAATTTTATTTTTTTTCAGTGAGCAATCCATTATACAGTGGATATTCTTTAAGTCATGAACTCTTTTTACTGAGCTATATGGAAAATCTTCCAGTAACTGGGTAATTCCAGAACCTTTACTTGGCTCTGTAAATAAGGCATAAATGTTCTCAGGAGAGTTTGCCTTAATTGTCATGCCCTAGAATTTTTTTGCATTTTATTAGCTTTAATTTAAAGTACACATAAAAGTCGAAAACTTCAAGTTTGTTGCCTAAATACATATTATATACAGTCATTGAAAAGTATTTTATATGGTAGGTTTTATATTGGAAAGTTTTCACGAACACAACCAGCTGTATCCTAAGAGAAGGTGTGAGGAAGTGAAGGAGCAGATTCTGGAAGTTCCGTGAAGGGAATGAAGGCCCTTGGAGAAATGTTAGTTAGATAAAAAGTTATTTTATCTTGGGAGGTGACATAGAGAGGCAGAAAAACCAAGTATGTAAGATAATATAATATTGATAAGTAGGAAGGAGATCGGAATCTGTGACAAAATAGCTCCAAAGTTGATATGTATTCAAGCTTTGTAAGTTGCTTGAAAAATACAACCACAGAATTAAGGGATAGTTTCCTCTGATATTTTTGACTAAGACCAAACCTTCTTAGACCTTTCCTCCACTCTTCAACTCTGTTAAGTAGACATATAAACACCTTTAACATCTTTCTTAGGCACAGTGATTAGTGATTAATGGTATTTAAACTGAAAAGGCTGCCTAGGGCTAGAGCCATTCAGAAAGTAGGGGCTGTTATAAATGCAACCTTATTGTTACAGATTATGTATATCAATCACATTTACTGGAAAGTAACTTTCTGTGACTGCATTCCATTTTCTTATTAACTTCAGTTATAGAACAGATAGATAACTTTCATTTGTAAGTTTTTTTTATCTATGTCAAAGAGATTTTCTTTTAACTACTAAAATAGTAAGAACATTCAAAATTCTCCTTGTAGTACTGTAAGAGCTCAAAATAATTGCGATCCAGAAATTCATTACAGAACGTGAGCCATCACACATACTGCAAGTAGAATGACCATATTCTTTATCTTCGGGAAGAGTGTCTCCATCAAGGTAGTGATAATAAAATTTTAGTAGTTTAATTAATTTTCCCATTAGTTAGGCAAGTAGAAACTATGCTTGTAACTTTATATTCAAGGAGATCTTGCTTCTTTTCCTTTTTTTGTCATCTTTGGACTTTCCTGGCATTTCTCCAGACATCACTACTTAGTAATATTTGTGTGGTTTATTATGCTTTATTTGTTTAGAAGGGCAGAGGTAGCTAGAGACCAAAGTGATTACACCTTGCTAGTAATGGTGACTCCGTCTGTCTCCCGTCTCCCTCACTTCTCTTGACAAGATCTCTGCACCTCCAGTGAGGGAGGAACATTATAATCTAAGTTCTGGGACATAGTCATTAATTTTTTAAAAGAATAAGAGCAGGTTTTAGAAAGCTTTTTTTTTTTTTTATGAGTTGCACTTGAAAATGAAAAGGCGGAAATGCTATATTGAGTTTGGGGCAAAATACATTTATTTAGAAACTAGATATCCCACTTTATCGGATAGAAGAACGTTACCGAGCAAATTTGCACTGCCTGTTTAGACACTGAAATGCTAGCATGGGGGAGTATTTGAGGAGCGGCAGCCTCAACATAACTTCATATTCTTCTAGTTTTAGCTTTAATGCTAAAGTTTTGTGCTAACACTTGAAGGTGGCTCCTGTTGTTGGGCAGGTGGCAGGCAAGCAGCCTAGCCTATGGGCCTCTGGTGTCTGAGGTAGCTGCAGGATCCATCCTGTGTGAAGTCAGTGGGAGTTGAGCATCTTTCCTGATTAGTGAGTTTTACCTCTGGCACATTCTGTTCTTGTCCCTTTGTTCTATGTTCCCAAGGAAGTAGGTGTTTGCTGAATTCTTTGGGATCCGTCTCTGCCCTGTACCTTAGTTTCTGCGGCCAGATTTCCCTGATGATCCACATTTCCCCCAGCTTCGCTGTGTTACTAGCTTCGTGGATTTTCCAGCAGTTGTTCTGGGCAATCATGGTTCATCTGTACATCCCAGGTCTCCTTCACTGGTGACCTTCCAGTGGTTCCTGGGACTGATTATGCTCTGATGCTGAGAAGCTTGTTTAGAAGCCTACAGTTCCCAGGCTACTGTTCATTCTGTTCAAAGCCTGAAGGCCTTTGTTTTAACATTGGGTGATATTCTCAGAAAACTTACAGCCCATCATAAAACCTATTTTTTTTTTTTCTATTTTGGCCTGACAAAGTCCTGATTATTTTTAAAAACATCCTATTTACATTTGGTAGCCTATGTTATTGCTGGAATAACAGGATCAACAGAGCAGAAATCTTCCTTTTCTGTTTTAGTTTTCTCCTCAGCACTTACTACTAATGTATATTTCACTTATTTTTAAAGATTTTATTTATTTATTTGAGAGAGAGGGAAAGAGTGCATAAGCGCATCAGTGGGGGGAGGGGCAGAGAGAGAAGCAGACTATCTGCTGAACAGGGAGCCTGACTCGGCGCTGGATCCCAGGACCCTGAGATCATGACCTGAGCTGAAGGCAGATGCTTAACCCACTGAGCCACTGGATGCCCTGATATATTTCACTTTTGAATCTTGTTTATTATTTGTTTTCGCCCACCAGAATGTAAGCACCATTTGGGCAGAGAATTTTGTCTGCTTTGTCCTCTCTGTATCTTCAGGTCTTATAACAGTGCTTGGCACCCAATATAGGCTCAATAAATATTCATAGAGTGAAATTCTGACTTCGTCAAATAATTATGTCTTTAAGTTTAGAAGTCTGCCAAGGAGTTCATGGTCACTGTGTTCTAATTGCTTTGTGGTTCCTTATATATAAAAAGAGTGTGATACCTTCATGAGTTTTTAAATACTTACTATACTTTTAAATGTTTCAAAATTTACTTAAGAATCATAATTGAAAAAAAGAATTATAATTACAGATTAACTTTTTAGTTGCTTGCAAGCCAGGATTATGTTTTTGTTATATATGTGGTTTTATTTTTTATAGTTCTTTAAATTCAGGTGGGTTTGTTGTTGTTGTTGTTGTCTTTTTGTTGTTGCTGTTGTTTTTGAGCTTGTAAACCCACTGAAATCAACCATACCTTATTAAGTGATCCAAAGACACCCCATCTTAACACATTTTACAATTGCAAATTTGGGGTATGTCCTAGAGTCATTGTATGACAATCACAGCATTTTTTTTTTCTCAATGCTACATAGCATGATGGTGTTGCACATCATGTAAATGATGTTTTATATTTGATGAAATACTGTAGTTAGGTTTCGAAGTTTTGGATAGTTTTTGAGAATCATTGAAGTTTAATTGCTAGAGTAATTTTTTCCCATTTGAACCACAAAGCTGAAAAACCTTCATAAAAATACTTCTTCGTCTTCCTTCATATGCTTCATACATCCCAGTTACTCCAACAAAATAACATTTTGGAGGGGTTTTGCTATTACTCAATATTGAACTAGAGGGCGTGATTTAATTACCCAACAGTGATTTCAAGGTGGTACTTCTGACATTACATGTCACAGAAATCTGTCCATTTGCAATTCAACAATTGGAACCAATTCAATTGCAGAGATTCAGAGTTTTAGAACTCAGCAAGTCAGGTTGCTGAACAAGTTGGTTCTCTAAGAGCCTCTGAATTGTGGGGCCCTGATGTTGAGAGTATAGACAGATTTGAACATCAACCCAGGTGTTTCCTAAGGTGTGACCTGCTCTGTATGGTACGTTTCTCATCTTTAAATAAAACAGAGGTGCCCTCTGGAGGCCTAGTCATGTTTTTGATAGCATATTAGAATCGTATGTTAAGTAAGTGTGTGAATCTAGATATATCTCATAGGTAGGGAGGCAAGGGACTTAAAAAAGTTGTCAGAGGAAATATGTCAAGTTGTCAGGTTTTGGAGAAACTATTTGGTGTCTCTGATCCACTGATTAACATTGTGGAAAGTCGTCAAACCTCTCTGGGCCTTAGTTAGAGTACTTGTGAAGTGAGGGAACTGGGCCATGGAATACGGTAAGTAAAAAGAACCGTTTCCTTCCAGGAATGGGTGTGTTTTATTTAGAAGGGTTATTTGATTTAAGTAAGAAAAGAAATATTTGAGTGTCTAGTTGGTCAGACCAGAGTGATCACATTGGTGTTTTAACTCAACATGTAACTGAATTAGTCACTACTAAAATCTAAATCTTACCAAGGTGGTTTATTATTCTACTTGTCAATTTAGGGAAAAACAATTTAGTCCTCCTCTTTATCACCCAAGTCAGTTAACTGCAGTGTTAAGTTTCACATGACAATTAAAACATGATGGATAAGCAGGTATTATTATAATTTAATTCAGAGATGCCTCAACAGTAGGCAGCAGCTTTATATCTATTTTGTTTTCTGGTCTCTTATTGCTTATTTATCAATAGACTTATTACTTTAAATATTTAATGTTAGCAGAATATTTTGGATTGTTTAATCCAACAAAATTCAAGTTTTAAAAGCATCTAATAGTTTTTTATGTAAATTCTAATAATGAGACCAACATAAATTTTATTAGCAATAAAATATCTAATTAAAAGCACTTGCTGGGGCGCCTGGGTGGCTCAGTTGGTTAAGCGACTGCCTTCAGCTCAGGTCATGATCCTGGAGTCCCAGGATCGAGTCCCGCATCGGGCTCCCTGCTCAGCAGGGGGTCTGCTTCTCTCTCTGACCCTCCTCTCTCTCATGCTCTCTCTCTGTCTCTCTCAATAAAATAAAATAAAAAATCTTAAAAAAAAAAAATAAAAATAAGAAACTCTGCCTGAGTTTTAAAAAAAAAAAAAAAAAAAAAAAAAAAAAAAAAAAAAAAAAAAAAAAGCACTTGCTACCATAAAATTGTAAGCCAGGACACAATCTTTTCTAAAACCCTATAATTTTAAACTAATATAGGTAGGTTTTGTACTTAAGATAGTTCATGTGCTAGACAAAAATTCTATGAAAGAAGTAGAATAGGATCTTATTTAAAAATAATTTTAAAATAAGATTTTAAGATCATTTGATTTTCTTTGTCATTATATTTGTATTGATGGTTTGGTGATCATTAATTATAAATTTGTCCTCAGAATTATTTAAGAAATTAGAGGAAATATTCAAACTCACAGTATCACTGCAAAATGTAATATAGTATGTACAACATTCTATTAACTCTTTAAAATTCTGCTTTTTTCCTCCTGCAATAAGTAATAAAGTAAAAGAAAGCCATCATTCAAGTTATGGATAAAGTGAAGTCTTCTCTGAAGAAATTTTATGAGTCATCTTTCCAAGGTATTTTGGAAAGAATTAGGTCTGCTTAAAACATATAATTTCTATTCAATGCCTTTTCTCCTCTTGCTGTAACTTTAGATGTTTCTTTGTTCTTTCTTTAAAAAGGTAACTTTATTATGATTTTTTGAATAGAAAAATACTACCTGCTCATTGTAAAACACTTGGGAAATATAGACAATAAAAAGAAGAAAATGGATCTATTCATTATCCATCACCTCAGCTGGCTTCAAATAACAAATCGGTTATATTTCCATTACTTATTCTAGGTTTACACATACATGCATATTCATAATAAGTATATTGCATAAATGTTTTTATTAACTTATTTTTTTGCTAATAGTCTAATATATATATATATTTTAAAGATTTTATTTATTTATTTGAGAGAGAGAATGAGAGAGAGAGAGAGAGCACAAGAGCGGGAGAGGGAGAAGCAGACTCCCCACTGAGCAGGGAGCCCGACACAAGACTCGATCCCGGGGCTCCAGGATCATGACCTGAGCCGAAGGCAGTCGCTTAACCAACTGAGCCACCCAGGCGCCCTGTAATAGTCTAATATATCTTGAGCGTATCTCAAGTTACTGAATTTTATTTGAAAATATACTTTTAATAATGCATGATATTCCATCATTGGTCACTTAGATTTCTTCCATTTCTTTGATATAATAAATAAACATAATTATCTTTGAGTATAAAGACATAGTTGAAAGAGCCAAACCTTGGGGTCAGGCATATGCAGATTTCAATTCTAGTTATAACTGTTTTTGGATTTGTAACTTTACATTATTTAGTTTTACCATTTAGAAGATGGAGATCATGCTGACCTTGAAGTATTTAAATATTAGAAGTAGTATAGTAAAAGCATTTTCACAGAACCCAGGTCATAGGTAGCTGCTAAATAAATATCGGTGCCATAATAATAGCTGATAATCACTACTCTTTGAAGATTATTCAGAATTCACTTACTGGATTCAAAATTCAATCTTTGAATTTACAACTCTTACCTAAGATAGACCTCTAAAACTTCCTAACCAAAAAGCATTTAAGATTGACATTTTAAATTGCAGTCATACATCCAAACTGCTTTCCAGAATGTTTATATTAATTTATGTTTACAATCATCAGTACGGAGGTATGCTTTTCTCTTCACACACTTGCCAGTATTGAATTTTATCAAAACTGGTACTGATTTACTTAGCTGGAAACTCTCACTGTTGTTTTAAACTTTTGTTTTTTCACTAGTGAAATTAAATTATTTTCATGGTATGGTTCTTTTCTAGGAGTTCTGTCTACATGATTTTGCCTGTTACTATTTTTCTTAACAAGTTGTATGTGTTCTAAAATATATTAGGGCTATTAAAACTTCATTATATTTCTAAAAACATACTATTTTTAGCCTAATACTTATTCTTCGTTTTATTTACTAGGAAATTTTACCATGCAATTTCTATAGAAGGGTCATTTCAAATATTTTTTTTTTTCCATTTTGAATCTTTTTTCAACAGCCTTTACCGACTTTATCTAGCCTTTTAAAGATTATTTTTCAGGGCTTCCCATTTTCTGGTCTTCTGGTCTTCCAACTCTGTCCCCAAATCCCTGATGAAATCGTATAAACCTACGCATTATCTGCCTATGCAGATTTCATTTATGTTCCTATCATGATATCCTTGCTGTGTCTTAGGTTTTGTTGTTGTTCTTGTTATTGCTGTGCATATCTTCTGTGAAGCCTAAGCAAGGTTCTATCTAGTATTATACCACAGTTTAGTGCTTGGGTATATTATTTTATATATATATATATATTTTTTTTTTGCCAATTAGATCAGTCTCCCCACCTGCATTAAAACTTGCTTCGGAATAGGATTCATGGTTTATACTTTTGTATGTCCCCAAATCTCCTAGCATAGGCAGGGAACACACTAAGCACTTAGTGAGCACTTGTTAATTTATAACTGCAGACAATTGCCTCCTTCCTCCACCTCTTGCTTCCCCAAACACACATTTATTTTTACCTATTGACAGAGCAGCTAAGAGAAATGAACTACAAAAGCTTTGGAACAGATGTTTTAAGTTTGATGCATTCTGTTTTCTTAGTTGTGCTCTGATTCAAAAAGACTGCATATAGCATCAAAAAAGAGCTAGACCACTTCACTAACTCTGAAAAGCCAGTAAACTGCACAGGGAGAAAGCTTCCGGATAGTTATTTAAGGTGTCCTAGAGGGTGTTGGGGCAACGGTAAACTCCAAGTTCACCTCAGGATATGGGCTTTGGCAGACATCCAGGTGAGTTAGAAGTCAAATGTGTCCCTGACCAGCATTGGAAATAGGTCCCAGAATATTGGTTTGTTGTGAAAAAGTGCAAGAGCTGACTCTGTCCAAGAAATATCCTCCAGGGTTCTCCAAGACTCAGGTCCTTGTTGGAGACTTGGGTAGTTTGGTGACTGAATCTGAGTATCTTTTAATCTGCCTTTATTTAATACCCTGAGGTTGTAATTATAATCTGACCTCTTTTTGGTTTTGTTTAATGATTTCACCTAAAGACTGACAATGTCTTTAAAAATTTTTTGTTTTTCTTTGTGAAGTTTGATCAGAATATCTATTCCTATTTTTAGTAATTTTAATGATATTGCCCATATAAAACCAAGTTGAGATGTAATAATTTGCGCTTTTCATTATTAGTACCTCTAGCTGTATAACCGTTTCCATCGCATTGTGGCTTAAAACTACAACTATTATCTCTCATAGTTTCTGTGGGTCAGGATTTGTATAGGGTGTGGTTCTTCACTGCTGGCTCAGATTCTCTTATGCATTTGCAGTCAGACAATGACTGGAGTTGGGATAGTGGGCAGCTGAAGCAATGGGAGGCTAGTCCAGCATCTTTTTCTTTCCATGTAATCTTAGGGCCTGTCCAGGAGGTCTGTCCACATGGGCTAATTCAGGCTTCTTCACATCATGGTAGCTTCAAAGGCAGTTACTTCACTGTAATGGTAGCTGAATGCTTCAAGAGCCAACGGGACAAACTGATGGTTGCTGGAAGGAAGCGAAGGGAAGCGAGGGGGGTGGGCAAACTGGGTGAAGGGGAGTGGGAGGTACAGGCTTCCAATTATGGAATGAACAAGTCATGGGGATGAAAGGCGCGGCATAGGAAATATAGCCAATGGTATGGTCACAGCGTTGTATGGTGGTAGATGGTAGTTACCTTGCGGTGAACGTAGCATAATGTATAAACTTATAGAATCATTATGTTGTGTACCTGAAACCAATGTGACACTGTGTGTCAATTATACTTCAGTATAAAAATAAATATTGAAAAAAGAGTGAGTTTCAGAGTGAGCAGTGTGAGAGCTGCATTGCCTTTTATGTCCCAGTCTCTAAGTCATGTAGCTTCCTGGTTTTTTTTTTTTTTTTTTTTTTTTAAAGATTTTATTTATTTATTTGAGAGAGAGAGAATGAGAGACAGAGAGCACGAGAGTGAAGAGGGCAGAGGGAGAAGCAGACCCCCTGCTGAGCAGGGAGCCCAATGCGGGACTCAATCCCGGGACTCCAGGATCATGACCTGAGCCGAAGGCAGTCGCTTAACCGACTGAGCCACCCAGGTGCCCTATTTCCCGTTTGCTCTAGTCAGAAATTCAAGGTGAAAGCATGTTGAGTCCCGTGCTTGCTGGTCAGAGTGTCAGAGTTATAAGTAGAACATGGTCGGATGGGAGATGTTCTTGTGCTCATCTTTGGAGAATATAATCTGCCACTCTCCATTCTAGAGCACAACCAGTTACAGCTCTCAAACATGTAAAATAGGCTTATTCTTGCCCTTAAAGCCCTTGAGTCTCTTTCCCTTACTGTATTAGCTTGAAGTCCAGGTTCTTGTCTTCTCAATCAAGTCCAGGTACAGATGAGCCTCCTTGGGTAAGACTTCTTGAATACTGAAAAGACGTGAATTAGAAGTCCTTCTGAAAAGCTTTGAACTAAAGAGTTAAGTTACCTGTCCTTCACACACCCACCATTCAATGGTGTGACAAGCACAGGAAAATTCTGTAGATCCTTCCTGTTCAGAGAGGGAGAAATGAGAGGCTATTAGATTACAAAGCAAATCTGAAACCTTCATGGTCCTGCTGCCATTTGCTTAATTAGTGCTCAGTCTGTTCCCTGGGAATTGTTCTCTGTGACCCTTGGCTCCTGCCACTGTATTCTTATTTCCACCTTTTGAATCATCATTCTTTTAAAAAAACAAAACAAAACAAAAAACATGTCCTATATTTATAGCTGACAGGTTTTCTCAACCTTCTTCCTGTGTATGGAAGTTTGGGGGCCCAAAGGCCACCTTTTATTTTGAATTGTCTTTGTTTCCTTTTAGCTCTAGATGATATAATTCTTAAAAATCTTTAGGTCTTCTTATGTATCAAATTATAATAGGTGAAGGCCACACCCACAAAATTTTGGAGATAATCCCTCCTTTATTAGGGGTTCTCTATGGAATGCTGTAGGATAAATACCCTTATGATTCTTTGTGTCCTATTGTTCATCAGAGAAAGTTGGCTACATATGTCTGGAAGATCCTTAGAAGGCTTGTTATCTGTCTTAAAGGATCTATAAGACCTGACCTTACTATTCCTAAGGCGTTAATGAAGAGTATTTTTAGTCACACGCTTACCTTTTTTTGTGGACCAGATCTTTCTGACTACACCTGCATTTTGTCTTTCCCTGAGACTCGCTCTTATTTTGGCTCTTTTGCTCTCTGAGGCAATCAGGAATGAAAAATAGTTTTATTTTCAAACCCTGCAAATCCTCTCTTTATAGTCCCTCCAAATTTTGCTGAAAACTGAACAATTTCTTTTTTAACTCTCCTTTCTCTGAGTACATTTCATCATAAGTAGCAAAAGGAAAGCAGGTGCTCCTTTCAGTATTCTGCTTGGAAATCTCCTTAGCTAGATCTCTGGAGATCATTAGATACTTTTTCCATTTTGCACATCACTGTGGGCAATAGTATGCTAAAAGTTCTGTAGCTATGTAACAAGAGTCTCCTTTTCTCCGTCTTGCAAAACCCTTATTTCTCTGAGCTGTCACAGTCCAACTCTTTGAGGCCCATCAGCTTTCCACTAACAGTCTCCTTCAGGCTCCCATCTACGGTCTGGTCCAAAGACCAATACCATATGTTTGGGTTTATTTAATTTTTTCTTATTGCACTTCACTTCTGATATCAAAGTGTGTTCTAGTTACCCATTGCTTTTTAACAAATACCTGTATAACTTGGTGACTTAAAACAGCAAGAGTAATGCTGTTACCTGTCTTAGCTGGTATCTGTGGGTCAGGATTTGGGGCAGAGCTCACCGAGGTGGTTCTGGCTCAGGGACTCTCATGCGGTTTTGGTCAGACGGTGTGTGCCGCTGCAACTGTGGGAGGCTGAAGCAGCTAGGAGCTGTCCAGGCATATCTCTGTTCACGTCGTCTCGAGGCCTCTCCGATTTCACCACATTGGGTAAGTGTGGTCTTTCTTACAGCATCATGTCCTCCCCACGGTCAGAGTGCTCAGGTAGCAAGTAAAGACTTCAAGAACACAGCTTCTTCTGAGTAAGGTGGGAGTTGAATCACGTTTTATCACCTGGCCTTGAAGCACATACTGTCACTTTCACCAGAGTCTTAAGCTTATCCAGATTTAAGGAAAAAGAATCTCGACCTCACCTCTCAAAGGGATGTAAAAAGAGCATTTGTACTGGGAGATATGGCTGTAGCCATTTGGGGGGGAAAAAAAATCTACCACATGTCTTTATATTCAGTCTTTACGGATTAATTCCAAAGTCATAAATATAGATATACGTGTTGTTAGGGATGTAGATAGGACCTTTTATGTTTTAAAAAAAAGATCACTTGAACTTATAACATCCTTGCTTTCATCTTCCAATTTTACTATTTAAACATTCGGTGAATTTCTAATTATAGCATTTAATGGGATTCTAAATTTGATGCTTTTCTCTTGGCTCAGCCAAAATTATGGTTGTGGGTGGTACATGTTTTAAGTTATATCAAGTTCTCAGACATGCCGAATTTATGAATGGTAATAGTTTTAGCTGGCCAGCTACTGAAACCTCGTGTTTTTGTAAGGAAAGGGGGAAAATGTTCTACAAAAATGAAGAGAAATCCCATCTCTTCCCAAAATCTAGCTCGGCATGAGTACTAACATTTTCCCAGTGATTCTTAAAGTTAATCTTTTAAAATATCAAGAACCATATGGTTGAACTTCTTGACTGGGGGGAGCGAAGCCTTCATTAAAGCAACGCCTGCACATCTGCCAGTATCTCCCATCTTCTTGGCCACAGCAGCTTGGCTTGTCCTCTGTCACTACATAAGTGAGCCCTGGGTGCTTTGGAAACATTTGGACTCTTTCGGGGATGCCGTCGGCATAGGCAGGACTGCGTGCGCTGCATCTTATTACTTGGGTTTCTCCTCTGCTCTCCGGCTAGTTTTTGTGGGAGAGCCAGGCAGGCAGCCTGTGGAAGCCAGGGACCAGAACGCTGATTCCTGTGGGAAACACGACCCTATCTTCTTGGGGCTGTCCAGGACCAGGCTCCATTCAGACCTCTTAAAAGGGTCAAAGGTGATATAAAATGAATGGGAAAATACCCGAATGAATCATCACAGTTCACTGCAATAATTGTACTTAGGAGAGCACATCATTTTTGTAGTAATCAGCCTGGCCCACTGCTGATGAAAATTCAGTCATCACAACGTTGAAGGCGGTGTTCGTTAGTGAATTATTGACTACAGTTTGAATGATCTTTTAAAATATCTGCAAAGTGTGGCCATACTATAATAAGTTCCAACATATTCCATGTCCTAGTCATAATTGTGCCTCCACAGTTGACCCTCAGGGAAATTTCTCTGTGATACAGCATGATTTCCAGCAAGCAGCCTAGTGGAATGGGCGGTAGGTTTGTTCATTTAATTACAACCTGATTTTTAAGACTATTGAATTGTCTTTGAAATGAAGGAAGTTATATCACTAGGCAAGTGGGTAAACCTATAAAAGTAACAAATGACAAAATAATTTCAAAACCGTAAACAAAAGTAGCATGAGGTGAGTAGATAATTGGAATGTCAGACTTTGATAAAAATATTGCAGATTATTCCAGTTTACTACATTTAGCATCTTAGTTGTACTATGAAAGGTATTAACCGTTTATTTAGTGTGTTTATTCATGAAAAGTGAACTTGTCATTCACTTTATGTAGGAATTAAAGTGTCCTATTTATTTTTTTATGCCTTTGTTTTGCCCCTTTCTGGAATGGATCCTTTTACCTCTTATCCTAGACTACCTGTTAAGACATAATTCCACTACTGCCTTTCCTCCCAATGACTGAGGTGCTTCCATCTCTGTATCGCTTACGCATAGCTCTTGCATTGCTTGTACTACCATGCATTATAGCTTTTGCCTGTGTGTTACTTGGAGGCAGGAGTTGTGTCTTCTTCACTTTTGTATGTTACAGATGCCTGGCGTATTGTAGATACTCAAAATTGTTTACTGAAGGCACAAGTCACTGAATGGATTTATGGTCCTATTTTATATGTCGTTTTGAGTCTGCAGTCTTTAATCATCGAATCCTCTTTCTCATTGATCCACCGTTCTTGTTTGGAACATAATGGCACCTCTCATTTCACGTTTTCATTTATTTTTCACTTCTCTTGATTTTACCGGGGAGGGAGAGAACGGTAGTCAGGGCTTGGAAGTGGTAATGCATATCTGTGGAAGGTCATACCAGTGCCGAGCTGCTTTAATGTCTTATCTTCAACCTTGGGGGGTTGATAAGTCTTCATTATTAATTCGTTAATTAGATGTTTGTTTAATACCACAAAAAAGGTTTTGTGCATATGCAAAAATGCATAAAATACAGCTCCAGATTCCTATTAAGGCATTGTCTACTGGAAAAAGGAAACGTGAATGGTGATACAAGTTGGGATTGCTGGGGGTTTTCATAAAGGTACAGAAAGAATGCAAAGGCTGTTTTGAGATAGATTACCTTGGCTGCTTTATCAGATAGATAGAGCTTTCCGAAGAAAAGTTTGAGTAGAAGTTGTTTTATGTGCTGTGAATTCCATGACAAAAAGACTGTGCAGAAAATTTGTCTACTGCCCTGAAATTTCTTTAGAGAAAAATTGGGGGTAATATAATATTTGCATATGCAATTTTTTTTACATAAGCAATTTTAATAAAATTTTGTTTTGGATTAGTAAGTCAAAGAATATCCTAGATTTATCTTATATGAAGTGGTTGAATTTTTAAGTAACTCCTTCAGGTAGTTAGCCTATATTAATATGTTAATTGAAGCTAGAGGAAATGCTGAATCTGTTGAAGTCTTAGGACTATAGCACCACATGATAGTTAAATCAGTTTTTAGCTGATTGGTTTGCTTTCCTGGAATGTGACGAGGACGTGATTGCTTTTGCTTTTCTTACAGTTTAATTTAGGTTCTTTAGTTTATGCACAGCTATTAGCTGTTAAAAAATAAGAACTTAAATTGACACTAAGAGTTGGGAAATAAAGCATTTTACTACCATTAGGGGTTTTATTTTCTACTAAGTATAGTCCAACAGAAGATATTCTGGTGTGTTTATTTGAACAATAAAATGCCATCTGTACCTGATAAATGTATCTAAATATTTTAATCTGTGACGAGATTTTCAGTTGCAGCACTGCTAGTAAATGAACCCCATTTCTCCTCAAAGATTATTTCCTAGTGCAGCTCTAGTGGGTGAACTCTTACAGAATTGCGTGCCACAAAATGATGCACCATTTACAGCAGACTGGATCAAGTACTCATGCGACCCACACTAGAGGAATCCCATGGTTAGTGTTACAGATAATCAGAAAGAAGGATGTAAGCAAAATTCAGATACTGTCTCAAATGTTTGTGTATTTGTTTTCCTTTCAAGAGATAAAAAGTTCTTCACGAAATATAAGCAAATGTATTCTAGAATTTACAAGGAAGGTACATAAAAGCAATGAATACATTAGGCATTTCCTAAATAACTAATTTTCACCTAAATTTAATTTTTAAAAGGAAGTGTTTCAATAATTGCTTTTATTTTTGTTGTTTTTTCATTTTTTAAAAGATTTTTCATTTACTTATTTGAGAGAGTAAGAAAGAGGGGGAGAGAGAGAGGGAGAAGCAGACTCCCCACTGAGCAGGGTATCCAACGTGGGGCTCGATCCCAGGACCCCGGGATCAGGACCTGAGCCAAAGGCAGATGCTTAATGGACTGAGCCACCCAGGCACCCCTATTTCTGTTGTTCTTAAGAAGAATTTGCTTTAGAAATTAACATATATCTAAGGTGTATTGCTCCTTTTAAGCAAATGTCCAGATTGATATTAAACAACTTAGGTATGTGACAGAAATGTCAGATGAAATTTTAGTATTCCAGTGGCTGTTTATGTAATTGGACTAAAATTTAAGTTCCTCATGGCCTAAATTAGTGCTTCTTAACCTGGGCTGCATATCAGAATCACGTGGAGGGTTGTAAAGAATACCCATGTCTGGCTCCCATTCCAGGGATTCCGGTGTAACTGGTCTGGGATGTGGCAGCGTATCTGGATTTTTAGAAGCATCCCAGGTAATTCCAGTGTGCAGCAAAAGTTTAAGAACCACTGGTCTGAAACACCACATCATTCAGTCACTGTCTGATTATTTGATTTTTATGTGTATCTCCTTTCCTTTTTTTTTTTTTTTTTTTCTTTTTGGTCAGTTGAATACCAAGGATTCTTTTTACTCAAGGATCTTTTCATTAGCAATTCCTTCTGCCTGGAATACTCTTCCTTCAGATCTTTACAGGGCTGTCTCCTCATCATTCAGGCCTCAGCTCAAAGGATTCCGCTTCAGGCAAGGCTTTTCTTAATCCTCTTGCCTAAAGCATTCTTTTCCCAGTATTATCACATTATTCTGTTTTACTTTTATTATTGCTTTTTTTTTTTGCCATGAGATGATATCCTATTCTTTTCTTAGGTACCCCCCCCCCCCAGTTTAAAGCTGTGGGGGGCGTGTCTGGCATGCTTGCTTCACCATCCTATTCCTAGCACTTAAAACTAAGCCTGTCTTACAGCAGTTGCTCAATAAATATTGTTTGAGTAAGTGACTAAAAATGTTGATAGATTATTGTGGGAATATACAAAATAATATCTTTTTTTTCTCTCTTAAAAAACCCCTCAAAACATTTAATCACATTTAAAAAACTAGAATAGGGGCACCTGGGTGGCTCAGTTGGTTAAGCGTCTTCCTTTGGCTCAGGTCATGATCCCAGGGTTCTGGGATCGAGTCCTGCATTGGGCTCCTTGCTCAGTGGGGAGTCTGCTTCTCCCTCTCACTCTCCCTTTGTGCTCTCTCTCTCTCATATAAATAAGTAAAATCTTAAAAAAAAAAATTAAAACAAAAAACTAGAATAAAGCCACAGGATGGAATGAGTTGAAAATGTCAATAGGCGGAGAAGTAAACCTAGCAGTGTGGCAGCCCTCAGTCCTGAGGGCTTAAAAGTGGTGGTATTAAAGGCAGGAATAGTTAACACCACTTCAGGCCCTCACTCCATGGCCAGACCTTGGGTCCTACCATCATCCCAAAGTGCCATATATTTGAAATCTTCCTATATGTTCTGGGTAACTTATTTTAAGAACTCAGATATCACTTTTTCCTCCAAAGGCCTTCCCTGAGCTCAGTCTCCAGGAAGAGTTAGGTGTTCTGTGCTCAGCTTGTTTGGATCATGGTCATTGCCATTCATTGACAGTCTTCTGTCTCCCTCACCAGCCTCTCGCCTCCCTGGGAATAGGGATTGTGTCTGTGGTGCCAGACCCGTAACAGGTACTCAGCAACTGTTCTGTTGAATGAAAGGATAAATAAATATGAAATATTGCACAAGAACCATTAGAACTGCTAATTAAAATTATAAAATGGGTTTTTCAGGAATAAGTAAGTTGAAGTAGTCTTTAATAGAATAAAGCAATAAGTAAGGGTATTCTAGGCCAACTGGGGTGGGGGGTGTGATGTTATGCACTCTTAGGAAATTAAGAAAACATTGTTGGTGCCAGTAAGTCTGAGCACTGGCTTCTAACTGATATGTGGCTTGTCATCTGAACAAGGTTTTCATCTCTCACTCGGGACTTTTTATACATTATTTACCCTTTGTGATAAACTTCTTTTCAATAGCTGCTATTCAGATGGATGCATTTTCCAGTAACACCTGATATGCATTTTAAAATGTAGCTTTTAATTGTTATTGATTGCCACTAAACCCAGTGATAACTTTCATCAGTGTACTTTGAACTTTGTTGTTCTGCCCAAAAGAAAATGCAGCAATCTTGGAGCATATAAATATTTAAAATTCTCTCTGTAGAGGCCCCGGTAGTTCCATGGGTACTACTGTCATCATTTAAGCACTTAAATACTCCTTAGGATTGCTCTTTCAGGTAGTATCCTGCTTCAGATCTCTACAGCACTACTATTTATCGTTTCACTTGAAAGCTAGATCAGCAGGTCTTTCAAAAGGACAATCATGCAGTTGAAAAGAACGTATTTTCGTTAATGTTGCGGAATTGTTTATTGCCTCATTTTCTGTCACAAATGTGGTAAAACAGGGGAAGAGGAGTGAATACTCAGGACAGAAATGCTGATCGGGTCCCCCCCAATCATCCTGAAATGCACAGCAGATTACTGCTTTCCTGCTGGCAGCCTGGGAACCGGTATGTGCTTTTCCCTATGTGCTTAGCACTACCAAGTTGAAACCAAGCAATTTGTCCTATTTCTACAGAGGAGACAATGGGCAAAGAGAGCAGGGAATCCTAAGACTAGAGTCACAGCATGCAAGGAAGTTTTCCTTTTAATTCGAATCTGCATTCCCCCATAGTCAGATCCAGTTCTGTACCAGCCTAAGTGTTATTCCATATAGATAAAGATTTAGAGAACATGAAAAGACTCAGGAGGTTTGGAGGTGCACCCATAGCATTCCCAGGGAGCATATGGTGTGGTGTGTTGGGAGAGTTAGGATTTGTGTGGTGGGCAAAAGAGAAATGAAACTGAAAGGGTAAGGTCAGGTCAAGATGGCAGAGAGGACTGCATTCCTTGCGGAGAAGTTCAGACCCTCTGTTGTTGGCAAGAGGGGGTGTTGACTTTTTCTTTTTAGTAGCAGCGCAGAAGGTTGGTGGAGAAGAAAGGAGAGTGGTGACAGGAGACTAGCTTTCAGTTATTTAAGGTTATATAAAAGCTAAATCTGAATTTTGGTAGGAACAGAGGGAAGGGAAAAGAAGGGACAAATGAGAGAGATTTCAAAGACAGGTTCTTGAGTTTTACTGACTCAATTGGAAGTAGGGGAGAGCAGAAGTGGAACACTGAAGCTTTTAGTTTGGGTGACTACGTAATGGTACCATCATTACCCAAGTACTGGTTGTGTGTGTGTGTGTGTGTGTGTGTGTTTACAGTTATCAACAAAAATATATATGCCCCAAACTGGAAGGCTTCGGTCTTTCCTCTAACAATTAATATTTTTTCCACAGAAAAGTAATTTCTACTAAGATATGGCTCCTCTGGTATTATTGAAAAGTATAGTAGTAAGGGCCAAGGATTTAATGTGAAAAGACGTGAATTCAGTTTCGGTCTACACTTCTTTCAAACTTGGACATGTTGGACTCTTTCTTTGCACTTAGCTTCCTCATATGTAATATAGGGGTACTTTCTTATTGGTTCGTCCTATTGAACGAGTGAGATGACCTATGAAAACACTTGTTAAAAATCTGAAGTGCTGTATAAATATGAATTGTTAGATTTGTACATACCAATAAGAGTTGGACAATAAGAGAGGTTTTACTTCGTCAGCAGGGATCCCTTGGTCCTGAGGACATGCTTTTGACGTTCCCGTACTTTCCTTCATGTTCTCTACTGTGTTACTTAAAGCATCAAATGAGTAGTAGTTTGTATATGCTCTTCTAAGCACAAATATTTATGCAAAACAAAACAAAAAATGTAAGCAGGTTGATGACTAAGTTGATGTCCTGTTAGTTAATGTTATTTCATCTCTTTATTATGATGAAAAAAAGTATAAGGATATTCTTTATTCTTACCTTTTCTACTTTTACCATCCACCTATCCTCAGCATGGTTCCAGCTCTGTTCTTGGTCAGCATAGGCCAGTTACCCAGAATGAAGCAAATTAGAGGAAGGGGAAAAATCACCTCAAAGTGCATTCCTGAGCAGTTTTCACTGACTCCAAAGTAGTCTAACGAAATTAAAGCTGACAAAACTAGAAAGATTGCTTCAGTCCACCTCAAAGTATGATTTAATTCTCTCTTAGAAGATTGTATATGACAATATTCGGATCAACCAAAATTCAAAAGTTAAAAGTAAGATTTTTTTCATTTTTAGTCTTTTTTTTTTTCCTGCTTTACTCCTTAATTATTTTTGATACCACATTTCAAGGAAATTTCAGGTCCTGTCAAAGCAGGACAGCCAATAGAAATAACCACATTTTATATGTGACTCAAACTAGAGTAGTGGATATCTCATTCATTTCTTGTTTAAAATTAGTTTGCTTTATTGCTTTCTTTCTATTTTCTCTCTCTCTCTTTTTTTTTTGAAACATATTTTGGTTAGAAAGAAGTGTGGCCTCAAAATGAATAGTTCTATTCCTTCGTTTCACAATTTATATCCTGCATATGAAAGCAGATTCATTGTAGAGCAATAAAATAAACCAGTGTTGTTTTTCTTTTCTTTTCTTTTATGGATGATCAGACTTAATGTGCATGCCTATTTTCACTGCCTGTTAAATTTAATCATTCAGTGATATCTTTATGGGCTACTGCCATACGATTAATGAATAGTAAAAAAGGGTCAGCTTAATTGTAGTAGACAAGTCATTCCCTCTACCATTGAACTGGCGTTTTCTGAATCCTTCCTGGCTGGGATTTTTCCCTTTCCATCCCATGGGATGCTTGGCATTAGCTTGTTTTAGGGGACACCCCATATTTCCTGCTCTCCTTGCAGCTGACTGAAATCCCTCTGTGTGGGTGATTTCAGGACCATCTTTATGACTCTTCCTTCCTGGGAGAGGACACTCAGTGCTTTCTTGGGTTCATTTCTACTGTCCAACAAAATACACTACTTTTTGTCCCCAGAAATGAGTGTTCCATTACATTAATATCACATTGATGATTATGGGTATCTGTATGAATGAAAAGGTCCTCAACTAAGTTGTTCTCGAAGAAACCATGAATATCGAGAGATTATATCTTTATGATGAAAGAAAACAGTTGTTTCAAACGTGGGATCATCATTGGTCATCTGGATATTAGAACAATTCAGAGATTAATGCAATTAAAAATTATCCTCATCATGAAAATTCTTATTGACATATAGGCTTAATTTAGTTTCCATTTTGGAGTGATAGTAGAAAAATTTGAATTAGTATGGATTAATTCTTTAAATTTAAGAAATAGATATTAAAGATATGATTTTAAGAACTACACTTTTTAAAAGTAGAAAATGATTGAAATTATAATATAAATATTATGTTAAAAACACTTTTGAGATTGTCCTTAGTATTATTTGTGATTTTAAGAGAAAAACAAATATTGATACATAGCTATGAACTCAGCTATTATTATTAAGTATGAAGAAGCGTTAGTATAGTTTTAATATAAGTCTAGTTAGCAACAATGATAGTATAAAAATAAGTTGATATCCCTGATACTTTTCAACTCTATTATTACCTTATTTTATTAAATATAATTGAGCTTTATTATTCTGGTTATATGTGTTCTATGCGCTATGCATTTCAAAACAATTTTATTTATAAATGATAAAATGTTTTAGTTTGGCATTAGTTGGTGTTGATATCAGATGAAAGTTAAAAAGGACATGCATTCTTTGCTATGGTTTTCTTGTTTAGTATTCTTCTTTTCAATTTATATACAACATTGTTCTGGTTGAAAAGAACAAATGGCCTATTTATTAATTGTGCAGTCAATACTTCTCAAAACTAATAATGGATAAAGTACTTAAAATAAACGGGCAGCAGTAAAGCTTGATAGACTTGTGTATGACTTTCCTGTGGGGTCCCGGGGGCCTAAAGTATTTATTACTTGGGAACAAAGAACCTTAGAGTTCAAGGTAAGTGACTCCGTGTGTGATAGGACTCATAGTAGGCCTGTAAAGGAGGAAACAGTCCGTCGTTAGCTACTAACGAGGCACATTGTAGAGTCAATTGCCTTTCTCCTGAGTCATTTACGTTGAAAGTCACTATTCCCTCAGGTCTTTTTGAAAAATGACTGCGAGTTTGGATTACTAATATTTTCCTTGCAGCCATTTGCCCCTGAGTAATGTCTCATTCTTTATAGTGTTGGATAATTTGTAGTATTCATATCTGATTGAGTTTGTCAACACAAACTTTTAAGTCATTGGCTACTTTTTTTGCCTTTTTCACCTCTATCTTCAAAGAAGCATTAAATTAAAGCATTAATATAATTGGATTATAAGCCCAGTTTCCTAACATTGATCTGATGGAGTACTTTATTATTACCAAACTAAAGATATTAATGTAGGTATTTGTCATTATACCAGAGGATTAACACATTTTCTTTGTAATTGCATTTTTTTAGAAGTTTCTTTTCTTTACTAAAACCTCTGCTGTACGGTATAGGAATTCAAATTAAGTTAGTGTGAAAACTGGAAAGTTATACCAATCAAGTCTTTCTAATTCCTAATCTTTCATTTGTTTATTAGCTTATTCATTTACTTCTTTAACGAGTGAGTTGTTATTGCCTATGCAAGGTACAACTTTGCTGGGCTCTTGAAAATATGTTTTAAGGTTTATTTGGTCCTAGTGTTTTCTGAAATTGTATTTACTGGAAGTGAAGAGTAAATGGCCAAAAGGCCAATAAGCACATGAAAAGATGCTCAGCATTAGTAGTCTTTAGGGAAATACAAATTAAAACCACAACAAGAATCACTTGATATTTGCAAGTATTACTGTAATAAAAAAGACAGATAATTACAGGTGTTCATAAGGATGCAGAATAATTGGAACCTCATACATTGCCGGTGGGGATATAAAATGGTGCAGCCACTTTGGAAAACAGTTCAACAGTTCTTTAAAATGTTAGATGTGAAATTACCATATTACCTAGCAATTTCACGCCTAGGTATTTATCCAAGAGTAATGAAAACATAGGTTCATGCAAAAGCATATGCATGAAAGTTCACAGCCTATTCATAATAACTCATAAGTGGAAATAGTACAAATGTTCACCAGATGATGAATGGATAAATAAAATGTGGTTGTCTATACAATGAAATATTATTCAACCATAAAAAGAAAATGAAATAGTAATATCTAGTAACACAGGTACTGATTTTATTTTGTTATTTTATTATTTCATTTTTTATGTAGGCTCCACACTGAGCACGAAGCCCCATCGGTACTAATTTTAAACGCATTTAATTGATGAGGAAACTCAGGTTGTATAACTTACAGTGTAACTTGAGAAAGACAAAAACTCAAGTCAGCTTGACTTCAAAACACTTGCTTAACTTTTATGCTGTAATGAGTTGTCGTTTGTTTGTGGTGTTCAGTCATCACCCTCCTCTTTCTTTACCTTTCCTTTATGGCCAGAGTTTTGAAAGAGAGCTTCTATTCCATGTCTCCCTTCACTTGCTGACCTCCCAACTCCAGTGGAAACAGCTCAGCTGCTAGTGTTCTCTGTTTTCTTTTCAATGCCTGCTTTGCCGAAATATAATTCATATACCATAAAATTCACCCTTTTAAAATGTACTGTTCAGAGATCTTTAGTATCCAAGCACTTTCTGAATGTTGTGTGTCATGGGCTTTTTTCAATCCCTTTCATATTTGATCTTCCCATGGCGTTCGACATTGTCAACAACTCCCTTTCTACTCCATCCTCATTCACCCTTTTTCTCATTTTCACATTGTTCTGCTTACATTCATCATTGTTTCACAGACTTTGTGGGCCTCTCTTCCTTGATCCATCTTTTAAAAGCTGGTTTGGGGTTATTTATTATTGATTTCAGGAACCACATATTTTGGTGCATGGCTCACAGATCTCTGTTTCAGTTATTTATACTACACAATTATTGTGCATTTATTATGTGTGAGACTCATTTTAGACACATGAAATCTGTGTTGTCATTGAACTTCAATTCTCTTGGAAGAGACAAGCAGTAACAAATAAGAAAGAAGAAAGTTTGCAGTTTTAAATAGTATGGTGGTGGTAGGCTTCACTGAGAAGGTGACATTTGGCCAGAGGCTTGAAAGAGGTGAACCAGTTAGCCATGAAGCTGTCTGCAAGAAGAACACACCAGGGTGGGAACAACAAATAGGGGGACACTAAGGGCAAACTTGCCAGGCACATTTAAAGAGTAATCAGAGAACTAGTGGGTTGGAGCTGTGAAAATGAAGGGGACTGTAGCCGATGTTGTCAGAGACAGAATGAGGGGCAGATCAGGTAAGGCTTTATGGATCATTATAAGAATTGGGCTTCAGGGATGCCTGGGTGGCTCAGTCAGTTAAGCATCTGCCTTTGGCTCAGGTCATGATCCTGGGGTCCTGGGATCGAACCCCATGTTGAGCTTCCTGCTCAGGGAGTCTGCTTTTCCCTCTCCCTCTGATCCTTTCCCGGCTCATTACGCACATGCGTGCTTTTTCTCTCTCAAATAAATAAAATCTTTACAAAATTTTTTTTAAAAAGAACTTGGGCTTTTACTCTCTTTTGAGTAGAAGACAAATATTTTATATATATATATGTATATATATATATGTATGTATGTATATATTAAGTAGGCTCCACAGACAGTGTAGAGCCCAATATGGGTCTTGAACTTGACCCTGAGATCAAGACCAGAGCTGAGATCGAGTCGGACACTCAACCAACTGAGCCACCCAGGCACCCCTATTATCTGATATTTTTTAATGACTGCTTTGACTTCTATGTTGAGAATAGGCTAATGCTGAAAAGTTTCAAGCAGGAAAACATGAATAGGAGGTTACTGAATTGATACAATCTTCATCTTTCCTATGTTATAGATCAGTATATCTAAGTGCTTACTGACCATGTTCGCTTGGCTGTAACACAGTTCATCATGTTCAAAGATTAAATGCCTCCTCACTTCCCATCTCCCTATTTCATCTCCCTATTGTTCTTTCTTTCTGTAACCTCTATCTTGGTAAAGACCCAGCTACCCAAGGGAGGAGCCACCTTTGACTTTTTCAAGGCTTGACATTTTTAGAGCAGCAGTATAAGGTTCACAGCAAAATGGAAAGAACAGAGATTTTCCATATATTCTCTACCTCCATGCATGAATAACCTTGCCCATTATCAACATTCCCCACCAGAGTGGTCTTTTGTACAATTGATGAACCTACATTGACACATCATAATTACCAAAGTCCATAGTTCACAGTTCATTCTTGGTGTTGGATATTTTGTTGGCTTGAACACATGTATAATGACATGTATCCACCGCTGTAAAGTCATACAGAGTATTTTTTTCTGCCCTAAAAATCTTTTGTGCTCCACCTTTTCAGACCTCCTCCACCCCTTCCCCCACCCAAATGCTGATCTTTTTACTATCTCCATAGTTTGGCCTTTTCCAGAACGTCATATAAGTAGAAATATATAGTATGTAGCCTTTTCAGATTGACTTCTTTCACTTAGTAATATGCATTTAAGGTTGATAACTCATTTCCTTTTAGCGCTGAATCAATCATGTTCCCTTATCTTGATGTACCACAGTTTATCTACTCATCTTGATTTTTTTCCAAGTTTTGGCAATTATGAATAAAGCTCCAGAAATATCCTGTGAAGATTTTTGTGTGGACATATGTTTTTCAACTCCTGAGGGTAAATACCAAGAAGTGGGATTCCTGGGTCTTGTGGTAAGAGTATATTTCGTTTTGAAAGAAACCACCAAACTGTCTTTCAAAGTAGCCGTACCATTTTGCATTCTCACCAGCAATGAATGAAAGTTTATTTTGTTCTGCATCCTTATTAACATTTGTGTTGTCAGCGTTTCAGATTTTGGGCATTCTAATAGATGTATAGTGGTATCTCAATATTGTTTTAATTTGAATTTTCCTGATGACACACGGTGTAGAGCACCTTTTTTTTTATTATGTTAATCACCATACATTACATCATTAGTTTTTGATGTAGTGTTCCATGATTCATTGTTTGCGTATAACACCCAGTGCTCCATTCAGTACGTGCCCTCTTTAATTCCCATCACCAGGCTAACCCATCCCCCCACCCCCACCCCTCTAGAACCCTCAGTTTGTTTCTGAGAGTCCATTATGTGCTTATTTGCACTCTGTGTGTCTTCTTCAGTGGGGTGTCTGTTAAGGTCTTTGGCCCATTTTTAAAATAGGTTTATTTACTTATTGCTGAATTGTAAGAGTTCTTGTAAATTTTGGTTAACAGTCCTTTATGAGATGTGTCTTTTGCAAATATTTTCTCCTAGCCTATGGCTTATCTTCTCATTCTCTTGACATTGTCTTCTGCAGAGTTTTTACTTTTAATGAAATTCAGCTTATCAGTTATTTTTTTTCATGCATTGTGCCTTCGGTGTTATATCTAAAATTCACTACTATACCCCAGGTAATCTAGGTTTTCTCTTATTTTACCTTCCATGAGTTTTATAATTTTGCGTTTATTTACATTTAGGTCTGAGTTAATTTTTGTGATGGTGTGAGGTCTTTGTTTTGATTCTTCTTATTTATTTTTTTTGCATATGGATGTCCAATTGTTCTAGCACCGTTTGTTGAAAAGATTATCTTTGCTATATTATACAGAGTTTGTCCCTCCATCAAAGATCAGTTGACTATATGTATGTGAGTCTATTTCTGGGTTTGCTATTTTCCTCCATTGATCTGTTTGTTTATTCTTTCTCCAACATCACATTGTCTTGATTACTATAGCTTTATAATAAGTCTTGATATCGGGTAGTGTCAGTCCTCCAACTTTGTTCTCCTTCAGTGTCGGTGTTGATTATTCTGGGTTTTTGCCTCTCCATATAAATGTTAGTATCAGATTGTCCATATCCACAAAATAATGTCCTGATTGGGATTGCACTGAATCCTTAGATAAAGTTGGGAAGAACTGACACTTTGTCAACATTGAGTCTTCATACCTTTGTTTCTTCATGTGTTCCTTACCTTTCAGTCAAATTAAAGATAAAACCTTTTCAGTTCTTCTTAATAGCACATAACAATTATTTTAATTTTGTCCACTGATTTTCACTGATTGCTCTGTTAATCTCTTCTTTTTGCTATCCTTTAGTACTCAGTATTCTAGCAGTTCCTTGATAGAAGTGCAGCATGTGATTCTTTCATTCCTTCCTGACTTTCTGAAGGCACTGCGTAGCTACTTCCTTGCCTGCCCTGGGCAGCCTATACCCAGTCTTATTTAAGTGACTGATAGGAAGGCAGTATGTGCTATTGTGGTCCAGTCAGACAGGTTTGAGCTGAGTTCCAGATCTATGTATTAGTTAGATGACTTCAGACAATCCACCTAATAACTGGAAGCCTCATTTTATTTATCTTAAAAAAAAGGTGAAAGCATACTCATCTATTAGGGTTGTTTCTAGTGTTAAAGTTAATATTTCTAAGGCCCGTATTAGATGGCAATTGCTCAATAAATAATACTACTACTTCCTCTAGAACACATGCTTTCAGGAAGACAAGGGAAGGGATTTAGCTGGTCCATAATTTTTATTAGGGCTTTGTCTTTGTGCTGTACAGTTTTATGGGTTTTGCCAAATGCATAATGCCATGCATCTACTGTTACATATCATACAGAATAGTTTCACTGCCTTGAAATCTCCTGTGCTTCAATCTATTCATCCTCCACCCCACCCCAAACTTCTGGTGACCACTGATCTTTTAATTGTCTCTACAGTTTTTGCCTTGCCCAGAATGTCGTATAGTTGGAATCACACAGTATATAGACTTTTCAGACTGGTTTCTTTCACTTAGCATTTGAATGGATAGTTTTAATGGAATCATTGTCCAGATTTTCAACTTCCACGTAAACTCTTTATTAATATTGATCTGGCTAAGAGCAGTGCTTTATTCATAACAATCTTTCTCTTACTTTACAAAAGAAAGGCATACTTTCATCCATCCCAAATCCTACCATGGTACATTGCCCCACAGTCATAGAAAATTTAACAATTTAAAAATTTCAATTAATGCCTTAGATTTTTGTTGGAGAGAAGTATGATAGTGTAAACAATGAAAGACTTAATTATAAAATATTTTGTGTAAAAATTCTATGAGGGAGTGAGATTGCAATAAAGGTCAAGAAAATAAAATAGTAATGTAGAATTTTCAGCTGTTAGAAGAAGAGTTTATTGGGGCACCTGGGTGACTCAGCTGGTTAAGCGTCTGACTCTTGATTTCAGCTCAGGTCATGATCTCATTGTGAGACTGAGCCCCATCTTGGGCTCTGCACTCAGTGGGAGGCTGCTTGACATTCTCTCTCCCTCTGCGCCTCCCCCCCTACCCCCTGCTCATGCTCTCACTCTCTCTCCAAAAAAAAGTTTAAAAAAGTTTATTACTTAAATAGATAATAGTTTTATTAAATTATTATGGATTTATAGTCCATTGAGTATTCTTATAAGTTTTACTTTAAAATGTCAGTACTTCAATAGGGTAGAAATTAAATTCTCTGCAAGTACTTATTTTACCACAGATGAAAAATTGTCAATGTTAACTTGCTAATGTGTGAGTAGTTCCCGTAATTTAAGGCTTTTAACGGTCTGTAAGCAAAAATAGTTGAAGACCGCTAGCATGAGGTATAAAACCCATGTTTTTAAACCTGGTATATAAAACCTTTCATCACTTTTATCCTTCTGGTCCTTTAAAAAAATTAACCATTTCCTGCTCCACATTGTGTGCTCCAGCAAGAAAAACTACTTGAAGTTCTATACCATGTTTTTTCCTGCCTTTTACTGTATCATTCTTTCCCATCTTTGCCTCACTGCCTCCCACCCTTGCTATGATGTACAGAAGCCTTGATTGAGGAATTCCCTGTGGACCCCACCCCCCCCTTCATACTGTAGTCGACTCGATGCCTGCGCTCCAGTACTCCTTACCACTCTCTGCTAGTCTTCATCCCGCAGACATGGTTTTGTCATTAGCTTGTTTTTCTCTGATATTGGACTGTAAGATTTCTAAGAGTAGAAACTATGGTTTATCTTTGCCTCCTCAGCAGTTAGCTATATACCTCTCCTGGGAATAAGTTAATTTATTGGGTATATATTAATTATTGAATGCAATAAAGATGGATTTCAATTGTTAGAAAGTTAATTCTTGTGCATAACTTTTTTTGGGAAGTCAAATTGTAAAAGGCTGTTTTTGCTTTATGCTAGTTAATTTTCTGGCTGTAATATTTGCTCTTACTCTGGTAAGGTTTTCAATAAAATTTCACATGAAGATAGGATTTTGAACATAAAAATGAGTTTAATGATCACTCTTGTAATAGAAGGAGCACAGATTGTGAGCAGTAAGGCAGACTCTAGGTTTGGCTCTGCTGCAAACTTGCCATGTAACCATGGATAAGTTAACCAGCCTGGGGGGGGGGGCGGTTTTCTTATCTGTAAAATGATAAGTGACCACATTATTTCTAAGGTTTTCTTTACTCTTGATTTACTTTCAAGAGACAAACTTTCAGTAAAGCAAACATATAATTATTCTAGGGAAGAAGAATAGAAAATACGGACTTGATTTATTTTCTAATCATTCGTACTATGGACATTATGTGTGGTATATATAGATAATGCTGATCTTGTACATATCACCTGCAAACTATATAGCATCATGGCTTAGATATTATCCTTAAACTAAAAAAATAAACTAAAATAATTCAAATTGTCATGATTGAAAATTTAGAATTACTTAATATATGTTGAGTCATATAATTTTCAGATTGTATTTTAGCCTCTTTCAACAAATATATGATTTGATCGGATTAATATTATACTTTTCAGTGCATTTCTGTCATTCTGGAGATGAACTTACCTGTGTTGCAACGTTTCTTTGCGACCAATTACTCAGTTACTGCAGCCTTACTCAAAGAGAAGCAAAATTAAAAAGCAATTATAAAAATGCTTGCCTCTGTGTTTTGGCCATTCATAATACATAGTAATTCAGTTTTACAAAGCTTGATTGAATGACATTTAGGTCTAACCTTTATAAAGGGCTTGAGGTGATGTTGTTTGGCTGAAACAAAGGCAAGTATTTCCTTTCTTGTCTTTCACTTCACCCAGCCCCCCCCCACCCCCTTTTCTTCACCTGCTTGAGAAAAGCTATTTCTTCAGACAAACCTCATAATTGCCCTTCTGTGCCTGACTTGGGCCTCAGGAAAAGCCCATAGCATCTGTAAAGCTGGCAGCAAAATGGTATTTCCAGGCAGGCACAGGGTTGCTCGGTAGTGAGCCAATCCACAGCTTTGTCTGAGCAGCTGAGAACTTTGCCGGAGTCTTACCACGGTGTTCAGTAACACAGACCTGTGCCATGAGCAGCTAAAGCACTGAGCAAGTGTCAGGGCCAATATTTATAGACCACTATGTAGCTGCCTTGCAGAGAGAGAGAAAACGGGAGAGAAACACGCACACAGAGGGCAAGGAAAGACAGACTATAGTGGGGAGAACAGTGGTTTTCAATATTTTTGCTTAAAAAATTCTTTTTCACTGTCAGGTTCAAACTTCTGCTGAATCATCATCATTCACCGCTGAGCTATGACAAGAGAGGAAACAAAAAGTTAAACGAGCCAGCCTGCCATAAGTGAGAAGGTAAGGAATGAGCCAGTTCAGTCTCGCTTTTCCTCGTAAACTCCCTGTCCCTGTTGGCTGCTTTGCATCAGTGAGCAAAGTTCTGTGTGGCATGTTAAAGCTAGCAAGGAGGGGCTGCTTGATGTTTAAGAATGTTCTTGGTGGCCATGTAGTGCTGTGTACTGCTCTCGAGAATGCTGTGTCCATTCAGGATACACTGAAATACAGGGTTAGGGGGGTGGGGGGTGGGAAAGGTGCTCTACCACTGACTTCATGTTGTGTCCCATCAGCAAGTTTCTGTTTCTTCATTCCGTCAAACTTGAAGTCTTCCGATGGGTAAATTCCTGTTTGCTTTCATATCAGGATTAAAGCAGGACCATATTACTGAGTTTACAGTCATGAGTGATCCAGAATTGGAATAGGAGAAAAGTTCAGATGAACGTGTGAAGACGTAGTAGGCTTGTCAGTGTAGATGCTGTGAATGTGAGCGACGCGGGTTCTTTTTAAAAGCAAGCCCGCCTGGGTGGCTCAGTCGTTAAGCGTCTGCCTTTGGCTCAGTCGTTAAGCGTCTGCCTTTGGCTCAGGTCATAATCCCAGGGTCCTGGGATCGAGCCCCGCATCGGGCTCCCTGCTCAGCGGGGATCCTGCTTCTCCGTCTCGCTCTGCCTCTCCCATACGCTTGTTCTCTCTCTCGATAAAAAATCTTAAAAAAAATAAAAAAAATAAAAAAATAAAAGCAAGCCCACGTCCCTTTGACAGTGCATGAAAGTGAATCAAGGACTAGCTTTGGGAACAGAGAGAACAGGGAGTGGTGAGAAGTGAGAACAGTCTTCGGAGTCCAAGATGCAAATCAAGTGTCGGGGAGAGTTGATCTGTCCAAGCGACATGCTAGTTGGTTCTTTACAGAAAGCGATTCCCTACTAAAGTCATTAAATGAACATGTCTTGCTGCACGCTGGTAGTTTGTTTTCCTTTCATCACATTTAGCACGTTGATACATTTCTCTGCATGTTCACCATGCTGTGAGATGTTAATTTGTCATTGTTTTGTATATCCCAGGTTAACATCAAAAGCAGTGGTGCTGAAGAGGACAGAAAGTGATTGTTTTCCATTTTTTTCTGATTTAGAACACCCACACAATTTATAAACTACTATGGTTTATGTCTACTACACATGGCATGGAAAGTAAATAACGTTGCTTTGCTGGAAGTATGGCATTAACTAGGTGACACTTACCTCCTGACACAGTGAAAGCTTCCCCTGTTGTTAGTTTTTAAATTGTAGCACTATAAGCATTAGCATGATATTTAACATTTTTAGGTTGGGTTACAGATGCTGATTATAGTTCCAAAGGGTTTTCTGTGTTACATGTTTAGGTTAAAAACAATGATAATACTAAATTTTCTTGCAGAGCTTAAAGAGTAGGACAAAAGAGATACAAGGAAAAGCTAATACTCTGGCACAGATTTTGTGTTAGGGGTAGTATTCAGGAACCATCTCATCTAAAATAGAATAAACCACATCCAAAACAGCAGGTGGAATAGTTCTAAATGTAAAGTAAATATCTTAAGATGAGGCCAATCATTATAGAATATCACTTTTTATTGAATCTCATATAATTTCCCAAATAATGCAAAGTGTTTCAAAATCAGTTCTATAAATTCAGGAATGCTTTAAAGGCAATCTCACATCTAAATTTAAACTGTATTTTAACATTCATTTAATGCTTGTTTTAGCCTCTGAATCAAGCTTTTTCTTTGTCCTTTTTAAGTTCTGCTTACCAGTTTCTTAATGGGTTTGATTTAGATTTTGGACAACAATATGTTTATTTTGAAAATGCAACTGTGATTGATCTAGAATGGGCATTTCTCAATTAAATTTTTCTTTGCTACTGCCTTCGGGTAATTATAATCAAGATTACAATTTCAGTTCTTTACTCAGTGTCTTTTATTTTTCACTTTATATGTTGCATATGTACATGATAATTACTTTCTTACACTTTTTTTTTACTGATTTTATTTTTATTCCTTTTGGTATCTTGTTTCTGAAATACCCTGTGGAAACTTTGGGCAGAAAGCAGGCCAAATAAAGTTAGCACAATAAAAAGAAACTAAAGAAAGTTGTCTCTTTAAACAAGAAAGCAAAGAGAAAATTGTGACATTGGTTGACAATGTCTAAAATGGAATGTATTTTGGTTGAAGGCTGGTTGAGCATTTTAAGACTTGAGATACCTTCTCAACATTATTTTTGGCTTTAATATCAATCCTGATGGTGGTTATTTATCATATTTATAAACAGCTTTTATATATGTGTTTTATATATAGGCATATTATAAAGAAAGAATATAAGACCTTTTGTATCATGTATTAACTGTCTATTGAAGTAAGATGAATGAATTTAGCTTGAAATACTAATATTAACCTTGAATACTATCAGTCCCTTTGCTACATGACCCTTAGAAGGATCAGTCTCCCACCCCACTGAACACTTTGCTTTCCTGCTAAAGCTCTCTCATTCCTGGCTCTCTGTTGCTCATAGATAAAGGTCAGTCTTCTTGGCACAGTGAGTTTCTTCTTGACTGAGCTGCTACTTTGGTTCTGTATTGGTCTTCTGCTATCCTTCTGGGTTGTTTTCCATACCACTCTTGCTTACCCATGAGAGTATTTCCCCTCACTCTGTTTCTTGCTCCAGCAATATTGAACATCTTGTATTTCTCAAAACAATCTGTACTGTTTTAGTCCTTTCTGGAGTTGTTTATGTTGTTTCTATCTTGAAAATCTTCTTTTTGATCTTTGCCTTTCAGCCTCAGTGAAGGCATCCCTTTCAGGCACCCTGCTGGTCCACTGTCAGCTTCTTTGGTTTGGCCTCCAGTATAGACCTCTGTCCGGGCACTTTGCAAAGTCTTATATAATGTTTTGTGCTTCTTTATCCACATGAAGTTGTAAGCTACTTGTTGCCAGGTTTTAAATTTATTCTTTGATGTTCCTCCAAGACCTAGCAGTCAATAGAGACTCAAGAACTTGAACTAGAGAAAAACTTTATTATATTTATTTGAAACTCACTTTTCTTTATAGACTTTTTATTTTAATATATTCCACAACTTTGATTAATTGCATTGAAGGAAAGCCCCTCAAGTAAATGGTAAAGGTGTTTGAAAGACTAGCAATGTTTTAAAAAGTTATTTTGTTTCTCTTACTACCACCAATCACGGTAGTGTGTATGGGTGTTTATCCATGCAAGTAGATATCTATTGAACCCCTAAAGTTATATTTGAATAATAAAGTTCAAAATTATATTGGTTAGCATGTACAAATTCAGGATATATAGCTCAAAAATGTTGTTTGATGAAATCTATCAACAAAATCAGCTAGTTGCTGCTCTCACATGGACTCCTATGACAAATTAAATGATGCCCTAGCAAACTGAAGACAGTGTTACAACTTTCAAAAGGCCCAGAGAGAATATTTGGAGAGACTGGGTCCATCTTCCTGTATCCTAGAAAATTACAGGGTGGAATGGCTCCCAATGTGCCTGATGAAGTTATACTTCCAATGTTATCTTTTGTTATAGAGATAGTTAGTGATTTAAGGAAATAATAGAAAATCATGGCTTAAAAATTTTCAAACCTGAAGGGTGATATTCCATTTCAGTCAGAAGAATTTGCTCCTCAAAACAGAAATGTTGAAAGAAGAGGATGTCAGTGTTTAAAAAAGTAGTTGCGAAATAGTCGTTGTTTCTTTTACTTTTCGTACTTAACAAAAATAAAATTTATTTTGTCTTTGTGTTTTATTTCCCCACCATACATGGAATGCTTACTTTGTATATGAAATATTTTGTATATCAGAAACAAGTATAAAGCTTTATGCACAACTTAGAGTAATTCACAACTTTTCTTATTTTGATTTTTACTTCTTAGTATATGCAACTAGCAGTTTCCACTACTGTGGAAATCTTATAAGCCTCTTTCACACATCGAATATGACTCTTTTGTTTGTTTAAGCTTGAATTGTATCTGTCTTAGGAATGAAAATAAGATTGATATTTTCATAAGAACATTTGGAAGACTTTTAATTGTTTGAAATGGACCATAATTCAATCTGGAATTTCTCTTCAGATATATTTTGCCCACATACCTATCCTGTAGTTAAATAGTTATGGGAGAAGGTGTCTCAGGGGTTATGATTATGAATTATATATCTCACTGGTATATCAAATAATCTTAATATTATAAAACTGAAAGAGTGTGTGTGTGTGTGTGTGTGTGTGTGTGTGTGTGTGTGTGTTGTTTTTCTGGTTGTGGACACAGAAATGTACTTAGTTCCCATTAGCCAGTGATGAGAGAAACCCAAGCTTGCCTCAATATTAAAAGATTATGGCAGGGCACCTGGGTGGCTCAGTTGGTTAAGCGACTGCCTTCGGCTCAGGTCATGATCCTGGAGTCCCAGGATCGAGTCCCGCATTGGGCTCCCTGCTCAGCAGGGAGTCTGCTTCTCCCTCTGACCCTCCCCTCTCTCATGCTCTCTCTCTCTCATTCTCTCTCTCATATAAATAAATAAAATCTTAAAAAAAAAAAGATTATGGCAAAACAAGCCAATAGAAGCAAAAAATACCCCACCCCATCAAAGAGATAGAACAAGTTTGTGGTTGGAGTGAGGCATAAAGGATTTTGCCAGTATACTAAAGTCTTATTTTATTATTATTAGCAGCTTACCTTTCCAGTCAGTTTTTCTTTAGCTATGCATGGCATAGAATTCACAGAACAGGAGAGCAGAAGAATAAATTAATCATGGAAGTTGAACCTTAAAGCTCTTCTACTTTACCTATTTCATTTTATAGATATGGGTGAATGTGGTACAATGAGTAACCACATTTGTAACTTGTCAAACATCAGCTTTTAAAGTGGCTAGTTAAGATTTTGATTAAAAAGAGAAAAAAGAAATGTGCAATTATAAGGCCAGTATTTTATCACTGTGGCTCTTCCAGTCTGCTTGTAATTGCTTTTTTTTATTCTGTGTATTTCATCTAAAGCCTAAGTTGTCATATCTCTGTGTTTTGTATTGTATTAGACTCCTTTTTTTTTTTTTAAAGATTTTATTTATTTATTTGAGAGAGCGAGAATGAGAGAGAGTACATGAGAGGGGGGAGGGTCAGAGAGAGAAGCAGGCTCCTTGCCGAGCAGGGAGCCTGATGTGGGACTCGATCCCGGGACTCCAGGATCATGACCTGAGCCGAAGGCAGTCGCTTAACCAACTGAGCCACCCAGGCGCCCTGTATTAGACTCCTTTGCATTATTGCCTAACTCCTGAAAATTAAAGCTAATAATTTTTGGTGGGATATAGTACTTTCCCACTCATAACCATAGCTTATATATATGTGTGTATGTGTGTGTGTGTTTGTGTATTTTATTATTATTATTTTAAAGATCTTTATTTATTTGAGAGAGAGATAGAGCATGAGCGGGGTGGAGGGGCAGAGGGGGAAGGAGGAGCAGACTACCCGCTGAGCAGGGAGCCTGACGCAGGACTCTACCCCAGGACCCTGGGATCATGACCTGAGCCGAAGGCAGGTGCGTAACTGACTGAGCCACCCAGGCGCCCTGTATTTTAAATGACATATCTTTTCTAGCTTTCCTGATTTCCCCCATTGTCTTTGGTTGTACTACTAGATTTAAGCCCCATAACTATTCTCCTTTTCAGTACAACATGGCAGATAATCCTGAAGCAAAAGACAGAAATTGCAAAAACAAATTTTTATACTTTGACTATATCTAAATGATTCTAATAGGAAATATTAGAAATTTTGTTTTATAATTTGTTTTTAAGTTATTTGTTCTAAATTACAGTTGGAATAATCTTGATTAAAACAAAAGAACCAGGGGTGCCTGAGTGGCTCAATCAGTTAAGTGTTGGACTCTTTTTTTTTTTTTTTAAGATTTTATTTATTTATTTGAGACAGAGAGAATGAGAGAGAGAGAGCACATGAGAGGGGGGAGGGTCAGAGGGAGAAGCAGGCTCCCTGCCGAGCAGGGAGCCCGATGCGGGACTCGATCCAGGGACTCCAGGATCACGACCTGAGCCGAAAGCAGTCGCCCAACCAACTGAGCCACCCAGGCGCCCAAGTGTTGGACTCTTGATTTAGGCTCAGTTCCTGATCTCAGGGTCAGGAGACCCAGCCCTGCTTAAGATTCTCTCTCTCCCTCTCCCTTTGCCCCGCCCCCCAACAAACACAAACAAAACCAACAAACGAACCCCAAAAGAACCAGACATGATTTCCCACATTACATTTTTAAAAATAGAAACAATTAAAGGGGCAGGGTAGGGCAAACAAGCTGTTTTGTTCACCTCATCTTCCAGTAAGACTTTGCTTCTCTATTCCTGTCCCCTGCACTTCCAAAGAAATTGGGGTCTTTGGGCCCTTCCATTCTTATTAATATTAAGGTCTCTGGAAAAAATCACTTATGTACTTAAGGAAGAAAGAGTTCTTGAACAAATGGTTGAAGGTTGTTCCAATCCTCAGCCTATGATTTCTCTTTTCATCTCCTTCATAGCAAAATGAAAGTTACCATCTTTACCCACCTTCCCAATCTGAAAAAAGTCTGATTAACTCTTAGTGAACATTTTCCCATGGATTGATACTTTGTACTTCAAATATATATTATGTATCTTTTCAAACTCTTGCCTGCTAAGAGATTTATAATTTTAAAATCTTTTCTAAAATGAAAAAGTAATATTTTAATTTTGTTTTTAATTACTAGTGAACTTGAATCTGAAGGAATTATGCATTATTAACATTTTATTCTTTATCATTGCTCTATTTGTACACTTATTCTTTTTTTCAGAGGCTATATTTCTCTTACTGGTTTAGAAGAGTTCTTTTTTTTGATAAAAGAATCAAAAGATCTTTATCCTTTAAAGTTCTATTAGTTCTGTTCTGTTCTCATAAGCTTTTGTTACTTTTTGATTTTCTTTTATATGTTTTGAAACATAAGCATGTATTGAAATCTCTTTATTAAATCTAGTCAATATTTTCTCCATCTCCTTTGAAACTTAGAAAACTCTTTTCTATCCAGAAATAGGAAAAATATTTTTCTAGATTTTATGGTTTAATATTTTTAACTATTAATGCTATGATACGCAAGGACTTTATTAAACAAGTACTTCAGTTTTTTTTGTTGAATCATTATTCCCCTTTCCCACTTTTTGTGAAGTCATCTTTATCTTATACTTTTGTGTACAAGTTTAAATCTTTGTATTACCTCTTAATTTATATTACATTTGAAATTTTATCTCTATGGAACAAAAATTCATGTTTTAAAAAAATTTTTTATTTGAGTATAGTTGATGCACAATGTTACATGAGTTTCCAGTATATATAGTGATTCAGCTTCTCTGTGCTTTATGTTATACTCACCAGAAGTGTAGCTACCATCTGTCACCATACAACGCTATTACAATATCATTGACTATGTTCCTTACGCTGTGCCTTTTATCTTTTATTCCTGTGACGTATTCATTCCGTGACTTATTCATTCCGTAACAGGAAGCCTGTATCCTTCACTCCCCTTCACCCATTTTGCCCATCCCTCAACCCCCATTCCCTCTGGCAGCCACTGGTTTGTTCTCTATATTTTATAGGTCTGATTCTTTTTGTTTGCTTATTCATTTGTTTTTTATATTCCACATATGAGTGAAATCATATGGTTTTGCCTTTCTCAGTGTGAGAAAGTATGCTAATTATTCACTTAGCATAATAAATGCCCTCTAGGTCTATCCACAGCATCTTGTAAATGGCAAGATCTCATCTTTTTTTATGGCTGCATTATAACCGTGTGTGTGTGTGTGTACATACATACCACATCTTCCTTTAACATTTGTCTATCAGTGAACACTTAGGTTGCTTCCATATCTTGGCTATTTTATTTATTTTAAATTTTTATTTTTATTTCAGTATAGTTAACATACAGTGTTATCTTAGTTTCAGGTGTAAAATATAGTGATTCAACAATTCTATACATTGCTAATTGCTTATCAAGATAAGTGTACTCTTTTTACTCTCTGTCTCTCTTTTTTTGAGAGAAATAGAGCACAAGCGGGGGTAGTGGGGGGCAGAGGGAGAGAGAGAGAATCTTAAGCAGGCTCGATGTCCAGTGTGAAGCCCAATGGAGGGCTCAATCTCATGACCCTGAGATCATGACCTGAGCTGAAATCAAGAGTCAGATGCTTAACCGATTGAGCCACCCAGGAGCCCCAAGATAGGTGTACTCTTAATCCCCTTCACCTATTTCACCCATCTCCCAATCAACCTCTTCTCTGGTAATCATCAGTTTGTTCTCTATAGTTAAGTGTCTGGTTTTTTTTGGTTTGTCTCTCTTTTTCTTTTGTTCTTCTGTTTTGTTTCTTAAATTCAATATATGAGTGAAATCATATGGTATTTATATTTCTCTGGCTTATTTTGCTTAGTGTTATACTCTATAGATCCATCCGTTTTGTTGCAAATGGTAAGATTTCATTCTTTTTTATGGCTGAGTAATATTCCGTTGTATGTATTTGTGTAATGTGTATGTGTGTGTATGTATACATACATACGTACACACACACACACACACACACTACCTCCTCTTTATCCATTCATTTATCAATGAACATTGGGCTGCTTTAAAAAATTAGCTATTGTAAATAATACTGCAATAAACATAGGGATGCATATATCTTTTTAAAGTAGTGTTTTTGTCTTCTTTGGATAAATACTCAATAATGAAATTACTGATCATATTGTTTTTAATTTCTGAGGCACCTCCATACAGTTTTCCATGGTGGCTGTACCAGTTTGCATTCCTGTGGGTTCCTTTTTCTCCACATCCTTGCCCACAATGGTTATTTCTTGTCTTTTTTATTTTAGCTATTCTGACAGGTGGAAGGTAATGTCTCATTGTGGTTTTGATATGCATTTCCCTGATGATGAGTGCTATTGAGCATCTCTTCATGTGTTTCTGTTGGTCATCTGTATGTCTTCTTTGGAGAAATATCTCTTCATGTCTTCTGCCCATTTTTAATTGGATTATATGTGGTTTTTTGGTGTTAAGTTCTTTATATATTTTAAATACTAACCCTTTATATTTTGACTACTTTAAATAATGCTGCAGTAAACATACAGAAGCATATATCTTCGCAAATTAGTCTTTCTGTTTTCTTTCAGTAAATATCTAGTATTAGAATTATTGGGGCATATGGTATTTTTATTTTTAATTTTCTGAGGAACCTCCATACTGTTTTCCATAGTGCCTGCACCAGTTTACATCCCCACCAACGTTGCATGAGGATTCCTTTTGTTAAATGTGATTTAAGCACTGGAACATGTTAGAATGTTGTTGGATTTAAGTTGCACACCTCCTGAAATTATTGTAGACAAGAGGCTTTGAGTATATTACTTATATTAAAGCAGACCTAATAAGAATATGATTCTGTGTGAGAAATTATGCATTAAAAATAGTTACCACTTTTTATCAAGGGTTTCTAGTTATATTTCTGGCATTCTACCAAGAAATTTAACTAATATAATTTCATTTAATCCTTTTAACATACCTGTGAATGACTTATTCTGATTTCCCTTTTTAGGATAAAGAAACTGAGACCCCAAAATGTAAAGTAGCTTGATTAACCTCACCTAGCTAATAAGTGATAGGGTCATGATTTAAAATTAGCTCTGGCCAAAGTCCATCTTTTAAGAAAGCACTGTCAATTAGAGAAATTATGCTTTTTGCCTTAAGTGGTAATAGATGTGAGTCTGTAAGGGTCAGATACTAGGAACCTTCCCAACTTGCATCCACTTGTGGAAAAATGAGCTCCAGAACAATGATTTTCAAAATATAGAGACAAGTCAATAAAATCAGTGATATGAGGAGCCTTTTATTATTTGGGATTAGCATTGAAGATACCAAAATCGTAGGGTGGATAAAAATAATCCTATATTTTTATTTTTTATTATTTTTTAATTTTTATTATTTTTTATTATTATGTTAATCACCATACATTACATCATTAGTTTTTTTTTTTTTTTAAGATTTTATTTATTTGACCAAGAGAGACACAGCAAGAGAGGGAACACAAGCAGGGCGAGCGGGAGAGGGAGAAGCAGGCTTCCTGCCCAGAGCAGGGAGCCCTGTGCGGGGCTCGATACCAGGACCCTGGGACCATGACCTGAGCCGAAGGCAGACACTTAACGACTGAGCCACCCAGGCGCCCCACATCATTAGTTTTTGATGTAGTTTTCCATGATTCATTGTTTGCGTATAACACATCATCAAGATGAAAAGCTTTTGCACAGCAAAAGAAAGAGTCAACAAAACCAAAAGACAACCGACAGAATGGGAGAAGATATTTGCAAAAGACATATCAGATAAAGGGCTAGTATCCAAAATCTATAAAGAACTTCTTAAACTCAACACCCAAAGAACAAATGATCCAATCAAGAAATGGGCAGAAGACATGAATCCTATATTTTTAAATCAGTTCAGAAACAGCTAAAAAAGTCTTTTAACGTCTTCAAATTTTAGTGCTTCTATTGTTGTTATCATTTTCTCCCATTGCAAGCCAATTTATACTTCAGCTCTCCCTCCTATGCATAAGACACAGCACCATTCCCTCCCTCACATACCTGCTCATGACCTTAGCAGGAAAACTGACAAGGACCTGCCAGTTCAGCAGGAAGTGACTGTTCTATCTGGGTTCTTGTTTCTTAAACTGTAAGTTTCATTCAGGGGTGAAATGAGCCTACTGAACTGGTATCTTTTGCTATCATCTCTATTTTAAGTTACTCGGTTAGGAGACCCACAGATGTTGCTGTGGTATAAAACTTTTGTATTTAAAACAGGAAAAGAAATTCTAGATATTTTGACATCATTAGAACTTAGTACTTGTACCCTAAATGGTTACCTGAAATGACGTAAAAGAGGATAGCTTAATTTGCTATGGATGGACATGCCTCATAAATACAGTTTGTGTTTGAATATGTATGTGTGTGTCAATCCAAATATAAAAATTTATACCAAGACATCATTTATTTACAATCTGAATTGTTTGTTATACATTTGGCCGCCATGAAGTAACTTGTTTTGCTTTCCTCTTTAAGTCAAGGCAAACAATTTTGCCTAAAGATAATATAGGATTTTTTTCTTGCCTTGGGTCACTCTGCCCTTTGTTGATACATTGGTATGACTGTGACGGTAAGATTTACACTAAAGTCTACTGGGGTTTTGTTTTATAGCCCTGCCTGGGAACACTTGAAAATAAATTAACCTTTTAGTTAATAAGCAGATTGTTGTTGCATTATTGCTTGGAAAATTATGCATGAGTTAGTATCTGTATTAATGAATAGTCTTAAAAATTCTAAATAGGTCATTCATATTATTCCTCCTTTTTTCAGTCTTTTTTTTTTTTTTTAGTTTTCTGCTTTACTATAAAGATGATCAGAACTACACATGGTATAGCTGGAACATAATTCCATATATAATTTCATACATTAATTCCCCAGGAAAATATGTACTCTTTTTATATGGAAAATTGACTTCACTAAGAGTCACTCTTTTTCATTTCTTTCTATACCAATTTCAACTTCATTGGTAAATTAGTATATCATTATTCACAGTGGTAGTTTAGCTTACTAACGATGAAACTTATTTCTGTGTTTATTGTCAGAGGCTTGTTGGCAAATCGAACTCGACAATAATAGAGAAGGAAAGCATGGTGACCTAGGACGTTCTGTTCTACTGACGTGATCTACAGCTCTTTGAATGTGTCAATTTTTGTTTGTTTATTTGTTTAAAATTAGCCAACATACAATGCATATAGTCTTGAGTTACTCATTAATGCTCCACATGTAATCTTTAAAAATTATTATTGGTAGAAATAGACAATTATTTTAGAATGATTTTTTTTCTTGTATTGTTATAGTCTAAAGCAGACTGGTACAGCTCCCAAAGCACAATGTGAGCTTAAAATCTGCTGAAACTATATGTTCTTAAATAAGGGAGCTGGTTTTGTCATTTTGAAGCTGTTCTTTTAACTGTGTGGTCCCCCAGTAGAAAAGAAATGTGATATTTATACTAACATGATTTCAATTTCTTGAAAGTCCAAAGTGCGTATGATTTGCCCAGAGGTTGAGAATCAATTTTTAAAATTTTGGTTAGATTTTAATGAGATATTTTCTGTGATATATATGTTTCTGTTTATTAACTATGTATCATCAGTGGTATTAATTATTGCTTTTAGAGACATAGAGCATATTTCAGATCAAACATTGGTTTACAAACCTCGTAAGGCATGCAGAACACACAGATGGCCAATTGACTTTTGTGCTTTTATCCCATACTTACTGTAAGGTTGCTCATTGCTACATGTAGGCAGTTCAAAAAATAGGCTGACCTGGGAGGACCTGGCAGCCAGCACAGAATCACCATCCAGCCAGGAGTCAAGCAGGCTATCAGTCCCGTCTCTGTTTCCCTTCTTGTCCCTCCACCACAACACTTATTACCATCTTTCTGTTCTCTCTTCTTCCGCCTCCCCTTCCTGCGTTTCCCGGTTATTTTTTTATCTTGTTCACAAATGTCTGTTGCATCTCAGCCAGTTATATATCATACCAAGTTGTTACTGATTTGTTTTTAATTTCAACATTTTCTTTATATGTGGTCTTCCATCTATCACTCAATTATATCAGGAAACTCCTTTGTGCAACTTGAAGAAAACCTTTCCAGTTTTAAGAGAAATTTTAATTGCTGGGAAGTAAGAGAAACTTGTATCATAAAATGTTAAAGTGCAGTTAGTATATTCCAAAATTTCTGTCAGGTCATTTATTCTCTCATACTTAATGGTAACTTGGTCAACATTGTGTGTTAGATATTTGTATATCTAATGAGATTGTATGACAATCTCATTTAACCTTTATAGTAACTCTGTGAGATGGTTTTCTTTTTCTTTTTTTTTTTTTAAAGATTTTATTTATTTATTTGAGAGAGAGAATGAGATAGAGAGAGCATGAGAGGGGGGAGGGTCAGAGGGAGAAGCAGACTCCCCGCTGAGCAGGGAGCCCGATGCGGGACTCCATCCCGGGACTCCAGGATCATGACCTGAGCTGAAGGCAGTCGCTTAACCAACTGAGCCACCCAGGCACCCGAGATGGTTTTCATTATTCATATTTTAAAGAGGAGGAAATGCAAATTCAGGGGATTAAACAATCATGCCTAAGATCACACAGCTTGGAAGGTAGATGTGTGATTGGAACCCAGCTCTTTCTGAGCCTGAAACCTTTACAGGATAGTGTATGACTTTCTTTTGATATAGATAATTTCAGTTTTCTACTCCTACAAATTTCTAAAAGTTTGAGAAGTAGCACAGTAGTGAAAGCTGTCCCCAGTGTGACAACAGTCCAGACAGAGCCCCGCAGCTCCATTTCCCATGAAGAAGACATGGCTCTGTTGATATTTACAAACCAAGAGTAAATCTTAATCTTAGTGTATTATTCTCATTTCATTCGCATTTTTCTTACTTTTGTAACTCGATCAAAGTTTTTTAATGCAAAGACATAACAAAACAAATACGTAGGAAAGTATGTTCTTCTAAATAAGTCCATGTGATGCTCTAAAATGTGTTTGCGGCAGCTTAAATCTTCATCTGCAGTCTATACACTCTTTGATTTCAGTTAGACTCTAATAGACTTTGTCATTAGTTATAAATCACACTGGGATGGCATGAAGTTTCAGATTACGTTCTTACAAAAACAGATTTTTTTTCATATTGTTTGGAGATGAGTTACTTGTAGATTAACTTGTTACCTTTGTCTTGTTCTGCCTTTCAGGAACTTTATTAGAAACTGTGTGAGGCAGGAAATGACATTTAAACAAATAAATTTTATTTTTAGTCTAGTTAAGTATCTTGTTTTTTTAAAGAAGATGTGGAAGAAGTGAAAACTGGATAAAATTGACCTCAGGAATTATCTGTTGATTTTTTTTTTTTTCCATGACTGTGTCCTAGCCCCATATTTGTAAGATATAATTTAAGGTTATTATAAATTTTAACTCCTGTTTGTAAAATGTTTTACATTTTAACAACATTTCCACACCCAGTATTTCTTTTGATCTTTTGCTCCCCCAAATGCTTTGAAGCAAGTATATGCATTTTATGAGTGGAGAGAATATAAGTTAGGGTGGGGTGAAGATCCCAAACTGAAAAGCCAAATATTTTAAACTTAACAAAGTAGTTATTAAATTTCTTTAGTTTATAGTATATGACAACATAAAGAAACAAATACATAGTTATGTGATAACCCATCCCAGACACTAGCAGAAATAATGAATAGCAGGTGCAAGTCATTTAAGAAAAAAAAATTATGAGTGTTAATATCGAGAAAATGTTATGAATTTAATTTAGTTGTTTCTGAGATTGAGAAAAGAATTTAATATGATTTTAGTGGCAGAACACCTGTAGTGAGCTTGTGGAATTATGTGGGAGTCTAGTGAGAACCACTGAATTATCACACACAAAAAAATCTTAATCAGTATATAGTGTAATAGTAAAACTTCCCTACAGGTTTTCATAAGCTGTGTTGGTATGTCAATAAAGAGTTTATAAGGAACACAGATCAGTTTAAATAAACTACTGAATGTTGTCTCACACTGTATGGGGTAAAGTGATGACAGCATGACTATGGAGAGTTATGTAAACTATGAAAAAGTCATAAAAATGTGAATGGAGTGAATTTATCAAATTGGTTTTCTTTTCCCAGCACTCTCTTTCTTTTATTTCTTCTCTCTCCCATCTCTCATGTAGTTGTACACTCTAGGCATCAGCTTCTTAATGCATCTATCCTTGGCAGACACCACCAGCCTATGGATCTTTTCTCCTTTTGAGTCCCAGTGGGCCTTGAATCCACGCTGCCAACATAATTTGTGATAAGCTATCCATATGAAAAATTAAAAACTATCCCTACTCCCCTCATTCTATAAACAGTAACAAATTCTGTGTGGAAGAAAGACTCAACTATGAAAAACAATACTTTAAAATATTTAGAAAAGAATATATTTATTATTTTAGGGTAAGAGAAATTTCTTCAACTAGGTATAAACAGAGTAAGTGATAAAGAAGATTAATAAATTCAACAACATTAAAATGAAAAGAAGTTGTCTGACTCAAAGGACACTCTAAAAGCAGGAAAGGCTGAAAATTGGTTAAGTGTATAGAAAATATTAGAGATCCTATGAATTAAAAAGAGAAGTAAAATCAGCCAGTATAAACATGAGCAGGAATTAAAAAGAAAATCCAAATAGTCAATAAACATGAAAACTTGCTGAGCCTCATTGATAGAGAAATGTAAATTAAAACTAGAGCAATATGCTATTTTATATTCACTGTGTTGTTAAAAATATAAAAGTATGAAGTATACCAAATGTTGGTGTGGATATGAAGCAACAGGAACTCTCGTAGACTGTTAATAGAATGTAAATTGGTACAATAAATTTTAACTTGCAGTTAAACCAAGTATATTCTTTAGCTCAGCCGTTCTACCCCTAGAAGTATATCCTATAGAAAGTCTTGCTTGTATGCTTCAGGAAATAGGTACAAGATTTTGTATTATAGCCTTGTACATAATAGCAAAACAAACAGCATAATAGCAAAAACATAAAAAACAAATCTGGAAACAAAGGAACAGGGTGCAGAATGGATAATTTAGGGAATATTTGTATACAGTGGAATTACCATATATTATGAAAGTGAATGCATCTCAGCTACCTGTATGAATCCCTGAATTATAATGTTGAATGAAAAAAGCAAGTCACAAAAAAAAACACAATGAACATGATTCCAGTCATACAAACTTCAATTAGAGGCAAAACTAATATGTTTTTGTGGAATCATTATTTATGTGATCAAACTATAAGGAAAACCAAGGAGAAAGATTAAAACAAAATTGAGGATACTGATTTCGTCTAGTAGGAGGGAAGGAGTTGGGTTCAGGGAAGAACCCAGAGAGCCTGGGTGATGTATAAGTGAATGATCATTAAAAATATTAAAAGTGGCATTATTAACAACTATGTGTATTATTATTTTTCATTCCATATGCTATACCTTCTGTCCCTGTGACTTATTCATTCTATAAGTGGGACCCCATATCTCTCATTCCCCTTCACCTATTTGCCCATCCCCCTTCTGTCCTTCCGTCTGGCAACTGTCAGTTCTCTGTGTTTATGGGTCTGTTTCTGCTGTTTGTTTTGTTTTTTTAGATTTACACGTATAAGTGAAATCATATGGTATTTGTCTTTCTCTGACTTATCTTACTTAAAATATTAGTACCTTCTAGGTCCATCCATATTGTTGGGAATGGCAAGTTCTCTTTCTCTTTTATGGCTGAGTAATATTCCATTGTGTGTATATATACATACATATATGTATATATACACACCACATCTTCTTCATTCATCTATCTATAGATACTTGGATTGCTTTCACATCTTGGTTATTGTAAATAATACTGTAATAAGCATAGGAGTGCATGTATCTTTTCAAATTAGTGCTTTCGTTTTCTTTGGGTAAATATCCAGTAGTGGAATTACTGGATTGTATGGTAGTTTGGTTTTTAGTTTTTTTTGAGGAATCTCCATACTGTTTTTCACAGTGGCTGCACCAGTTTGCATTCCCACCAACAGTGCACATGGGTTCCCTTTTCTCCACATCTTTGCCAACACTGGTTATTTCTTGTCTTTCTGATTTTAGCCATTCTGACAGGTCGAAGGTAATATCTCATTGTGGTTTTGATTTATATTTCCCTGATGAGTAGTGATATTGAGCATCTTTTCATGTGTCTTTTGGCCATCTGCATGTCTTCTTTGGAAAAATGTCTATTCAGGTCCTCTGTCCAATTTTTAATCAGATTGTTTGGGGTATGTATGTTATATATGTATGTATGTATGTGTTGAGTTGTACAAGTTCTTTGTATATTTTGATATTAATTATTAATTATTAATTATTAATATCTTCCCCCATTCAGTGGGTTGCCTTTTTGTTTTGTTGATGGTTTCCTTCACTGAGCAAAAGCTTTGTATTTCGGTATAGTCCCCGTGGTTTATTTTTGCTTTTGTCTCCCTTGCCTGAGGAGAGATATCAGTGACAGGACTTTGAATCCCCCTCTCGGGTTTCTTTCTTCCTATAGTATTACTGGAATTCCTCAGAGGCTCCCACATTTGTTTACACACAGAACAGGCTGCCTCTGTGAGTCAACACTCTGGCCTCCTCTGTGGCCACCTTTTCTCAAGGGAGGCTGCCATTGTCCAGCACACAGCCATCTTCAGGGCCCTCCCACTCCTGGCTGACGCAGGCTTCTTCAGCTGGGAGGTGTTGCTGCTTCGAATCATTGCTGTTGATCACTGCGCTCTGGATGTTTTTGCCACCACTGTTGATAAAGGTGATCTGTCCCTGACCACAGGTATTTCTTCCTCTCCAGCCTGTTGGCTTGTTCTAGACCCACCAGTACTCTTTAATGCTTGCACCCTGACCCCATACTATACTTGTCAGCAAATTGAGAAGAGGAGTAGCTGCTTTCCTGACCTTAGTTGTTAATTGCTTTTGTTTTCAGGACCTATAGCGTATTTGCTTGGGCCCTGAGGTGTCACATGTCTTAAGGAATCATGTTTTCTGGTTTACCTCTATTCCCGTGGTGCACACAGGCCACTCGGGTGGGTAGCTTACTATGGGTTGCATTCACATGTGTCAAGTTATAACCAGAAGCATTATTCTCCTCTGAATCTTTGGTCTTATTGCCAAGTCTAACTCGCCACCTCATTCTTTCCCTACCAATAAGTTCTCTTTCAAAGGTCCTGACAATTTGCTTTTAGAAATTCTGCAGTTCTGCTGTAGCTTCAGCCCTGAGATCAACTGATCAATCAGTCTATCATTCTCAGTCTCTTCCTTTCCCCACCCGCCTTCTCTTCCTCATACGCAGATATCCTACAACTCTAGATTCATAGACATTCAGACAGGCTTACATACAACAGGACTCTTACTGTGGACCGGGTTTGCATTATTTCTGAGGTGGTTCCTCAGGCCCCAGATAAATCTGTGGTTTACTATATAGCTGGAGAGAATTGGTGGCCCGAACACATGTGTAGCCACGTGTATCAGCATCCAAATTCCGAACCTAGCCTGGATCGTATTAAACAAGGACAGTAAGTACAGAAAGCAACAGCAAGGCTAAGTACAATGTATACATTATTGCATTTAAATTTCATTAAAATCTATGAGGTAGGTTTTATCTCTACTGTATGGGTGATGAAATGGAGACTCAGATTAAGTAACCAAAATACACGCAGATGGTAAAAGGTGGAGTTCTGCTGCAAAATAGGGCTACCCAGTTTGAAAGCCTGTGCTCTTAATCGCCAAGTTAGATAGTGTTTCTTAACACAAATTATCTTCACTACCTTCTTTAAAATGTGATTTCAGAAACTCTTAGCTTTTTATTCTGAATATATCACTGAAATAATCATGAATTTTTCTCAAAGAATATAATAATTTGAAAATAATGGCTTTGTGGTGTAATTTTTTATTTTTTTAAAAGATTTTTTTTGTTTAAATTTTTATTTATTTGACAGAGAGAGACACAGCGAGAGAGGGAACACAAGCAGGGGGAGTGGGAGAGGGAGAAGCAGGCTTCCCGCTGAGCAGGGAGCCCGACATGGGGCTCAGTTGGGGCCAGGGCCCTGGCATCATGACCTGAGCCAAAGGCAGACACTTAACGACTGAGCCACCCAGGTGCCCCGGTGTAATTTATTTTAATGGGAAATGTTTAATTTGATGATACTCTGTTGAACTTGGTGGTACTATATGCTTGAGAATCCATCCTGTAAAAATTGGATATCCTGTCTACTAAACTGGAGTTCTCAGAGGCTATAGTATTTCCCTGACCAGTAAAATCCCTTTAGTTAACATTTGATTACTTTGTCATTAAGAAGAGTGTTAAGCTTTCGTGAAATATTGTGATTAAGTGTAATATTTCAATACCCTCTCCCCCTGAATTCTAAGTAGTACATGCTTCTGGATAGTAAGTAGTTTTATTTTTTGAGCGTGGGTTATTTTGTAGAATGATTCAGGGAAGAATGAGAGTGTTCAAAATTCTATGAGAAGAAACATGAATCTTTATTGTCACATTGTAATAGAAAAAAATGAAATCACCTTAATGTTTATCCACAGTAGAATAGATAAATAACTATCTACATAAATAACTGAATAGTTATATAGTTAAATGAATGCAGTTAAATAAACTTGAGCTGTGTTTACCAGCAGGGATTAATCCTTAAAACATTGAACACAATAAGTAAGTTAGTGATGGACACATGAGTTTATAATATCACTTATAGAAAATGTGTAGGCATGCCTGGGTTAGCTCAGTCAGTTAAGTGTCCAACTCTTGATTTTGGCTCAAGTCATGATTCTCAGGGTCATGAGATCAAGCCCTGCATCAGCTCTGTACTCAATGTGGAGTCTTCTGGAGATTCTCTATCTCCTTCTCCCCCTCCTGATTGCTCTCTCTCTCAAATAAGTAAATAAAATCTTAAAAAAAAAAAAAAAAGAAAATGTGTAACAATTCTACAAAATGATATAAGTGGTTTATGGGGACACACACACACACACACATTAAAGTATGTCTGACAGTGATAAACAGCACAATCAGGGTAGTGATTATCTGTAAAAGCAGGAGGGCATATGAGATTGGGATTGGAATGTGCATGGGAGGTGTATCTGTAATGTTTGCTTCCTTAATCTTAATGATATCTATGTGGTGTTCATTATATGTTCTCTGTCCTTTTGGCATTATTGAAATATTTAATAATAAAAAACCTGAGCAAACAATTTTTGACTTTGGGATAGCATGGAAAAATCAACATGCTCCTCAAAAAAGTACTGATAGGACACTTAATTTTTTAAAAATAACTTTATTTTCTTATTTTGTAAAAAAAAAAAAAAACTAAACTGTAATAAAAAGAACCTGAAAGGAGGGAAAAGAAAAAAAATGTGGACCACATGCTTTTTTCCTTTCCATTATACTCCATTATGCTGCTGTATACTCCACAGATGGCTTCTTAAATGTTGTGTTTTCTCGGTTCCGTGAAGCCAACTTCAGTGTATTATTAGCTTTTTGGAGAAGGAGAAATTCTACTGTATTAAATAAACATATAGGCATTACAATGATCTATATGCATTTTAAGATTCCAATATGTGTAATGCATTAATGTTACATATGTGTATGAATATAAATTAAGAAAGAATAAATGATCTTTTCCCAAACTCTTGCTGAAACAATTGCTACCTACCCAATAAAACTTGAATTTGCAACGAACCTTCATACCACAGTGGAACCAAGCTCATTTTGCTAGTCTACATTAAGTTAGGTTGGGTTTTTTAAAAATTGATTTGTCAGCTACTGTACTATTTGATTGAAAGCTGTCCAGCTTGCTGTATTACCAAAATTATGTATTTAGTTATGTGTCAGATTTTTCCTGTGACCTAATTACTTGAATACCCCCCAAACAGTCCAGCTTTTGTACAAGAACACATTGTTGTACTTGCAGTTTTAGACACGGTTGTTGACAGCTGCATTTTCTTTCATTCTAAGCTGAATATTCTTTCACATATTACTATTTATCTTATAATGAATATACATATGTTTAATGGGGTAGAGTTTCTTCTTCCCAAAGGAAAGTGTATAGTAGATTAAAGTTGCCTTCATGGAATTGAAAAAAATATATTTAAAAAGCATTTATGGAGTGTGCGACAGGTTTGAACATCAGTTTTCAGGATAATCTCATTCTTTGCTTTGATAATTTTTCTGAGGGAGGCTTAGTAGCTCGCTAGAAGTTGAAGAAGATCGATTCTGACATTAGAGAGCCTGAGCTCTGAACCTGTCTTCATCTCCAAGGAACTGTATGAACTTCAACACATTCGTTAACCTTCTGGTCTTTAATTTCCTCATTTGTAAGATGGGATTTTTCTCTTAGGAGGAGTTCCTCTGTCAGTGTGGAGAACAGGGGAATGGGAGCTGGGAACCGTAGTCCCAGCGCAGGCGTCTTACAGCAAGATTGAGACCTAATGAATTTAAGGCAGAGGCAGAGGGCTGGAAGATAGGGGAGACCTTTAAGACTTAAAAAATGTAAATCAAACAGGTGTGAGAGACCGAGAGAAGGAATAGTGATGGATGTTTTCATGTTGTCTGACCTGGCCAATTGGATGGATGCTGGTAGAGTTTATCAAGATGGAAATATAGGGAGGGCCCACTTGAGAGGAGGGACGGCTATTTTACATCTCCATGTGTAAGTACAGTCATGTCAGACTGGGAAAACTCTACTCCTCATCTCTCCTACTACTCTGATTCTGTAGCTGGCACTCTGTGTCTGTCACTACTGACTGCTGTTGACATCAGTTCCAGGGGATGGTCGTTCATGGGTGTGTTTTCTGCTCCTGCTGGAGGAGGTCCTTGGTTGCCCTGAAGTGGCACACTTTCTGTTCCATCCTTAGTATCTACTATATTGGAACCGGTTCTCCCTAACAACTAACTCCATCATCTAGGACCTGAATATGATGATTTTCCCTTTTCTTTTTAGTGTCTTGGTGTCCTTTGCTCTCGGAATCATCCCAGTTTATATAAAAAATCCAATAACTTGAATTTCAAAGAGAATAGGTTTGGGAGTTTCATCTCCACAGAAACTACTTGGTCTGTATAAACATCTATTTGGCTCCTTTCTCCAGACCAGCTCCAATCTATAGGGAATTGGAATAATCTTCATTAAGCAACCAAGAGTTCTATAACCTTTTAATACAGATCAATGGTGTATCTTTACCTTATGTCTTACAGTAAGAAAACCACTCAAATATTCAGTAATGCCTAATGAAGATTTGTTTCAGGTGAGTTTTGGTGTCCACATAGATCAAAGACACGTTAGGCTTATAACATATTATGTGATAGAAGTGCTAGAATCACCCTCCTCAAGCATCAGGGTGTAGTGTATATGTTTAATTTCTCATATGCTGGATATATGCTTTCTATCTTTTAGGAATTACATTCGGATCCAAGTAACAGAAATAATGGTAGAAAATAGATATTTCTTTTTCATATAAAGAAGTTCAGAGGTAGGCAATCCAGGGAGGGTATGGCAGTTCCATAGACATCAGTGATCTAGTCTCTTTCTAATTCTCTGCCCCACCAACCTAGCATGTGACTTCATTTTCAAAGACACATTAAGGTTTTTGGTGGCTATTACTGTTCGTGCTGTCATGTCTAATTTCTAGGCGGCAGGAGAAAGGTGAAGGTGAGAGACATCAAATGAACAAACCTCCTAGTCAGGTCCTTCTTGTAAGCAGCAATTCAATATATCTAATCTCTGGTTATATTTCATGGCTAGCTTTTAATCAAATGACCGCATCATGGTCTTTTAGCTGCATATATTGCCTCCCTGAGAAACCAGGCTTGTGTTGCCAAGGAAGAAGGGAAGAATGGGTAATGGGTGAGGACTAGCCTTCTTTGCCTTATGTATTGTACTTAATTTTGATGGAAGTATTTCATAAATAAATAGAAAAATGGACATTGCTCTTTAGTCAAAAATTTTAGGTTGCAGGTGCCCCATTCGGAAATGTCCCTGATGGAAACCTTTAGTTTATTAGCCATTTGAAAATGAAAAAAATTCTGCTATTTTGTTATTCACAACACATTAAGTTAAAATGCATGGTTCCATGAAGAAATTTGAATTATTATTCCCAGGAAGATGTAAGACAATTGAGGAACTAAGAGGTCAGCTAAAGAAGTCTGTGTCTGGATGTACAAATATATCCAGAAGCTTAGGTCTATCAGAGGAAAGGTATATGGTTTAGGCAAAAGGAGGGACTGAGACAGTAATTTGTCTAAGGTCACAAGTGAATAAACTGTGAATTATTTCAATAATTTACAGTGTTACTCAAAAAAATTGATTCTTGATTTATTTGATTCATTCCTAGTCTTAAGCATATCTACTTGACACAACCTTTAGGTACTTCGATATGACTGTACCTGTGCTGCTTCTAATTAATATTGATTTTGAATTAATATTAGCATGGAACAGTTATTTTGGGTACTTTTCCAGCTGTAAATACCCTTATTGCATAAACAAACGAAATTTAATCACAGAATTTACTGTGCTGGCACTATTTACAACTTCATTGTGGACCCAGTGTGCTTCATTTACTGTCCTTCATTTACTGTATCTTAAATACAAACTTTTATAACACAGGCCAAATTATAAGTATTTACACAAAGACACAATATATAATAGTACTTGGAAGAAGGAACAAAATTTCTGAGAAATGAGTTTAAAAATTAACACAGTTTGGGTTAGTCATGGTGTCTCTCCCCCATAAAAACAAATAGGGGCCTCTCAGAAATAAGTTAAGAAAGCATCTTTAAAAGAGCTTCTGGAAGATTAAACTCTATAATAATATGGAAAATGTTGAAATAAGTTTTTTTTAAGGGGGAAAGTTATGTTGTTTTTAAGTGTCTTTGTCTTCTTTATGCAATGTTTTCATTAAATAACTAGTTCTTTCACTGACAGAACATTGTGTGGTCTTTAAGGTGGATTGGGAGGATGTAAAAAATAGAGAAACAGATTTAGTAAATATGACTTTCTAAAGTTATTTTTCCCCACCAAACAGTGACTCTGTAACTGTCCAGTTTGATTATATAAAAGTCATAGTATTTTATTTTTATAGTTAATTCTTTAGTTTGGGCCCTGCAAGGCTAGTTCCTCATGTATTTCCTCCAACTGATTTAATTTTGGATAAAATTATTTTTATCTGATTTTCCTTTGAGAAACTACAGATATTTGCTTCTTTGGCTGACTTACAGGTACGGGTGAGTACTAAAGGACCCACATGAATAGGCCTCACATGTGAGACAGCCCACCCCATGCAGAGATGCCTCCCGGTCTAGTGTTTGTGCTCTGGAAAAGGCTGACTTGCATGGGAAAACAACTATTGAGACTGCTGTGCTTTTCTTCAGGCTTTACATATTTGTTTTTTCCTTTATATATGAGAGCAAACAGTGTTCTGAAAGACAAAGGAAATTAGAAAATATAAACTTTTGGAACAGTATTATCGATACATGAGGATACAAGAAAATAGTAAAGGTAAAGAAAGGATGAATTAGAAAGAAAAATATTGTGTGAAGTCATCAACCTACATGGTATCTAGTTGTTTGTTTTACTTGTTATTTTATTTTAAAAAATTAGCATTTTATTGTGCTGTTTATGTATTTGCTTTATGTATATATGTATTATCTCTCCTGATGAGATGATAGTTTTTCTGTGGAAACTACTATCTTTTACTCTTTTGGGATCTCCTGTAGCATCTAACATCATGTTAGATGCTGTAAGCCTAAAAGAAAGATATTTACCTGGATCTGGGTGGCAAGTTTGATTAGTAGTGGTTCCTTTGTGCAGTGTTTTGAGGATTATGAGGCTATATCTGTGTCAGTAGAAAACAAATATAGTGATAAATTAGCCAGGGACTCTGTTTTATATATATCTGAAGCTTAGAGTGGTACTTGTCAGGTTGTAAATATTAAATAAATATTTGTTCAATGAATGAGTAAATCATTCTGCAGTAGCTGAGAGAGCAAGTAAGAGTGGCAGATATTATATTGGCATCCAAATTCAGAAGCTGGACTATCTTGTAATTGTAGAATCTACCCAAGAAATGTAGAGTCAAGCCTGTTAAGAATAATTAACTTAGTAAACACAGCGGTTCAACTACCATGATTTAAGGAACAATGAAAAAAAAAATCCCCTCGCCTATATTAACTTGATGATTTAATGAATCTGTCTAAAGTTTAATATTATGCTAAACTCCAACTAATAATCAATTAGTTAATTGAGTGGCATTCCTCTTCAATTTATATTTCAGTTTGTATAGAGTGAGAGTTCATTAACCTGGCTGTGGAATAAGGTTTGGGAATGACTGAATTCTGTTTCATGGGAGAGTAAGATCATACTGGACAATTTATCAGATTATCTGGTACTATCATTATGACATCAAAATTCTAAAAGGGACTTTGTGCCTCTTTAATCTTGATCTTTTATACATAAAATGGATTCCTGGAAATTAAGTGATTAGAATTGTAGATTTTTACTGCCAGGGTTAATTAATACTCAGATCTCTTGATTTCATATTAATGCCTTTTTGAAATGTGAGTATCTCCCAATGATTTTTTTCCCCCGAAATATTGGTTAAAGAAGATACTCTGCCAAGAACAAAATGGTTCTATACTACATGAAATGTCATCCAGAAGAGCATGGGGTGGGGGGTGAGGTGGGGGTGAGAGGGTTTTCATTTGTCCCAGTGGGCTTCTTGATATGGGAGGAGAAGGGGCAGCCAGAACAGTGGCCCTCAAAGTATAGTCCAAGGACCCCTGGGAGGTCTCTGAGAAACTTTTAGGACATCTTCACATTCAGTACTGTTTTAATAATAATACTGAGCTAAGACATTATTTGTCTTTTTTGCTGTGCTGACATTAGCTCCAGTGGTTCAAAAGCAATGATAGGGAAAAATGTGGGTACCTTAGCACCAACCAAGGTAGTGGCAACAGGCATGCTAGTCACCACTGTGTTGTTCATTGTCACATCCTTGAAGAAGAGAAGTGAATATTTGACTTAAAAATGTCCTTGATAAAATAGTAAGAACGATCCATTTATTAAATCTCAACCCTTGAGTACATGCCTTTGCAATATTCTGTGTGAGGAAATGGAAGTCTTCTTCATCCTTCTGCTGCACACTGAAGTGGTTTTAGTCAAGGAATAGATGCTAAACTAGTTCCTTTTCTTTAAAATTTTATTATGTTGTGTTAATCACCATACATTACATCCTTAGTTTTTGATGTAGTGTTCCATGATTCATTGTTTGCGTATAACACCCAGTGCTCCATGCAGAATGTGCCCTCCTCAATACCCATCACCAGGCTAACCCATTCCCCCACCCCTCTCCCCTCTAGAACCCTCAGTTTGTTTCTCAGAGTCCACAGTCTCTCCTGGTTCGTCTCCCCCTCCGATTTCCCCCCCTTCATTTCTCCAATAAACTAGTTCCTTTTTTAAAGGATCATCATCTTTAATTGAAAGAGTGACCAACAAACTATGACAATTTAGACAAACTACGACAATTTGGTGGGCATTTTTTTGAAAATGAAGTGAGTGCATTAAGGAAAATAATTGACAGTATTTGTGCTGCTGAGAAAATATGAGCTTTTAAGTAAAAATTCAAATAAAATCTTACATTTTAGAGAACTTGTAATTGCTACCATGAGCGTGAGAGTATCTATATATTTAAAAGCTTTTTTGATGATATTGTTGTGGATATTAGCAGGTGTGTTTTTTTTTTTTTTGTCATCGTGTAAGGAAATGTGTTAACATTTGCAAGTCCTGTCTGAGTCCAAAAGCTGATATTTATGTTTTCCAAATGATTAATGGATGATGTTATACAATTGTGTATGGATAAAACATCTATTCAAAGTACAAGGTAATAGAAAATATTTTAATGTAACAGAATACAAATATTTTATTGTTGTGGTTCAGATTCTACTTTGCAACTAAACTTTAAGAAACTACTTTACATGTTGAGTTTTGGTGTAGTACTAAGGAGGACTAATATCCACATTATCTGAAAAAGCTAGTAAAGTATTTCTCCCTTTTCTATTTATCTGTGGGAGACAGGAATGTCTTCACATACTGCAACCAAAACAACATATCGCAACATATTGAATACAGAGGCAGAGTTGAGAATCTTATTATCTTTTAAGCCAGATACTTCTCACCAACTTACTTTTATTTGAAGAAACATGATTATTTTTCATGAAAGCTATATTTATGTTTATAGTAACATAATGGATTTATTAATGTTATTTTAAAATGAATTAATATTTTATAAGCCTCAGTTTTAGTTTTTAATAAGGTAAATAAATAAATAAAAAACAAAGCAGACAGAAACAAAATTAAACAAATGTTCTTTTGGGTCCTTAATATTTTTTGAGAATGTAAAGGAATCCTGACACCAAAATGTTTAATGCCACTCTCTCAACTCTAGATTAGAACAGGTGCCTCTCTGCCTAACTCTAGAGTGGTATCACTTAACATATTAGCAGCGACTCAATACAACTGCTGCCTTTTCATTTTTTCACTTATGGATATATTCAACAAATAATTGTGTCCCTTTTGTCCTATTAGGTCGTGTGAGTTATTTTTTTAAAAATTAAAAAAAAAATTTATTAGAGAGCATGTGCGCACGAGCAGGGAAGAGGAGCAAAGGGAGAAGCAGACTCCCTATTGGCAGGAAACCCAACACGGGCTGGATCCCAGGACCCCGAGATCATGACCTGAGCTGAAGGCAGGCACGCCGTAGCCTACTGAACCACCTGGGCACACCTGTGTGAGTTATTTCAAGAAAAGATTCTGTCACTTGCTTATCTTTAAGCTTTTCTAAAGCCAGGTCCATGAGCTATGGTTCTTTTTATTTCCCTAATTATGGTAAAGTTGTTTAATATTGGTTTTCTCTTTCCTCTTTTCAATCTCACGGATATGGAAATGTAGCTTGGTATTTGTTTTCATGTTTTTGCCATTTGTTACTATGACAGAGATTAGCTAATATTTAAGCAGGTACATCATTTTTTCACTTCCCTTTCTTCCTAGTATGTTTAAAATCATGGAAGAGGTAAAGGTCTTTTAGCATTTTGTATATATGCAATTTTACACAAATTGTAGGGATAAGAGACAAGAAGGGCATGGGAAAGAGAGAGAGGTGGAAGGCTTTTCAAAAAATATATTTATTTATTTTAGCGGGGAGGGGCAGAAGGAGGGAGAGAAACTTAAGCACACTCCCTGCTGAGCACGGAACCCAACATGGGGCTTGATCTCGAGACCCTGAGATCATGACCTGAGCCAAGATCAAGAGTCGGATGCTTAACCAACTGAGCCACCCAAGTGCCCCAATGGAAGGCTTTAACGAGGTATTTGCAAAGGTGTTTTCCACATCTACCCCTAGCTTTCGTGGGGGCAGGGCAAGAGTACAGATGGACAGCTACAGTACATATGTAATCTCTTTAAAAGTTATAAATTAAACTAATACACTGTTATCTAATTGCTCTTGGCCATCTTTTGGGCCTAGGACTGTACAGTCTGTTTCTTTGGGAAAAGAGTTCTGGGGTGACAGTCATGCAGCGTGTGATCTGAAAGCAGGGATGGTAAGGTCCGGAGAGGCCCGTCCTGTTGTCCTGTTGTCACCATGGATTCCTTGTAGTGAGTGGGGCAGGCAGCCAAAAAGGGATTGGAGCTGGTACCTTTAAAGTGCAGCCCTCAAGACAGGGACGTTGTTTGTCCATATCTAAGGGCAATGCTGGTATGAGCCATATGTTATTTGTGTTAGAATTTCCAGGTGTGCTTCTTAAAAATGCAAATTTTTAAACTCTATCCCAGACCTAATGAATAGAGAGCAGTATGACACAGAGTAGGTCTTAGCAGTGTTGCCAGCCACAGGTAATGTTTTGAAGGTGTTCTTTGGGCATACATATGAGTTTCTGCTTAGCATCAATATTTCATTGTGGCTATTACAAAAATCATTCTAAGCATTTGATTTAATTTAATTCTCTCAGCAACTCTTTGAGGTTGATATTGCCGTGTTTCAGAATGTATTCTGAAATGCCATTGGGGAATTTGAGCCTTGAAATGGCCTTAGGATATATCCTTCTCTAATGCCAAGTTTTGAAGATTTATTCATCAGTATTTGCAAATAGTATTGTTATAGATTAGATACACTTATATCTACTTCGAAAAGAAAAATACTGTTGTGAAATGGATAAGCAGATATAGAAGGCTTCTATGAGGAGAAATCCCTTCTAAATTTTGAAGAAAATACTATCTTTTCAATAAGATGAATTCACATTAAGTAAAATAAATTTTATCATGCAAGTTAAACTGGAATATAACGATGAAGTATAAAGTAGTTATTAAAAATGCATGTTAGTTACTTTATGTACATGTAACAGTATAATAATGTTTGCATTTGAGTTTTGTTGATAGTTTGCGTTTTATTTGCAGTGCTTTTTTAAAAATAATTTTATAAAATAAAATAATATTCACACAAATGAATAATAATACCATCTACAGAAAAGTTATGGGTCAAGATGGGAATTGCATGGGGAAATACCTATATTGTTTTTGGAAAGTATTGTTTAAAAAGAGTGAATGGTCAAATTTAAAAGTTACTAATAATAGTTCCATAAAACCAATAATGAAGGCATTTACTCACTTAAAAAAATTGTGGTCTCAGGCCTGTAAAGTGCTATTTAGTAGCAGGGGTGGGGAGGGTGGTGCTAGTTACTGCTAACCATACAGTACTCTAGTTGTTTCCCACAGTTAACATTAACTACCACAGATTTGTAATTTATAATGTGTAAGTATTTTAGTGACTGGGATTACCTGGATTATTGAGTATTTTGCATCTCTGTGAAATACTGAATGGCCACTTGTTCATGGAATCGGATGAACTTTTTGGGCAGCTGTTCTGGGAATTATTTCATACAACCGAAATGTCTTCCTTATGACAGTGTTTTTGCTAAAAAGAAACAGCCTAGGATTCAATTTTGGCTTGCATAGACAAATCAACATAGTATGGTTAAGAAATGGGGCCCGAACTGGAAGAGTTAATCTTTAAATTCAGCTTGAGCTGTGTTTACTGATTCTTTTCTGCTTCTTGTTAATTGGCACCTCAGACTCCATACTAATTAATGGGAGAGCAAAGGGCAGGTGGCGCCGTTTTATTTTGATAATCCTTGTCAGCAATGTCTGTGTAATCTTCTTGTTTAATTCTAATGAATGTGCATTTGGGGTGCATGAACTTTTAACAGTTTTTTTCACTGGAAGTTCACTGGTCAAGGACAGTTTTTGCAACCATTTCAGACCCTTTGAGACACTACTGCATACAAACACAGTTGTTTTCGTTAGCAACTTAGTTGTTAATTCACACAAATGGAAGTCACTAATGGAGGTGCTGTGTGCTTCTTTAAAAGTAGACAGGTATAACTCTATCCAGAGAAATTAAAGAAATCTCCATTTCCTTTAATTGTGCCTTTTTTTTTTTTTCGGAGTGAGGGTAAGAAATTTTGTTTAAATAGGAACATTTAATGTTAAGAGTACTTAATGGATGAAAATATTAGAGTAATGTTTTCTCTGGAAGGAAGAGCCTAGGCAGGAAGTCAAAATAAATGGAACTGATTTACTTAAGAATTTGCAAGTTTTAGCTGTGAAATGACTAGATAAATGATTCTGTTGAAAACTACGTACCTATTAGAAAATGCATATTTTGCTCATTTCCATTTTAAGGAGACTGTTTTTGCTTTCAAGTGTAAAGATGGGTTTAGGTAAAAAGAAATTCAGAATAGTTTTGAAGTTTGGGGACAAGTCTTAAAATTGTGTTCCAAGCAATGCATTATTTATTTGGGGGAAGTGGGAGAAAAGGAGAGAGGAGGAAGTAAAAAAACACCTCCTTGGCTGTTAATACCTTGAAACTTAGTGGAAAGGAAATAACACCCAATTTATACGAACTCCAATGTAAACAAACAGGAGCTATGATAGGAAATAGCACTAGGGCCAATTTATAAGACTCAGTCCATGTTCATTTTTCAGATAAAACTTCCTGTACTCACTCCTAGCCATTTTGGGCCAGACCAAAACCAAAATAAATCTTCCTCAAACGGTGTAAGGAAACATTTTAATTGGGTGATATTTTTGGAAAATCAGAAGTAGTTATTTCCACTATTGGTACCTTGATAAAATTTAACATGTTATTTAAAAATGTAAATTTTTATGAACTTGGATATTAATTATATACTTATAGTTTAATAATAATAATAATAATGTTTTGGTTATGATATTTTTTGTGCCTAATCAGAGAATCCTGACTTAATTTAAATTTACAATTAAAATGAAAATCCACATCTGTGGTCCTCACCTAAATCTGTGGTTCTCAACCTACAGGCAGGGGACATATGGCAATGTCTGGAGACATGCTGGATCTTTACTGCTGGAAGGAGGTGCTCCTGGCATCTAGTGAGAGGCAGTGATGGATGCTGGTAAACATCCTACGAAAAGAATTATCTGGCCCCAAATGTTAGTATTCCTGGGATTGAGAAACCTACCCTACCTAAATGATGCCTCCTACTGATGAAATGCAGTAATAATAAATACTGATTTATTTATAATCATTGGATCGTGAAGACACTGGAAATTTCCTGAAGAAATACTACATTTAAAGAAACAATCCTATGTGGGTATATAAGTAATGGGTTATATGGGATTAACTAATACGTGACACATTCCTAATTTTATTTTTTTCTCTCCCTTTCAAATTATAAATAATTGTCTTGTAGGAATAATAAGTGATTCACTATGAGAGGTGATGGTTAGTAAACTAAATGTTTCACAAAAATGTGGTAATCATTTTGCAGTATGTATGTATATCAAAGTGTTATGTTGTACACCTTACCCTAATATGACATTATGTCAATTATGTGTCAGTAAAATGGGACAAAAGGGCCTCATGGGGGAAATAGTCTGAAATATTAGGAGAAATAGCGGTTACTAATTATTTTCAGGTTTTTCTTTCAGTGTTCACAATATGTGTGCAAAACAGAAGAAAGTGCAGTACTTACATGGCCTGAGAAGAATGCAGTCTGGCCAGCTCAGGTGATATGTGCCATATTGCATGCTGTTGGGCTTATAAAGCCTGTGACTTCCTTGGTGTGGAATAGCTATTTGTTAGAAATTCTCAACAAGATTTTACCTAGCAGCTAAATTTAGGCCTCAGTTCATCTGATTTGAAAAGTTTTTCCTCATCTTTTATTCCTGTGTGATTTTTGTTACCCATGATCAGTGGAGAAAAATTTAAATTAGGCATTTATTTCTTATAAAAACAATAGTTTGATTCCAAATTAAATAGTTTAAATTTTATCTGTTCATTATTTTTATTTTATGACATTAATACAACTAAGTATATGCTGAGTAGTAGATATCCAATGCCCATTTTTGGTGTTCTGCTATTCTTCATCGGTCTACTAAAATTTACTGCCAGTTCTTGTTGACCTCTTTATAGGGCAGATATACTATGTAAAAATTTTAAAGTTATATAATATTTTATACAATATATAAAAGGCATATGTAAATGATGGAGCATAACAATGTTTCTGAACCCACCCCTGTACTTAAGACATTTAGCATTTACATCATTAGTGCTGTTTGAATAGTGGCTGAAATAGACATGTTGGCATTTTGAGTTGGTCTGTTCTCAGGTATTATTGGCAAAACATGTCATATTGAAAGAGCTCAGCAGAAAATGAATACATACTGAATATGTGAGAAGTGAGAAAGATTTCAGTTAACATATATATTCCCCCAAAATAGCTTTCTAAATAAATGAAAAGTAACTTGTTTGAAACACAGTTCAGTAATATATATATTTTTTTGTTCTGTCTTATTCCCTGGGAGGGAAGAAATGGGACAAGCACTTCAACCCGCAGTGCTGTAGGGAACTTTCTTGATGGCAGGAGGCTTTGTCCACAGAAACATGAATGCTCATTCAGCTCCATGACTGCAGTATATTTTATAAGGAAACCTATGTCTAAAAATAGATGCTGAATGAAACTTCTCTTAGAGCCCAGGGCCATATGGTTGTTAAAGGGCCACTTTGTTTTATTGGAAAGAAAATATGAAAACTCCCCATTTGGAAACAAGTCTTAGTAGTGGCTGTTAGAAAATGTCTTTTTGTACACTGTTAGTAGTAGGTAAGTGTTTCAAAACAGATGTATTTTCTAACCACACTGATTAAAAAACTAACTTAATTGGCATTTCTCAGATTTTATTATGGTGTATTTTTTTTTCCTGAGTAATAGTAGCAATCATATATCATCATTGAGCAATTTTTTTGTTCCTGTGAATTTTGGCAGATGTTTACTATTTGAAACAAAATATGAAATTGAAGAAAATTGTTCTGAAGTTCCAGGTGAACTTTGCTGTTTATTCTTTAAAAAGTCATGATGTGCCCAGTCCAGAGTTTTAATGTTCTATTCTGTCACAAGAAAACATGTTTATTTCTGTGATGTTTATAAGCACATGCACCTACATAGCCCGTTTCTTTTCTTTTCTTTATTTTTTTTTTTAAGATTTTATTTTATTTGTTTAGAGAGAGAGTGTGTGAGCAGGGAGAGGGAGAAAGAGAATCTCAAGCAGACCCCGGGCTGAGTTTGGAGCCTGACATGTGGCTTGAACTCACTACCCTGAGATGGAAACGCTGGTCATAATCTGAGGTTATAATTGAGGAAAACTCCAAATCTTTCTTTGCTTCCATGAGCACAGTATATCTTTATAGTAAATTGCCACTAACTTTATTCTCCTTAATGTGAGAGTATTTCAGATTTCCAGTGAAAAGCCCATAAGGCTCAAAATAAAGGAAACCTAACATGTTTCCAGTTTAAACACGCACACACACACACCCAAAACTTTCCTCCATACTCTTTCTTCTCTTTCCTCAGAGATCTCTGCCTTCTCCTAGACAGCACACGCCTGCCAGCAAAATTTCTAGTATGGTAAATGTTTTAAATTTATATGTTCTTTCCAACTCTTATGTAAGAGACCCTTGAACTTACTTCAGATCTAGAAGCAATGATGGCAAGCATTCGACACTTATTTCTTTTAAAATGTGTTTATATGCGTTTGTGTAATACATTTTCGAGTTCCCTGGCTTTGAAACATATGCCACAAGTGAAACAGACCTCTCACACAAGATGTATTTAAATATATGCATGATTATACACATGAATGAGAAGTATATTTACAACAGGTAATGTAAGGACTTTAATTTTGTGCAGTATCTTACGAGGTTACAAGCTTTCACATATGATACGTCATTTATTCAGTGTGACGATACTGTGAGGCATAGGGGGATTTCTATTTTATAGCAAGAACTGAGGCTAAGTAGGATTAATTACAATAGAGCTGGGGTCTGTGACCCTTAGTCCAAGGCACTTTCCCTCAGACCATACTAAAAATTCTATTTGAAAACCCAGCAAGATGACACTGCTTATTAATAGTACTGTTGAATTCAGAATTGCTGAATCTGTCTGTAATTTAGCCCATGAGGCCAATACTCTTAGCTACTTGAATAGTAATGATTCTAGTAGCTAATCTTTTAGAGGCCATATTTGCATACTGCATATTTTTGGTGTAATTAAGGAATAAGTAACAATTTATCTGATCTTGCTTTTGGAAAACATTCTCTCTGATGATGAGAGATGATTGATCTTGGCAACTGAAGACATTTCAGACGTTTCAGATGAAACTTTTGTCTGCCAGGTGAATGTCTCAGCCTTTCGGGGTTTCCCCTCCTTTCTAGGGTCCTACTGACTATCTCCTCCTTCCCAGGTCAGTGTTAGGGAATGCTTAAGAAACCTAATGGTATTGGGAGAGCGGTGTCCCTGACTGCTTCCTTCCGCTGTAACCCACTGTTTCTGCTGCTGTGAGCGTTGCCTGCGTGGTTACTCAGTCTGTGGTCCAAGCCATTCCAGAACACGAGGGTTTATGGTACCTGTGAATAAAATATGAGCACAGATAATCCAACTCACTTCATTTCATTCCATAAATGTCGATGTGCCACATGTGTTCTAGGCATAGTTATAGATGCTTTGGACATTGCAGTTGAACAGGAGAAAATACCTGCTTTCAAAGTGCTGACATTCAAGAGGAGATAGACAACAAATACATCAATACACAAACAAAGATTATCAAACCAGATAGAGATAAATGATCTGAAGAAAATAAAATGAGTTAGAAAAGTTGGTGGTTACTTTTCTTAGAATGGTCATGGAATGGAAATCGAAATAATAATAGGAATAAGAGGAACAAGTATAAGGACCATGAAAGGAAATTAGTGGTGTGTTTGAGGGATAGACAGAAAACCAGCATTCAGGGCACATTTTGGAAAAAGGGGAAAGTTCCAGGAAATAAGGTCAAAGAGCAGAGACCAAATTATGTAGGCCACAGTGGTGAGCATGGTTTTCTTTATAATTGGAGGTTTTAAGCAGGGAAGTAATACGTGATTTATAATCACATGTGTAATATCCACTCAGTGGATGTCACTTTGGGTTGCCAATTGGAGAACTCAGTTTGTAGCAGGACATAGGAGAATCAGTTAATTAAAGAGGAAACTACAAGTTTCTGCAAGATATGTAATAGCAACTTGGTCTAGAGTTTTTGCAGCGGTTGTGGTGAGAGTGATTCATTTAGTGATACATTTTAGAGATAGTACTACCAGGTCTTGTTATAATGAATTGGATGTGAGACCTGAGAGAAAGAAAGGAATTAAGAAAAGCTTAATGATTTGTGAACAGAAAATATTTTTTTGTAAAGAGTAAAAATGGTTAATGACTTGCCTGACTGGCTGGCTTCCTTTCGTTCATCGATTCACTCATTCATTCATTTTTGTGGAAGTGTGAAGTATCTTGATACACTCTGCATTTTGCACATGAATTAGTTCCAGAAGTTGCTTCTGCAGTGAGTTCAAATATACTTAACTTGAGGCAAGGAGATGAATCAGATGAATTTCAGAGTGGATTTTTAAATTTCAAAGTGATGTTCAGAAACACCATCTTCATTAGGAATAATTTCTTTGCATATCTGTTGTAGAACTGTAATCAAAGTCTCAGCTCACTGGAATGGGTTTTTAATATCTCTCTTCACCATGGTTTATCAAGAGAAAGTAAACTGCTCAAATCTGTGCTATGATATGAAAGACTTGATATAGTCTTTCTAACCTATTTTAAGATAGCAGGTACAATTGTTAAACATTTGTTTAGGTTTTATTATAACTAGCATATATTTATGATTGCATTTTTATGTGCCTTGTATAGTCATTATGTACGATACATCTTGCCTCATTTTATAGAACATAACTTTATGTATTGTATGGAGGTTGATATATGAACCTCTTAATTCATAACCTTTTTGTTGGATATATAATCTATTTGATTCTGTAATCTTAATCAGGAATTCAGACCTAAATTACAATATTAGGAACAATCCTAATATTATAGAAAGGTATAGACTTCTGAACCCAGTTGTGAAGCTGTACCTTTATAAAGTGACAGGATAACTTTCTGTCTATACTGACTCTGTCCACTTTAAGCAGGATTTCTCATTGTCTCTTACTCCAGGTATTTCATATCTTATGTTCTCAGTATCGTTATTAGCATTTTTCATTTTCCTGACAAAATTTTCCTTTAATGTTCATATAATTTTTAGATAACAGTAGGAATTTTTCCCATAATGTCTATATTATTTTAGAGAAAAATGATAATTATCAGGATTATTCTGAATCTTATTTGTCTAAAATCTGGTAAAGTGTGCTAAAGTTCTCTATATAAAAGTCTGTACTTTTTTTTTTAATGGAAGTCAGATTTCTCTTAACTAAATTTTTAAAGTCATCCATAGTCCAAGTTATTGCTTCTTTCTCTGTGGCCAATTAAAGACAGAGGAGTACTCTTTTAGGGCCAGAAGATTAGCTTGTTTTGTTTTTAAAACATGACAAAAAGAAATACTTGTTTCTTAAGACTAGAAAAACCTGTTTTCCAGTTAACTTATTTTTTTACAGTTTATTAAAAAATCAAAAATACGTTAGAAGTAGAAATACTAATTGACTCATGGATTAATTTATTGGAGTACAAAATGCTAAACCACTTATTTGAAGTTATCTGATTAAAAACACGGAGGAGGGGCACCTGGGTGGCTCAGTCGGTTGAGTGTCTGCCTTCAGCTCAGGTCCTGATCCCAGGGTCCTGGGATCGAGCCCCGTGTTGGGCTCTCCGCTCGCCGGGTAGCCTGCTTCTCCCTCTCCCACTCCCCCTGCTTGTGTTCCCTCTCTCGCTGTGTCTCTGTCAAATAAATGAATCTTTAAAAAAAAATTAAAAAATACAAACATGGAGGAGAAGAAAAAAAAATTTCTCCAATTCTCATAACCAAATCCTATCTGCTTTTTCCTCAGTATGTGATTCTGAGGGGAAAACCCAGCTTGCTTTATTATTCATATTTCCTTTTGAAGTGGATGATAAATGCTGAACCATCATGGCAAGACTATTCTGAAGATGTCCAGAGTAACAATAAACCCTTTGTGATGAAAATAGCACAGGGTAGCTATTTGCCAAGTTAAAAATCATGGACTTACTTATTATCTATATTCCAGTGTATGTTGCACATCAGCTGTTATCAGCTTATAATATATTGGGGAAAACAGGAGTTAAAATAATTATCATAAGTAGAATATACATATTTTCACTTTGTCTTATACTTTAATCCCCAGACCATTCAGATAATTAAATTGGTAATGAGATGCCTGCTTTTATGTGCATTTACACATACATTGTCTGACATGTTCTATACTTTTTATTAGGGTTGCTCATAATTAATGATCTTTTATCTGTGTATTACTTTTTACTTGATGGTACTTTTTACTGTGTCAAAGATTGTTCTGCAGAGGTAAACTTTCTATAGTTGGAGGGCCACCAGAGTAAAGGAAAGCACACTGTTATTCAAATGAACTAACTTAATGAAGATCATTTCTTCAGCATAGAGGCAACAGGAAGGCAAGGCCAGAAACATTTACCCCAGGGGGTTATATATAGGATGATTGGAGACATTCCCAAAGACAATGAGACACTAGCATTTGTTCAAGAGAAAGGCTATTTCACTCTGAGGGCTCATGCTGGAATTAACTGGTGTCATTTTGAAGGAGGGTTTTGCTAATTGGCATCTCCCAATTGTATATAATGCCAACACCTTTTCTATTAATTATTTGCCATAAACATAGCTCAGTGAAGCAAAACTTCCTGCAAACTTATAAAGATTTAAGAGGAACTGTTGCAATTTAATTAGTTTCCAAAAGCCCTATGTGAACTGTAACAGTTGGTTGGTATTATTTGTATAATGTTTTGTCGGTTGACGTTGGAAGCATTATGTTCATGTATTGTGGTGATGGCCTGCTGAGTAATTGCAAGGTTCATTATACTACCAAGACTGTCAAGGGACATTTATGGATATTCATGTGCAGTGAACCCTTGAACTTGACTGGTCATTCTTGTCTCCCATGGCTGGAATTGTGTTTACTCCAAATGGCAGGAGAAACTTTAATTATGAAACCATAAACGAGGCAAAATTACCTAAGTTTTAAAATGTTAAATGGACTATTAAGAAACGTACCTGCAGTTTTTCCCCTCTACTATAAAAATGTTATCTGTACTCTCAAGGAAACTCTAAGCTTTAAAATTTTTTAAAGATGTCCTGTTTGGTGGTAAATCCGTACTTCCAAAATTTTGTGTTTCTATGTAAAAAGATATTAGATATCCATTATCTCTACTTTAGGAAATCCATTTATAGACCAAATATTAATAAAAAATCGAACATATTCATACGAAGTTAAAAATATCCAAGCATTGTGCATTGATTTGAAAACTTTTGAAAATATGAAATTTAAGAAGCAAACTTCAAGAAGTATGCCAACACATATTTATCAACATGTAACTATGAGTCAGTGTTAAAGTATATATCACAATAGTTGTAATGATCTCTTTGTGGGTGTCCTTCCCCTAGACTTTAATGTTCTTGAGAATAGAAGCATTTTCTTATTGTATCCTGTCTCAGAGTGCTCAGTGCCTGGTGCTTGTTCAATGAGATTTTGTTGAACTGAACTGAAGAGAGCTGAGAGAAAAGATGGTTATACTAGAGAGGGTTGCAGTTGAAAATAGAGAGTTATGACTGGAGCGTGGAGTGCATGGAGATTGGTGGCAAGAGATGGAATTAAAAAATTACTCAGGGAAGATGCTTCCATTCTCAGGGGCTTGGATCATTCACAGAGGACATTATGGAGCAGTTACAGGATTTTAAGCAGTTAATCTCACTGACAGCAATGCAGAGGATGGGAATGGGGTAGGAATAAGAAACCAACTCTGATTCACCCACGCTGGGATATGATATCCGTGAAGCCTGGGTTGCACAAAGATTTTTTGTTTGTTTTAAAGCAAAACAAAATTCTTACATGAAATTTTAATTGTGAGAAAATACACACAGCAAAATGTACTATTTTAATCATTTTTATGTGTTATAGTTCAGTAGTTTTAAGTACATTCACATTGTTGGCCAACCAATCTTGAGAACTCCTCATCTTTGCGAAGTTGAAACTCTTAGTCTGCTCAGGCAGCTGTCACAATACAGTAGAGTGAGTGGCTTAAACAATAGCCATCTATTTCTCAGAGTTCAGGAGACCAGAAGTCTAAGATCCAGGTGCCAGAAGATTTGGTTTCTGGTGAGGGCCCTCTTCTAACTGGTAGACAGCAGCCTTCTTGTTGTGTCCTTGCATGGCACAGGAGAAAGAGAACATAAGAGTTAGCCCAGGTCTCTCTTCCTCTTCTTATAAGGACACTAATCCCATTATGGACACCACACTTTATGACCACATGACTTCATCTAAACCTAATAATCTTCCAAAGGCCTCACCTCCAAATACCATCACATTGGGGGTTATGACTTCAACAAAATAATATCATAACAATATTTATCTTTTTGTTACTGTCTTATTTCACTTAGGATAATGTCTTTAAGATTCATCCATGTTGTAGTATGTATCAGAATTTCCTTTTTAAGGCTGAATAATATTTCATTGGATGTATATACCACATTTTGTTCGTCCATTCATCTGTTGAAGAACATTTGAGTTGCTTTCAGTTTTTGGTTATTGTGAATAATGTTGCTATGCAAATGGGTATATAAATATTTTTTCAAAACCCTGCTTTCAATTCATTTGAACATATACCCAGAAGTAGAATTGCTGGATTATATGGTAACTCTGTTTTTAATTTTTTGAGGAGCCTTCTTACTGTTTTCCATAGTAGTTGTACCATTTTACATTCCCACCAATGGTACATAAAAGTTTCAATTTTTCCACAACCTTGTCAATACTTATTATTGTTTTGATAGTAGCCATTCTATTAGGTGTGAGATGGTATCTTATTGTTGTTTTGATTTGCATTTTCCTAGTGATAAATGATTTTGAGCATCTTTTCATGTGCTTATTGGCCTTTTATATATATATATATCTCCTTTGAAGAAATGTCTGTTCACATCCATTGTCTATTTATTAATTGGGTTGCTTATTTTTGTAGTTGTTGAGTTGAAGCCATTCTTTATATATTCTGGAAAATCCCTTGTTAGATATATGATTTGCATATTTTCTGCCATTTCATAGGTTGCCTTTTCATGTTGTTGATTGAATCCTTTGAACAGAAGTTTTAACTTTTGATGTGGTCCAATTTATCTCCTTTTTTTTTTAGAATTTTTATTTATTTAAAAGAGAGAGACACAGCAAGAGAGGGAACACAAGCAGGGGAAGTGGGAGAGGGAGAAGCAGGCTTCCCGTGGAGCAGGGAGCTTGATGCAGGGCTCGATCCCAGGACCCCGGGATCATGACCTGAGCTGAAGGCAGATGCTTAATGACTGAGCCACCCAGGCGCCCCTTATCTCCTTTTTTTTATTGCCTGTGCTTTTGATGTCATATCCAAGAAACCATTACTAAATGCAATGACATGAAACTTTTCCCTGTTTTGTTTTTTGTTTTTTTTGTAAGATTTTTATAGATTTAACTCTTACATTTAGGTTTTTGATCCATTTTGAGTTAATTGTATATGTTGTAAGGTAAGGTTTTTTTCTGTTGTTGTTTTGTTTTTTTTCATGTGGATATCCAGTTTTCCCAACACCATTTGTTGAAAAGACTGTCCTTTCTCTATTGAATGGTCTTGGCAACCTTGTTGGTGCTCTGTACGTACCGCTGGAGCGAAGAAAAAAGGGATGCTTTTTGTGCATAGAAATGAGGGAACAACCTACAAGAATCTTGGGGAATCTTTTTTTTTTTAAGATTTTGTTAATTTATTAGAGAGAAAGAGAGTGGTCATGAGAGAGAGCACAAGTAGGGGGAAGGGGCAGAGGGAGAAGGAGAAGCAGACTCGGGGCTCAATCCCAGGACCACGAGATCATAAACTGAGTGGAAGGCAGACACTTAGCCGACTAAGCCACCCAGGTGCGCCTTGGGGAATCTTCTAAATAAGTGAGTCATGGAGGTATTTCCAGGAAAATAATTGTGGGGCCTTGTCAGATTAAGAGCACAGAAGGAGGAACTTAGAGTAGCTCCCTCAGCCAGAAAGAACACACATACAATGTTTTGTTTTTGAAGGATATCTGAAACAGACAAGGGGGCAAGTGTTAAAAGCATGGACAAAGATAAATGACAGGCACTTCATCCTCATGAAATATAACATGTAGTGGGGAAGACAGCATGCATAAATAATTATAATACAAGGTAAAGGAGTAAATGTCATAGAAATAATATTGATAAAATGCTGTGGACATTTAGAGGAGAAAACAATTCTTCGGAGAGGACCAGGTGGGTCTTGCTGGATATAGTCATCCAGATTTCTCATTTGAAAGCAACAGAAACCAACCATCATTAATTTACACCAAAAACACACTTATTAAGAGGATATTTGCTAGTTTATAGACTCTCCGGGAGGATATGGGAACCAAAACTGGAAGAGACACAGCCTAGAACAATACTTAAAATTCCACCTCAGAATTTATCCTGTAATCAGGACACCATTGTCACCACACTTCAGCATAGACACTGACTTACACTGTTCCCATCAACCCTAGATCTGGATGTCGCCACTAGAACGGGCCAAAAGTGAGAATCTGACTTTTTTTAGCTTCTGTTTTGTAGAGTTCTGCCTCAAGTGGAAAATACCAACCTACAGGAAGTGAAAAGGGGTTAAGGTGAGGCGGCTGCAAAATATTGCAATGTCCACAGAGCTGAGAGAGGTAAAAATTGCACTGCTGTGGGAGAAATAGTAAGATTTAGACAGGCAGTGGCAGGTGGGAATATGGGGAGGAGATTCAGAAAAAGATTTAGTTTGATAGTCGGTGATATTAGCTAAAGCCCTGACATTAGAAGGGAACGTGTTTGAAGAAGGGATCATTGGGAAAGAATTGTGATCACCTGTATTTGTGTGAACACAAGAAGAAGAAACTTGGATGGATAGGCCTTTATCAGGAAAACCAAAGGAAAAGCTTCTAATGAGTGCCTAGAAAATTGTATTTGTTCAGTTTACTTCTAACTGAATGAGCCTGTTAAGAAGGGAAGTGGTTGCAGTGCTGCTCACTGTTGTTTAGGGATGAAATGAATGAAGACTAAGAAAAAATCTTTGAATTTGTTGACCTTTGAAAGAAGAATTTCGTTAGGATGCTGAGGGTAGAATCCAGAAGGCAGATAGAGATGAACAAGGAAAATGTAATTGGAATGGAATGACAGTAATTGGTGGCATCAAGGGTCAGTTACTTTAGGAAAAGGAAGATAGGACTTGTCAAAGGAACTACTTTCAAAAAAAGATTTATTGAGCACCTACTACATAGTAACTATTTAAAGTACTTAGAGTATATAAGTGAACAGAATGGACAGAGATCAGTGCCCTTGGGATCTTTATGTCCTGGAGGAGTGTGAGAGGCACCAGATAGTTAACAATAAACCTAGCAAATAAGTAAATTATATAGTGGTTATAAGGTGATAAGTGCTGGGAAAAAAAAAAAAAAAGGTAAAGCAGAGTAAGAAAATTGATGGGATTTGTTGATCTTTGCAAGAAGAATCTCGTTAGAATGGTGGGGAATAGAGGTCCAGTAGGGTCAGCTAGGTATTTGGGTGGTTGTACTGGTAAATAGAGCTGCAAACTAAGCAGGACGATCAGATAAAAAAATGCCTAAGTAACTAAGGCTTGTATATTAGAGCTGCGATTTGAGAAAGCCTTAAAGAAGTTGATGGAAGAGGCTAAGTAGATATCTAAGGGAAGAATGTTTAGGCAGAGGAATAGACGCCACAAAGCTCTGAGCAGGAACATGCACGGTGTGTTTGACAAACAGGATGAAGAAGCGAGAGTGGTAGGAAAACAACCCAATGAGATCATTGGAAGCCAGTTCTTACAGGACCTTGTAAACTACCATAAAGAATTTGTAAGGACATTATAAAGCACCTACTCTAGGATTGATAGCTCTTTGATAGCTTCTGTAGATTACCAGTATGAGGTAGTCTACAGCTTATACAATTCAGAAAAAGTTCAAGCTTACTTTGCATAGGCTATTTCTGTTTAAACAACTTCAGAAAGAGATAATGTAGAAATGCAGACAAAGGGATGATGCCATATAACCGATGTAAAGTAAGGTGAGATTCTTTATTGAAGGGGCAGAAGGTAAACTATGATGAATAATTTTATAGGGTTCTTTTTTTTTGCCTGAATTCCTAGAGTGAAGTAAACATTTGTTGTTTGTCCATTTCTGATTATATACATATCATTTCAATAAAAATATTGAAAATCATTTTTAAACAAGCGTTTCTAAAAGAGTAACTACTTCTTTTGAACTTCCTCTCTTTTTTCTTACACATCTTTTAATAAAGGTGTTAATGAGGTATATTGAGGACCTTGAAGTGCTTCCACTGTAAACTTTTGGGAGACCTCAAGGTAGAAATTATGGTGACTATTTAAATCAGATTGGTTATCCTAACAGACTTTAAATCATGTAGATAAATGCAAGTTTTGTAATTTTGGTTAAGGTTGAAGTTGAATGTTTCATTTGGCATAATCCTTAAGATAACTCACTGCTTGCTAAATTTTCCACTTTTCGGGTGGGTGTTTGGTAGTAACAGACATAACCACACAGTGGGGTGACTAACCATAATGAGATATGTAGAGCAGGACGATCAGATAAAAAAATGCCTAAGTAACTAAAGCTTGTATATTAGACAGGAACAGTGTTATGCTTTCATATATTCCCATTGGACTAGTAGAGAATTGTTTTTGTGTCTACTTACGTCACTGGTTTTATCTGATATGATCACTAAAGCTCATCTCCTTTACTTCCATAATTTAAGAATCTTCTGTCATGCCAGGCACATTTAGTATCTCTGATTTAGCTCATGTAATGCTCTACATAGAGCACAGAAAGAAAGGGTTTCAGTAAGTCTGATTTCACTATACTGTGACATTTTCTGATTAAATAAAGTCTATATGTGGGGTTTCATTGTATTTCTTTATTTTTACAAACTAGTTGTGTGAACGCTTAAACCAATCCTTTGTCTTGTGAAAACTCTCCGTGTATGGAGTCTGTTAGAAAAGACTTGGTGAGATTATCAAAAACTGTTGCTTCTCATAAAAAAAAATTAAAACATAAGCAGCTGGGCTTTATATCTGGGGACAGGTGAAAGATGATGAGGAAAATACACACACATGTATATATATATAAACACAGTAGGTTTCAGGCATCCTTTTGGCATGAACCATCTGTCATTAAGAAAGGATTTCAATATACACAATTGACTTCTGGCTGGTAGAAGAGAGGAAAAGGTTTTAACATGTCATGAATCTGAACTGAAAATCATGGCATTATTTTTTCTTTTATTAAGAACACTTTTACAAGCACACAGAGTTTAAATGTCACTTAAAGAAAAACTTGGCTTTCTGTGATTTTTGTATTCTAGCATCAATTTTTAAAAAACTACTAAGAGCGAAGTCTACTCAGAAATCATCTACTGGCAGCAATATTCTTGAGGCTTTCTATGGAAAAGCTAGTTATATGCGAAATAAAAACAAAATTTTCTTTACATGAATGTCTTCTCTTTTACTTTAAAAAAACTTTTCTCCTTTTTTTTTCTTTCTTTTTTTTTTTTTTATTTATTTATTCATGAGAGATAGAGAGAGAGGCAGAGGCAGAGGGAGAAGCAGGCTCCCCGCGGAGCAGGGAGCCCGATGAGGGACTCGATCCCAGGACTCTGGGATTATGACCTGAGCTGAAGGCAGACGCTTAACCGACTGAGCCACCCAGGCGTCCTGTGTTCTCTTTTGATTCCTCCTATATATAGTTAGGTACTTTCCAAAGAGTGGGAAATGGATTTCCTAAGAGCCATCTGCATATGCTGTGTCCACTTAAGCATAGGCTATTCAAGCGTTTAAATAGGAACTATAGTTTAACTCCTTTTGTATTTCTTTTACCTGTATACTAATGTGCACCTTCCTTATTTCTAAAGTATATTCAAAGGGAGTTACAAGGGAACATAGGAGAAAAAATAAAATTTTATTGATATTATCATTTCTGTTTAAAATTTATTTTCCATTTACCTGTTATTTAATATCAGTTGAAGTTGGATTTGGATAAATTCAGTGTACCATTGACTTTAGGATGAAGTAAGAGTTATGGTAATCCTCTTCAAGAAATTGATTTTGATATGAAACTATGTTCAGGTTTCTATAATGGCTGGCACGAAATTCAAATAGGTACTAGAGATTTTGATTTTCTGCTCAGGGATGCTTTAGCATTAGTTTGATAAAGAAGAAAATATCCTTTAAATACCTTTGAAATAGAGCTTTGGGTAAGTCAGGTTAGTAGCTTCAGTGGTTCATGATTTTCATAGTGTGTAACTTTAATTCTGAGGAGTCCAGGGCCCAATAATAATAATTATGATACTAGGGTGTATCTGTTGTTATTTAAATGAACAACAAAAACCCCTTTCTCAAGTAGTTGCTTACAAGTGGGGCAGAGTAGGTCTTTTGGAACTGTCTTCCCACAGTGTGAAGTTAAAACAGCCTCTTTTGTGAAAACAAACTCAGACTCATCTGAGGACCACATTACATGGTTATGGTGACATCACTTGTCCACTTTTTCTTTCTGAGGCTGCAGAGTGGCCTCCCTATACCTCCTAAGGCACAGGCCTACTCAAGGGAAATAAAACTTCCTTCCTTAACTCCAAGGCACCTCACTCACCTTAGTTGCTTTGCTTGTAAAATATGGTTGATAATATATGCATTGAAGGGCTGCTGGGCAAGTTAAAAAGAATGTCTACAAGAACTACTTTAAATTAATGATAATATATCTGTTTTACTTGTGCTTACCATATTCTTAACAAATAATGCACATGCTGTAAAGGAGAGGTCCATCTCTCATTTGATCTGAAACCTCTGACCTCTGAGTACATTGCTGTGGCTTCCTGTTAATTATTATTAATTAACAATGTGAGTGTCTGGTGTCCCTCCTCTGAATCGATGTGAACAATGTGAGTGTCTGGTGTCCCTCCTCTGAATCGATAGGTTTGGTCTTCTGCTCCAGCCCTCAGAATTTCTGGCGATCATGTTCCCTGAATGAATCTCACCAGCCCCCAGAATCTCTGAGGCCTCCGTCTACTGAGTGGATTATTTCTGCCCTAGTCATTTCTTGCAGAGCAAAAACATATGGGTCCCTAACTAGTTAAGTACTAGTGTCTGATCCTGTTGAGCCTTAACCAGTTCCAGACCTTGTTGGCTCAGGCACACACAGTACTTTCATCTGTAAATGTGAACGACATCACCTACCACCCAGGAAGGGAGTGAGGATTAAATGAGGTAACATGTTAGCTATATCACATAGTGCCTAACAAATAGTAAAAGCCACCAAGTGGTATGGATCATCATCATCATCATTCTGTATTCTATCTAGAAATAACTCTCTTTTTCTTCCCTGAGTTCCTTGCTTGCCAACTCCTGCCAAGGCATTTTCCTCCCGTTCAATTTTAGTTTCTGGTCTGAGATAATCGTGCTGATCAGGTGATGCTTTACTCTTTAGTGATTAATGTAAAGGATGATCTCACATTTTATAGTTTCACCTGGCTCATTATTACTAGGGTACAGGTTTGATCTTATTAGCCTTTAGCTGAATGATACTGAAACCAGATAATAAACTGGACAGAATTATATGCGTACATGGGACTTCAGAATCCTGGGGTGGTCTGGAGGTTTGTTTTATTTTGTTTTTATTTTAACTGTAGAACTTAGCAAATTCACTGAGTTAATTTTCATTGGTAATTTAATCATGCAAGTTGCCCTTAGTTCTCTTCTTATTCTTTGATGTTAATTGCGTTTTGTGTCTGGTCTTCTTATTTTATATGCAGGCTGTGCATAGCCTTGTTATATTCATGGTCTAACATGAGCTTTTAAAAAGAACTCTGCAATCAGTAAGAAAATGATACTGTCATAGATTTAAGATATCATTCTATTATAAAATTCCATGAAGCATTTTGCTTTGATGGGTTTGGTTGTGCTGATGATCAAATTATACCCTCCGAGTATACAGTGTTACAGTGTTTTAGGAGAATACAGTTTGGGACTTATTTGTTCTTTTTCAAAAGCCATCTCAAATCCCTTTAATGAGTTGTGGGCAGTAGCGAAGGTGAAAGACCAACACTGAAAGCCTGTATCAGAAGATACTGTCATGTCTATCACCTAATATTGAGGCTCTACTCTGTTAATAATAATATTTGTATTAGGTAAAAAATGGTTTGTGTTGTTGATTAGTGCTTAATTTATATGAAGATATGTTCAGAGCATTTCATAACAAATGTGTTTTCTCTACTACTTTTATAAAAGCCTCAAAGAAGGTACCTTTTATGTATGGCTGCTACAAAAAAATTATATTTTTAGTTTTTGAAGTATATCCTTAATGAACAATTATTTCAGGAAAAAAAAAAATAGCAATCTGCTCAAGCCATCGAGACCTGGTTGGTTTATAGTAAAAGTTTTGAAATTTTAAAGCTGCAGTGAAATCTTGTGGTCTCTTTATATTTGCGTGTGAATTTTTTTGTTGCTAGTGGTAACTATAGAGAATTTTTTTCAAACAGCACCCTTTTAATAACAATGGTCTCCCCAAATATACTGTGGCATAGCTTTAAACTTTATTAAGTCTGTCTTGGACTCCCCTTCCTCTCCCAAGTAAATGGAAGAAAAGTTTGGCAGGCTCCATGCTGTGCACTTGATTGATGTCCAGAACATCTGAAGGACTTTTGTGTCCTGCATGCTCTCCATGAGTGCATAATGTGTGAATACTTAAAGAAGGTCAGCCCTTATCACATGTAATCTAGGCCTGAAAGCAGATCAACAGTGACAGTCATATCCCGTAAGTAAGAACACAAATCATCCTCCACACGCTTTAGACAAGTTGTGGGATATTTTTTCTCTCTTTTTTACCCCTTCCCACTCACGGGGGACCTTGGCAGAGCAATGAAAGCAGAGAGGAGACGTGCTCAGAATAATGTGTCACTTGTCGGAGGGAGGAAGGGATTGTTTATTTGTAATGATGTGCTGGTCTTTCACTGTGCAGCTGAAGGGAGCTTCGGCTTGTTAATGACCAGTGATGTGGAAGGCTGCAAATGAGACCGGGGTGGGGAGGTGGGAGGCAGCCTGAATGCAGCCGAAGTTGCGATCTTTATAGACCCCAGAGTCAGGAGAAACGTTTTTGTACACTTGAGTTCTGTTGTTCATGTGTTCCTCCATAATGCAGTAACTTTTTATATCATTGTGTGAGTGTATGAGCTGAAAATCACAGTTGGGAGATGAATTAGCCTGTGCAATTCTGAGTGCACGTTTCTCGTTTTGGTACAACCATTATGAAAGTTTAAAAAAAATGTATTTTAGGGCAAAACTCAACGGAATGGTAGGGACCGAAAATGCTATAGCTTGCAAAAGGAAGAAGGAAAAAACTGTTGTTTTTATGTGCCTGGGTTTGAGCAGAAGTTTAATTAAGTTAATGTTGCTCCGGACAGTATTTGTAGGGATTTTCAAATAATCAAGAAAATAACACTCACTTTGTTGTTCTCGTCAAGAATTACACGGGTATTGTTACATTTTCTTAGATACAAAGGAATGTACTTGTTATCGTAGCATTGAAAAGTTTACTGGTTTCTTTTGAAATGTAATCAGCTGCGAGAAGTAGTTGTAGTCAGTTCCCATAATGGAAAATAAACTGTGCAAATACCTCCTCTAGAAATGAAGGCATGGCTTCCCACAGAATCCCATTATGAGACATGAGGTCCTTCCCACTTTCTCCCATCTACTTTTCCAGCCCAACGTCTGTCTCTGTTCTCCAGGCATATCCAGGTTCCCACGTTCTCCACAAACACTGCTCTTTTTCTTACTCCTGAGTGTCTGTACTCTCCGTTCGTTCCCTTTGCTTAGGATTCCTTTGCCCTCCCCTCACCCAGTGAATTCCTACTTATCTTTGAAGACCTAGTTGGCATGCCTCTCCCCCACAAGTCCAGTCCCCACCCCCAGTCCGAATTCATCTTTGTCCACTGTACTTTCTGTGTTCCTGCTGTCCCCCAGGCAGTAGCTGTACTGCACGGTCATTTGCATTGTATGCTTGTCCTCAACTTACACAGTCAGTTGTGCCCTGAGGGCAGGTCCTGTCTCTTAAGAAACGTTCTCCTATCCCATTTACTAGATACAGTTCCCCCAGTTCAGTTTAAAAACTGCGTATATACATAAAATCAGTAGATTTGGGGAGTTTTCTGTGTGAAGATAAGTCACAGATTGAAATTGTTAAAACAGTAGTCACTGGTATGAGGAATTCTTAATCTCAGGAAACAAACTGAGGGTTGCTGGAGTGGCGGGTGTGGGAGGGATGGGGTGGCTGGATGATGGACATTGGGGAGGGTATGTACTATGGTGAGCTCTGTGAGTTGTGTAAGACTGATGAATCACAGACCTGTACCTCCGAAACAAATAATACGTTATATGTTAAAAAAAAAAAAAAGAAGGGAGTAGGAAGGGAGAAATGAAGGGGGGGGAATCGGAAGGGGGAGAAGAACCATGAGAGACGATGGACTCTGAAAAACAAAATGAGGGTTCTAGAGAGGAGGGTTGTGGGGGGATGGGTTAGCCTGGTGACGGGTATTAAGGAGGGCACGTTCTGCATGGAGCACCGGGTGTTATACGCAAACAATGAATCATGGAACACTACATCAAAAACTAATGTAATGTATGGTCATTAACATAACATAATAAAATAAAATAAAAAGAAATTGTTAAAACAGTAGTGTCATAGGCCTCTGCTTCAAGTATCTGAATATTCAGTGACCTAAGTAAAAGGAGACTGATTAAACATTTCCCTTTGTAGGTGTAATTCGAATTTTTAAAACCTGATTTAACATAAGACACCTTTTTTATCTTTGCTTTAGTGACCACATTGTTTGTGACGGGAACAGTTTGGCAAATGTTACATTAAGGAACGTTATTGTTAACAAAGGATGTTTTTGTCAGGAGGCAGGGGAGTGACTAGTGAGAGTGTTTTGGAAATTGACCATTTTCTGATATCTGCCTATGTTCTGGGCACCGTATTCATTAATTAATACTCATATCCTTGTATAATCTATATAACAATCTTACGTTAGATAATGACCAATGTGTAGAACAAAGTTTACATGACTTGTCCAAGGTTATATATTTGTCCAAGAGCAGAACTAGGCTCTCTACTTCAGAGCACAGGCTCCATAAATCTAGAATGAGCAGGTCTGTTGAAGAATTTGACAGTTGACAGGTAGCCTTGCACAGCCTACTCATACAGGCAGCCCTGGCTGTAGTCCTGCTTTTCTCTTTCCTTGCCCTTTCTCTCATGTGTATATTTTCAAATGAACACCTTTCCCTTAATATTCTCTCAGAGCTTTCTTTGAAGCCTCCTTGGGTGTGTACTGGAGGGTGAACAGCTTAAGTCATATGCAAATCGGGGTTGTTTTGCTAAGCCAGATTTCTGATCTACATTATAAGAGCTTTATTATATCTTTTGAGCCTCGTTGTCTGGAACCTCATTATGCATTTTATAGAGCGTCTCTTTCGTGGTTGGCACCCAGCATATATTAAACAATAAAAGGCAAAATGGAGGGAATTAATAGGGGTAAATTCATTTTGAATTTCTTAGTATTATAAATGAAAGAAAGAAATCTGTATTACCAAAAAGCTTGACCAAGTAGGAGCCTCTCATGCTTCTGATTTTCACTTCTCCTCACAGAGTTAGAAGCTCAGGTTCAGAGACTCATCCTATATGCTGAAATTCTAAACCTTTTTTTTTTTTAATTCATTGAGCCAGTCAGTGTTCAAACGCCTTTAGTTATTTATGTAATATATAGTCTAAACTCTGTAATCTACGTTCTGAATCCTGCACAGTCTGGTTCCACTCTGTCTAGGTTTCTCTCCAGCCATTTACTAATAGGAGCTGTCTGCTCCAGTAAGATTTTTCTTCTCATGCTATTACACAAATGAAATATTTAATCCTACCTCTAATCCTTGCTCGTATAATTTCTTCCTTTCCATCTCCTCTATTGCTGTATAAATTCAATTCTTATTTCAGCGTCCAGCTCTCCCTTCAGTTTTTGGCCCAGTCTAATCCATCTCTTACTCTGATTTTCCATCTTTATTCCATTTGAGGACACTTCATCTTAAAATGTTACATTTTTCACAGTTCTCTATTATGTATACTGCTTTTGCCGTGGCATTGTAAACTTCTTGAGTACATTTATTTCAGCGAGCACATAGTGCAAAATTAGAAATGACTGCTGATATGAATTGCTTTGAACTGAAATAGGATTCTAGGGAGGGAGCAACGGCTCTCCCTTTACGCTTTGAACCATTTATGGATACTCATATTGGGGAAATGCGAGCAGTGGGAGCTGTCCCACATTTCAGCCATTCACTCGTCTTCCCAGAGCTCAAGGCTGGGTTCCAAATTGGCAGTGGAACCATGTTGTGATGTGGCTCTGAGCCGAATATAGGTTTGAACGAGAGATTCTGTTGCTTGATTTTTGTCGTCTTTTCCCACATATTACCCTCTGCTCCTGGTCACTCTTGTTCATTTTAGTATGCCTCAGTCTCCCTTCTTAGCTAAAAGGGATGTGGGTAAATGATACTGAAATGATACCACCCCCGACTTACAGTTTTCTGACAAGTCCGTTGCATGGCTTCTGTGAAATGCAAAATGTATAGTTTCTTAAGTTTAGGATATTCCCAAATCTCATATATTGTTAAAGATACTATATTTCTGTTACATTTTATTTCATGAAAATGTGAATCGAGGGCATTGGATTGATAGTAGTATTTGTAAATTCATAGAAAGCAATGGCTGGTGTTCCTAACTAGAGAGTAGATTTGAATGGTACCCAGTAGGGTAGTGCTGGGAGGTGCTGGGAGGTGCTGGGATGTGTGGGTGCCTGTTAAGAATGAAAAGATGGCAGAGATTTTTTTTTCCAAGAAAAGAATTTTTAAAATATCAAGTAAACACATTCCGATGGTATCTGAGATAGAATCATTGAACTATGTCTCTGGTTTCATTAACATAAATTCTTTATCATGTAAACTGATGGCATTTAATAACTACTTCTGTTTGTATCTGTGGTGACACTGTAGTTTCTCCACATACTGTCGATTCATTTATATTTCTTGCTGTTCTTTTAGTATTGACAGTTCCCAGAGTCAAGGACAACAAATAGACTTCAAAAAAGTTCTTTAGTATTAAAAAAAGGTCACTCAGGATATCACTGAAAATGGAATTTTACAAACTGTTCATAATTTATGTTGAGGCACGATTACAGTAAAAATCTTAAAAATTGAATAACTTATGATAATAAGATCGGTTAGGTTCACAGTACTTTTTCTACATAGGAAACTTCAGACTCTAGTCATTTAAAATTAGTTGATAGCTTAATGGAATACTTTAACTTGAAATAGTCATTGAAGATACTCTTTACACGGAACCCTTTTTCATGTCTGTGCACTTGATTCAGAGGTATTTGCTCCATTATTTAAATAGTGATGTGAGAAAACTGTCCTAACATGACACTTTCGTGTGTTGCACTATTTCTATCATTTCATCAAAGAAAGCATTTTATTTTTCCTTGTCTTTCTACAATTCCCAGTGAACAATTCTCAGCAAGAGAAGAGAAAAAAAACCTTGACAAAAGAAGTAAGCTAATTCATGACAGCAAAGTACAGATGCGTGTGGCTTTGCAGTCCCTTCCTAGCTGCCTGGGAGATTTGGGGGGCTTTGGCGTGGCCAGTGCAGAGCAAATCCCCCCGCATGCACCGGCCCTTGTGTGGGCAGCTGGGTCAGGCTCCTTTCTTAAGAAAACAATCCAGCTCAGGGTCCTCACCACCCTTTGTTGTCCTCCCCACGAGGTGATCGGTTGAAGTCTCTGTGGTGACAGAACCAGTTTGTAACAGGCTTGTCTTTCACGGTCCTGTCTCAGGCTTGCTGGCAGGCTTGCCGGAAGCTCTGACAAGAGTGGCAAGAGAGAAGGCTCAGTGAAAGAAGGAAAGGCAAGAAACAGGAGGCTGAAACAGGCGGGTCACATTTACTGCTCTCCTGCGCAATGGGTTGGCTGGAAGAACTAAACTGGCAGCTTCACATTTCCTTGCTCATTCTTCTGTCTATGCACACGAGGGGTAAGAAGATCAGTGCCCCATGGTACAGTGCTGACAGGGGGCTGCGTTAACGTCAGGTTGTGTGGCTTTTATCACAGAAGGGAAAGTTCTGGGCAGAAGTGCAGTGGCTAAACATTTCCAGTCCCCATCCTCCAACTGCTCTGTAATTTTACTACTTTTTTTCTATTTGAGCAAAAGCTTACTAGATAGCGTATGAGGATAATTTTTAAAGGTATTCAAAGTTTGTTTTCTCTAGTAATTAAGAATTCAATCCAGTCCAGTTTGGAACTTTGAATATGAAGTCGGTTGTCAACATACTGAGACAGTTTGTATGCGAAGAATTTACAAAAATAATTCTAATAAACTTTGTTTTGATCATTTAAATTTGAATGCTGTTAGATTTTTATAGGTTAGCTAATTAACTTTGAAGTTCATTACAACTTTTATGTAGATGCCTTGAGTAAATCTCCAGTTTTATAATAGCAATAATTATAAATTGTGAATATATCAGATGTTTGTCCACATTTCAGAACAGGGGCTTGCTTAATGATCATTTTGTCCAGAATGATTCTTGTATAAAGTTGATGACAATTTGTAAAAGGATGGCAATTTTTAAAAGTTACTTTAAACTTTTAAATAAAAGAGTAATTATAAAAGCAGATAAACTATTTTCAAAATAGAGGAAAGATAACATTATGAAACAACTCTCTGTGATAGTGATTTGCAAAGAGGGAGTCATGAAGTTGGAGATAAAGAGAGAGTGACTATATAAAATTAAGCCAGGTGACAAAAGGAATATGCATGAGATGGAAATGCATTTACAGTTCAACCTCATGTCCTTGTGAATGCACTTTATAGAACCAGTTTGGCAATACTATTTATTTGGGAAGTATGTATTACCGATTGGCATGTACTTTTGATTGGCATTTATAAGATTCCTGTTTTCATAATCTCAAATATTCCATGGCACTACCACAATATTATATGTTGTGTCTTGGCTCTATGAAAGAAAGCTTTTAATTTCTGGCATGGGTAAATGTAACCCAAAGGAGTTTTTTGTATTGCTATGAAGGAACAGTAGGTAGTTCATTTACCTGATGTGCTAATTTATTTTCCAAAAATTGTTATAATAATATGGTGCCTTCTAGAAGACAATAGTAAAGCCTCAGGGAAACTGTTTCTTAAGAATGTTCCAGGAAGCTCAAAGAATTATATGTGTGAGGTGAAATTCTTATTCCTCTATTCATGCTACTACTATTTCTTGATTGCCTGAAGCTAATTTTTCAGTCTTTTAGCATTTTCCTTGAAAAATATGAATACCTGAATTCATTATTGGTTTATATCAATAAAAAGCAGAAGCCATATGCTACACACGGAATTTTTGAATTACAAATGCTAGGCTTAGAATACACCTTAAAATAATACTGGAGAACTGTCTTACTTTCCTGGTGAGGAGGTTGAAGCCCGGGGACATTCCTTGCCTTCCTCTAGTTAACATAGTCTTTTTAAATTCTCTGTCCAGGGCTCTTTCGTGTGTGTGTGTGTGTGTGTGTTGCTATAGGGTTGATTTGATTACTAAATGGGTAAGTACATGGAAAGCACTTAGAACAGTGTCTGTAATACATAGTATTTCCTAAGCTTTTGTTACTATTCATATTATTATTAATAGTTTATGCAGGAATAGGGGATAACCAAGCTGGAAATGTAAATTAAGACATGATTTTAAAAGAATCTGATAACTCACCTTAGTGTGATTAACATGCTAAATCCCGATGTATATTCCCAGCTTTGTCACAAATGAACTTTTAATTTTTTTTAAAAGGAGTTTCTCTACCTGTAACCTTTTATAATAGTTTTACAAAAAATAAGCTCCATGGTTTTTATGATTTTGCCCCAATGAAGACAGAATGTGCTATAGACAAGGACTAGTAGTTTAATCAAGACTAAACAACTTTGACTATCAAAGTTATTATTCATTGATAACTTGTAACATTTTATCATTAATTCTGCATGTATTTCAGTGAAAATGATCACAAAACTTAACGATAAATAGAAAATACAGAAAAATGAAGTGGTCATGATTCTTCAGTGAATGGCAAAGCCAAGAATATTGTTCTGAGACCTTAAATCCTTCTTAAAAGTAAATGTATTTCAAAATGACAACTTGAGACATTTGGAGAATGTGAGCATCTGGCTAATAAAAGTATTTTGTTAGTTAAACATATGGAAACCTAAAAGTTTTATATGGAAGGAATATGTACAACACTCCAGTTATACCATAAATGGAACAAAGCTCAGTAGAGTCACAGTGAGTGGAAAGGAGAATTCTTCTTACTTGGAACAGAATAGCTAGGGTGGCCTGTGGGTAGGTGACTCATCAGCCTAAATCTTATCATTGCTTAAGTCCTAGAATGTTTCACTTGAGGACACACAGGCTTAAGAAAAAGGGAGACAAAGGTACATCTTGGTAGAAGATTTGACCTTTGTTTTTTTTTTTTATATTGGCACATTGTGATTGCTTCAGAAATGGATTTTTTTAAAGCTAGAATCATGAAATGTAGAATTGCATTTTTCTAAAAGTGAAAATAGGACCTGGCGTGGTGAAAATCTGCAGTGTTCATTTCTCCTTGTGAAATGTTTTCTTTTGAGGATTGAGCTGCCCCTTTATTTGTAAAACATAGTAGAAAATCACAGGCAATCATGGTGAATGTAGTGCAATAGGTAAACAGTATTAAAGTATCACTTTGGCCACTACTATTCTTCTTAAGTTCTGCCAAAGGAATTTAGGGAGGTTATAAATGTGATCAACTGACAGACCTAAAAACTAAAGGACTCTTTCTGTTTATTGTTCTAACACATTGATGGCAACAGTGTGCCTTTCCTGACATGGATGGGCCTCATGTTCTGGCATTTAAAAGGGTGAGATTTTTATTTAGCTTCCTGTTAAATATATATGTGGACATTTCTACAGTCCCCTCCCCCTCCATAAAATCATGGTCGTAGATTATTACAGCAATCAGATTAAAATCAAAATTGGCAGCCAACTTTTTTTCCTTAGGAATAATTCTACATCAAAAATGAGTTATAGAGAAAAATGGTGAGATAGGAAGTAGTAATCAGCTGTTTTTGAATACAGCAAAATCCCCAAGCCTAGTGAACAAAAATAAGTCCCAGTCTTCCTGGCTCCTACAGTTTTATAGAACCCAGATATTACATTCTGCCTCTTCATTGCCGGGTCCTATTCCATTTCCTATTATAATACTTGTGTTTGATCTGGTTGGCACTCATTTAAAAAAAAAACAAACTATGTTATGAAATGTTTTAACTAAAATTAAGACAAATAGGGAATATAGTGACAGGAAGATAACAGACATGGGCTGAGAATCTGTGGTTTCAAAATGAGAATGGTAATAGTGCTATAGGGCATCAATTTTGGGTAATATTTTTAAGTGAAAAATGATCCTTGTTACCATATGGCAAAATACAGTGAAAATCTGAACTGTTAGACCAACACAGCTGTTAAGTGCATAAATGTGGTTCTGTGTTTAAAATGTTTTCTACTACAGCTATTATGTGGCACTTCCAACAATTAATCTCAGGCTATTAATCGGCAGTAACTGCAAGTTGTGGTGAGCATCACAGATGTAAGAAATTTGATCTCTGTGGTAATTTACCTGGGAGGAAAGTGGCTAAACTATAGTTCTCAACTTAAATTCTTCAGAGTATATTGGATAATAGACATTCACACAACTGTTGAGCACAGACTCCAATTATTTGGCTTTACTTTTGTTACAGGAAGTTATATTCTTTAATGGTGGCAACCATATATGTAAGCTGTGTGTTTGTGTGTGTGTGTGTATCTATACATAATTTTTAATCTTTAAATTACAAATACGTGAAGGCTTCTGGAAGAATAATAGTATTAGATCAGAGTAACTCAAATAAGTTTTTTTTTTTTTTTTGGCCTCTGTAAGCCAGTTGAATCTGAAATGACATTTTTCTTTCTGAAATAACATTTTACAAATCTTTTATTGACTTAGAACTGCCAGGAACAAATTATGAATATGTTTTTTTGTTCCCTAATTTTTCAAATACATACCTAATTTTAGAATTCATACAGGACATGGGGAAAATCCTTAAATAAGACAAAGTATATTGGCAATTAATTATAGGGGAATTATCTTAATCAGTTAAATGGCCTATCAAGCTTTCTTTTGCGATATTTTGGGTTCAGATGGACTCTTAGGGTCTTGATTATTATACTTTTTTAATCTGTAAAATAGTTACCTTTTCCATTTTAGTGGATTTTTTGGTGGGAATGTTCATATTAAAATCTCTAAAGACGATTTTGTGACTGTGCACTCAGACTAACCTTAATCTTGTTTTTGGACCCCACCATTTTTCTTTTAACATTGGTGAGACTGTGGCTTTTGGATTAACTGATCTCTCTGCTTGATATCATCTTTGTCACATTCCTTCAGTAGTTAACTTTTCATATAAAATCACATTATTGTTATTGATAGTTTGGTCATAAAGAATGGAAACTTAAGTAGAGAAAGAAGTTGAGTAGAGATATAGAGAAAAGCTGAGGGGAAACACAGGCCTCATGGGATCCAGAGGCCGCAAAGGTCTGAGCTTCTACTCATCTGTGTCTCTGAGGGGCCTCATGGACATTCCCTTCTTCTTTCCTCTATGTGACTCTGTCTCCTTCCTTCTCTCTGTTTGGAATTCTTTAATGGAGACCTCTTGCATTTAGGTTGAAAACCAGATCTTTACCTGGCCAGCTAGCCTTGGTATCCAAGGGCCCCTAACTCCCAGCTCATCTCCCTAAACATTGACCATCAGCCCCATCGGTCTTTCCCTGTCCCAAATCATCCAAACCTTTTATCTCCTTGGGTGTTTCACATATATATTCTGTTTCCAGAGCCTGGACAGTTTTTCGCTTCTCTACTCTGCTTATCCATTTGCTTAAATGTCACTAAGTTTTCCTTAACAATCCAAAGTAAATGGGCTCCCCTTCATATAAGCCCTCATTGTAAGTTTTATTTTTCTTTTATAGTATATATCATGACTTGTCATTATGAATGTCACTCTCGTGCTGGAAGTTCAGCTTCTTAGAGGAAAAAGCTATGCCCATTTTATTTATTGCTGTATCCCCAGGGCATAGCACAATGCTTGGCGTATAGAGAAGACTATCTCTCTAGCCATACTCATCAGTCTCGTTCACTGTTGTTCCAGGACCTTTTTTATTTAGTTCTATAGAGTTAACTGATAAATGTTTCACTGTCTCTTATTTCTAATTTTTGTGGAGAGAGAATTTGATTGGCTGCTGACCCTTAGAGTAATCCTATGTAACACAGCTGGGATGTATGTAGTCAGTCAATACCAAGATGGCCACCCAACAACAGACACTGTGGGCAGGAGAAGTTTTTTTTTGGAAGAAGTTTTAGATTAGATTGACAATCAGAAACATCTAATACAGCTGCTACTGTCATTTGTAATAGTGACATAAATGTCTCTAGTACTCTTGTCTATAAATGAATTCCTGTTGGCTACTGAGTTATTTACTAGCTGTATGTTTAGAAAAATTATAAAAAACATTTAAATATTTTTATATGAACTTTGGTATCCAGGAAATGTTACTACCAAAAATAATGGTAATATATTTCTGTAGTTTCTACAGAATTATTTTTGCAATAAATGAAATGGTGTGAATTTTTTTCTCTATATATAAAAAGATGCTATAGAAAATTCAAGATATCAAGACGGTGGCAAAAATAATACATAAAACAAGTAGTGTCATCACTTGGAAGACTGGTTCTGTCAGAATGTTGCATATAATTTTCACTCCTTTATTAAAAAGGTAGTTGTAAAGCTTATGTCTCACAAAGAACCTCTTGTAAATTTTGCCTTACGATCCCTAAACAGGCCACAAGTTTTAGGCGAACAGTATACGTTTTTCATTTGTTCGGACTCTGGGAGTTTAGTGTCTGAAAATATGCTTTTGATCCCTTCTGGAGTCTAGAGGAAAATTGATGTACATATCTAATTCATGAGGTTTTTAAAAACTTCACGAGTACATGCAGAAAACTGGCTTTGGTTCATAGTATCCTATAGTACATGATGTTCCATATTCATCTTAGTATCTTCACAATTTTAACGGGAACGTTAACGTATAAGGAGACAGTGACTTACATCACTTGTGCATCATCTGTGGAACTTCTGTGATGTGGGAACTGCACTGAGGAGATACCAACGGCATGTGAAGCAATTGAACCTAACAAGAAATCTTACTTTTTTGTGTGTGGCCTTTTTGTTTACCTTCAGATATAAACTATGCCAACGCCAATAGCAGCGGAGCTTCAGGAAACCTGAGGCCAGGTTTGTTTTGGAAACTCTGCGGGAAATTATCCTTCTGTTACTGTGTTTGTAGAAATATTCATGATCAAACTATGTCTTTGCTAAAGCGTTTAGCTTTATTTTGATTTCTGTCTAAAGGAAAACCAAAACAACATTTTTCTCCAATAGGAAAAAATAGTAACTTGCCAATTATAATTGCATATCATTTTAATGATGTACTTTCTTACAGGGCTAAATCCTGACCCAGCTTTTGTCTTGGTTAGAGTTAAGATGCTCAATTGAGTATTGTTTTCATATTCCATTACAACATCTTTTTATGTTTCAATTTTTTTTTTTTAAAAAGGTTATTATGTTATAGAAGTAATATGCTGTATTTACCCATGAACCATCAGCTCATTTGAGTGAGGGACTGTGCAGCAGCTCATTGGCGGAATACTTGAGTGGCTTTCTGAGTTTAACGTGGTCTCTGAAATCTGCCAAAGCTATTGAGACCTGTGCAGTGGTCTGGAAACAACAACAGAGCATTCGGGGGACATGGTAATAGCAGAAGCGGGGGTGGGGGGGGGGGGGGGGGTGGCACTTAATTGAGGCTGCTAAACAGATTGCCTTTTTATCTCCACCATATACATAGCCACACACATATGTTTCTTATATGGATGTTTTCACAGGATTATTACAGTTTATTGAAATCAGAGAATATCACTAAATATTTCCTACCTAATTTCCTAGGCCCTGAGTGAAAACGTGTTCAAATTGGGGAGTGGGTCTAAAGGAAAAGGACGCTTATGCTCAATCATGTGATTTCACAGACACATGACGTTCTCTCAGTGGGAATTTCTGGAGATTGGGTTTGGCGTGGATTTTGTGAACGAATACTAACAGTTTATCCATAACATGCATTTTATTAGCTATTATGAATATTATTAATCTCCCCTACTTAACCTCTTGCATTGAAAAATACAATTTTCTGTCTTCTTTTGTTCCACAGACTTAATGACAAACATCTTGCAAATTAGATTTTCATATATTTCATCTCTTTCTTATGCTCAATTTACTCTATCAAAGCCACACATTGTAGAAGACATCTGGTATTGAGCTTAAGCAGCTGGGTTTCATTTGTAAAGGTTTTGAGCAAGTTTTGGTGCTTGCCAACAATAATATAGCAGTTGGCCAATGTGTTTTCTTTGTGGCAGCTTGGTGCAGTGTGGTAGAAGAGACCTGAATTCAGGATCAGGTGATATTCCGCCTCTTTCTGGCTTGACTGGCCGCAGGTGTTTCGAGGAGCACTGGCTGAAGGCTCGCTCGGTGGCTGTTGAGGATCAACTGGTGAGCAATGTGCAGTCATCCATTTAAGAAACAAGGAGTCGGGGCGCCTGGGTGGCTCAGTTGGTTAAGCAACTGCCTTCGGCTCAGGTCATGATCCTGGAGTCCCGGGATCGAGTCCCACATTGGGCTCCCTGCTCGGCAGGGAGTCTACTGCTCCCCCTGACCCTCCTCCCTCTCATTCTCTCTCTCTCTCAAATAAATAAATAAAATCTTAAAAAAGAAAAAAAAAAGAAACAAGGAGTCTGCAGTTTTCCTCACAGCATGGTTCACCGTATTGCCTACATCAGAATCACGAAATCATTTTTAAGATGCAGTTCCCTATACCCCATCCCAGAGCTACTGAGTCAAATATTTCAGAACCGAGTCCAGAAAGCTGCAATTGATTAAGCTACCCCAAGGGGTTCTGTACACGTGGATTGGAGTTAGTAAATTTCAGTTCATTCTTTACCTACAGACAGAACCTCTAAACTCCCTTTTCTGACCAAAAGAAGAACCTATTTTATTAATGAGTGTTTAAAAGGAATTGTCAGAATTTGTTTCGAAAGTGGCTTAACCGCATATCCAATTTAGATGTTCTTTCAGGAAACATTATATTATTGTGACCTGTTGTGTAATAAAACAGTGGTTCTAGCACTATTAAAATTTTGCTCCTAATGATGAAGAAGGGATAGTAAGTCTTAACTTACTTGGAACAATCTGAATATGAACTGAAGGATTTCTGGGAGAGTGAAACAGAAATGAGAATCCCAAATATCCTCTTTCTTTCTCACATTAATTAATTTCTGTCTCCAAAAAAGTCACTGGACACCTGGTAGGTTCCCGGAAATCTTTTTAGAGTTTGGCTCTGTGAACTATCCTCAGAAAGCACCATATTTATTGTTCGGTTGCTCCTGAGCCCTGTACCCACCTCCAGTTACATTCAGCATGTTATTCCCAATGAAAATAGTTTGTCTTCCTGGCCATATAGCGATCTGGGGGGCTATTCTGAACATAAACTGCATCATAACTCTCTCCTTTGCTTCTGCTGAAAAAGCCCCATACCAGAATTCTTATGACCATAGTTTAGTATTCTTCTTTTGCTTGTTCTTAGTTCAGAATTGAGTTTTCCAGACAAACACTTTTGAGTTCCAGGGCAATATGGAAACAGCCAGGGAATGTGTGGTTGATGTGAGGATTGCCTCTTTGGAAGTTAATAGGTAGTGACGGTCTGTTGTTAAAATGTCATTAACTGGAAATGTACTTTTTACCTTATCTTGCTTTGGAAATTAGCACTCAAGATAGTCACTTTAGAGAGCTCCTGCCTTCTCTCAGGGACTTGGTTTAAAATAAACACACACACACACACACACATTCCCACTTAATGTAGGTGAGCAACACCCCAGCGAATATAACATTGAAAGAGGGTAAGAGAAGGGGCAATCTAAATGCTTCACATTGTCTCATTCCATGATCCATGTCATGCATGAGCTACATCTGCAACTTTTTAAAGTTTCTGGAGGAAGCTCAGCAATGCAGCTGTCTCTAATGTACTGTGAACCTTGAAAAGGAATTTCCTTTCAAGTAAGAACGGAAGTAGTTTGTGTGTGGGATGATGGAGCCGAAGGTTTCCTTTAACAGAAAATAAAGTGCCATTATATAAACAAACATCTGCACAACCTAAAGTAAACCCAGCAGAAATATATGATACAGGCACCTACATTTTAAAAAGACCTAGTTAATTTTAATGCTCTCCTTGTGTTTTCTCATTTTCACAAGTGAGGGCAGTGAGGCACACAGTTGTGAGATTACTTATCTAAAGTCTATCACTTCTAGAGCCAGAACCCAGAACTTGGGGTTCCAGGTGTCATTCGTGTTCTTTTGGGAATGACGTTTAAATTTGACTTTAGGATTTCTATTCAGGCTGAATGTTTAGAAAGTAGAAACAAAGCCTTTGGCACATGAACATTTTATTTAAGAAACATTATAAAAACACACACAATCGCCACCATGAATAAATATTTCAGTGTGTGAATAAAACTCAGAACTGATAATCTCCACTTTGGTTTTCCTACTCGAATACATGCTAATGTAAAAAGTACGCTATGTTCAACCACACTTAGATTGTCCTAATTTAGTGTTATGGAAATGCAAATTATACACAGTTCTGAGTTGCAGTACCTTACCATCTGAGGTGAAAAGAAGACAAAGTTAGGAACATATTTGAGTTATTTTTTAGAAAAAAAATTTGCATCCTGCATTGAAGAATGGGGCATCCTTTTCTTTTTCCTCTTCCCAAGATTTCCTGCAAATGTTAAGCTAGAGATTACTTGTAAAATATCCTGAGTAGCTATTAGTGCAAACAAGAAATGTGATCTGCAGTTTTACACCTCAAGAGTGAGGGCTGACACCTCTACAGATTTATTTCTTAATGCTAAAATTGCAAGGTTATTGTTCTTTCCATTGTAGTATGTCATTTGTACTGGGATCCTTTAGATTTACACATTTGGTTTTATGGTTTTGGGCCGTTGTTGTAGAATGTTTTAGAATAATTGATGAACTGTCTTTACCAGGTAAAATTTCTGTAGTGTTTATCATAATTTTTCTACCTCCCCACGGACTGTTTTTTCAGTAATTGTGAATCCAGACTGGGTTTTTTTTTTGCAAATGGAATGAAAATACTTGGTCATTTGTCCTGTGGCTTTGTTTTGATTCTTGTATTTGCTACTTAAGGGGTTTTAAAGATCTGCTGAGGATGTCATATCACATATTTGTACTTTCAAGATACTTGAGCAAAATTACCCTCCAAAAGTTCTATAATGTTTACTTATTAGTCTAGAGTCTTTGTTTCTTATTCCTGTGGTTTTCAATGAATCATTACCTTATTATCTACTAAACCATCAGAAATGTTTAGGGGTAAAGAAGAAAGCAGCATTCTTATAGTTAGTTTAAATACTAATCATCTAATAGTCACTGACATACCTCATTGTGATTTTATAATTCACAAACCCAAGAATACAAATGTCAGCATTCTTATCATTTAATGTGTGAATGTCTGCAAGTTAAAAATAATATGAGCTAGCAGGTTACAGTCAACTGGCAAAATAATGGACAGTCTGAGATTATCAACATTTGGCAAGGATGCAGATAAATGGGAACCCTTATCATTAATACTTGGAACATAGCTTCAATCATATTGAGGAATGAAATATCATTTATTGATCTAGATAGTAATTATATAGAAATATTCATAAGATTAAGCAATAGTTTAAGATGTGACACCAAAAACATAAGCGACAATAAAAAAATAATAAAACTGATCTCATCAATTAAAAATTGTGCTTCAAAGTACACGATTAAGAAAATGAAAAAAGAGCCCACAGAATGGGAGAATACATTTGCAAATCATGTATCTGATAATGAACTTGAGTCCAGATTGTATGAAGAACTCTTACAAATTAATAGGAAAAAGATTATTTGCCCCACTTAAAAATGGACAAGGATCGGGATAGATTTTTCTCCAAAGAATATATACAAGTGATCAATAATCACATGAAGTAAGCTAAATATCATTAGCTATTGGTGAAATTCAAATCAAAACCATATGAGATGCCACTTCCACTCAGATGGCTGTAACCAAAAAGATAATAACAGGTGTTGTTGAGGATGTGGAGAAATTGGAACCCTCATACACTACTTCTAGGATATAACATGGTGCAGCCACTTTGGAAAACAGTCTGGCAGTTCCTCCAAATGTTAAACATTTAGTTACCCTGTGACCCAGAAATTTCACTCCTGGGTATATATCCTAAGTAAAATGAGAACCTAGTGTCCACAAAAAACTTGTATGCAGATGTTCTTAACAGCATCAGCTGAAGAATGGATAGAATGTTGTTTATCTGTATAATAGAATATTAGTCAGCAATGAAAAGAAATGAAGAACTGATATATGCTGTAATATGAATAAACTTTGAAAATATTATGCTAAATGAAAGAAGCCAGAAGTAAAGACCATATATTGTATTGTTCCATTTCTATGAAAAGTCGAGAATAGGTAATGCAATACAGATAGAAAGCAGATTAGTAGCCATAAATTGCCTGGGATGGGGGCTGGGGACAAGAATGGGGCGTGACTGCTAATGGGTATGGTGCTTATTTGGGGGGTAATGAAAATGTTCTAAAATTAGATTGTGATACTGTTGTACAACTTTGTACATATACTAAAAAGCATTGAATTGGACATGTTACAGTGGTGAATTTTTGGCATGTGGATTATATTTCTATAAAGCTCATAAAATATTCATAGGAGTGATAAGTAGCAAAATTAGGAGAGCAGGGGAAAATGGGAGAAGGGGCTCATTTAGCTTTCTTCTATAATATTTTATTCCACGGTGATAAAAAACCTGTTAAGATTTTATAAAAAATTAGTTTTAAGAACCCAGTAGTCTCTTTTTTTTTGTATACTTGTGGAATTTTATATCACAAAAGCGATAATTAGAAACAAAATTAAGTACAAATCCACTCTACCCCCTTTTAGCTAGAAAGCATAATGGGTTTTCCTTTTCCCTGTTAAAGACCTTAACTCCAGAAAATACTCTCTACAAATGAAATGTTGTAATAGGGCTTCTATACGGACTGTTGTTTGCTTTTTCTGGTATCAATTATAATAATATATTATCTCCGAAATCTGAATTTTAGTGAGGCATTTTGTCATTTTATTAGTTGGTTTATGAGAAAAATTCTTTGTGATTAAGAGGTACCATTCGTTCTTGTTAAATTCAGATCATTTTTCCTTTGCGAAAAATGTAGCCAAGTAGCCCACCTGCAACCCTGCTTGCTCAATTAAGGGGAAAAGTTATCTTCTTGGGACAGCTGCTGTTCATAATTCTGAGTCTGGGCCTTGTGGGAATCTATTAGTTTGCTTATGAACCTTTATCATGAACTTTCCCTACGCAGATTACAAGATTGGCTTGGGGGAAAGAGAGCATGCCTATAGTCCAGGAGGGCTCAAGCCTGAATCAGAGGTGCCCATTCCTTTTCTACTTGTTAATGTAGCAGAAATGCCTTTCCTGTCATGGGGTTAGAGTGGTTGGGAAATTGCCCACACTGACAAGCCCTTCTCAGATAGGAGGAGCTCATAGTCATAACAAAAACATTTTCCCAGAATTTTGTTTCATGCTTCTCCCACTCAGGGCCTTGAGGTTTGTACATCAGAGTCTTAATAATAAGTGATGCTAAAGCTGACTCAGGGTAAGTTGGACTATAGTTGGGGCAGCATTTAAATACAGTTGCAATACAGTTGCCCTGTAGAGTACAGGTTAAGTAAAAGTTCTTTCTTCTAACTTCAGAGCCCATAAATGTAAGAGCAGTTGGAATAGTTTAAACAAAATCAAAGGATGTGAGGTTTGTGTGGGGGAGTGGAAGTTAGCGCACAAAAACTAGATTGTGACTGGATGGTGGTTTTCACATTGTGGTCCCTGTCTCAGCATTCCATGGGAACCTATTGGAAATGTAAATTTTGGGGTCCTACCCCAGCTTTACTGGATCAAAAAGCTCGGGGGATGGGTCCAGAAATCTGTGTTTCAGTAAGCCCTCCAGGTTATATAGATGTGTGGCTAAAGTTTGAGAACCACTGGACTACATTATGTTGCTGCTGAGTAAACTTGAACTTTATCCCACATGCAGTGGAAATTCATGGGTGATTTGTGAGCAGAGTTATGGAACGGTAAGTGTTTTAGTTAGATAGTAGGGTCTTCTGCCTTACTTTTCTAGTAAAGGAATTTTAGTTTAGGAAAGTATAAAAATGCCACAGTGTTTGATGATCTCATTTAATCCACACGTTTCAGAAGGGTATATTAGTCTGTACTTTCTGGTAACTTAATATGAGAGTTGTTTAATGACTTAATAGAACTTTGGAAGTTTCAGACAAGTGATTTTTATTCACTGGAAATTATAGAATGAGACCTTCTTTTGTATGCCATTTTATTCCCTAAACTTAGAACATTTTGTAGATTTAATAGGACCTAGGTGTACTCTTAAATCCTGAAGATATTATCCAAATAATTTCAGAAAATGGCTGAGGGCATTCTCCGGGTCACTTTGCTGTGTAATTCTTTCCCAAGTATGTTTTGCATTTTAAGTGTTTTCATTTTTCCTCTTAATCTCGTTATGTATCAGTAACACATGATGTGTTGGCATCTTCTGGAATAACACATTTGTTCCAAGTGAGAAGGACTAGGTTTAGAAAATCTAGTCGGCCAAGAAGTTTACCCGATAGAAACCTATATTGAATCTAAAACTAATGTGCTCACATTTTCCATCAGAATTAAAATGGAATGAAGCCAAGAAGGTACAATGAGAAGTTTGCTGGTCTCTGCCTTGTATGAATAGCATTAACTAAATATATCATTTAGTCCTGTAGATAATAGACATGTTGAAAAAGATCTTTTACCTGTAAGTCTGAGATGGGGCCGACTACATAAAATCAGATTATATTATATCTCTCCTTAGAAGTCATTAAGATTTAAGATCTCTAGAACAATTTTCTTTTACTTCCAGATGGTCTTATTTTTATGTTTAAGTGCAAAATTGGTATTAAAATGCAGTAGGCGTTTTTGCTCTTTAGCAACCTAATCCTATAATATATCCTAGAACATATTAGACTTAGGTCTTGTCCAGGAGTTGGGGGAAAAAGCAATAACCTTTTCTTTTTCTTTTTTTTTTTAATTTTTATTGTTATGTTAATCACCATACATTACATCATTAGTTTTTGATGTAGTGTTCCATGATTCATTGTTTGTGCATAACACCCAGTGCTCCATGCAGAACGTGCCCTCTTTAATACCCATCACCAGGCTAACCCATCCTCCCACCCCCCTCCCCTCTAAAACCCTCAGTTTGTTTTTCAGAGTCCATTGTCTCTCATGATTCATCTCCCCCTCCGATTTCCCCGCCTTCATTCTTCCCCTCCTGCTATCTTCTTCTTCTTTTTTTTTTTCTTAACATATATTGCATTATTTAGCAATAACCTTTTCTGATAGGAATCAGAAAAATTGAATTTTAATTGTTGACCTACTAAATACTGATATGACTTTGGGCATAACTTTCATTGTCTCAGAGGATGAGGTGGTATATTAAAATATTGAAAGAGTGAATATGGAAAGATGATTTGAGGCATGGATATTGTACCTTTAAAATAAATATATAGTGACTTGGAGAAGCCAGCAATTTGTTCCTTCATTTATCATACTTTTATTGCACACCTAGTATCTTCCAGGGCTGTCATGTGCCTTGTGAGCTCAAGGAAAATATTCCCTGGTCACATTCTGAGGGGAGGCAGACAAATACAAAGAATACTTTGGGAACAAATAGATGTATATCTGACTGAAAGGAAGTGTCAACTGAGTTGGCAACTAAATGTTAATAAGGAGTTATCTGGGCAAAGAAAGGAAGTAAACAGATTCCACCCAGAGGGAACCAACATGACCAAAATCCCAAAGAGACCGAAGAGGGCAGGTGTAACCAGAGGATGGCCGAGTTTAGTGTTAACTGCTGAGTTGGAGGTGAGGGGTAGTGAGTGGCTAATTCGAGGTTGTAAGCAGGGGACAGAAGATGAGTGTGTGTGTGGACCCAGCCCAGGAAGCACATACTTTTTCCAGTGGATTGCGTAGGTCCATGACTGGCTTTGAAGGAGGAAGTAACATAATCATATTTCCCATTGTCTTCCCTTTCAGTTAATGGCAGTGCCATCCTTGTGGTTGATTAGGACAAGACCCTTGGTATTATCCTTAGCTTTTCTTTATCTCTCACATAAAACATACAGTCCATTTGACAGTTATTTTGGTAACGTCTATATTGTGCACCCCCGGGTACCACTTCAGAATCCTCTTGGAACTACCCCTCATGCTGCCACAGTTGCAACAACCGGTTCCATGAAGGCATTGCCCTGCTCTCTGATGGTGGATTTGGATATTGTCTTAGCTCTCAGCCTCTTGCCTGCAGCCTTTTTGATGTAGCTTGTGAGACTCTGGCCGGAACCACTCTGCAGCACGTGCACGGAATAGGGAGATAGCTACCATGGGCAGCCAGACATGACCGATGGGGGACAGGAGCTGAGAGAGAAGCACTTCTTTGTTCCCCAGGATGGATACACTGAAACTCATGTCATAATACTTTTAGTGGGGGTGAACTAGATAACTCATTCTCAAATCACCATTTTTTTCCTTCCCTGTTTCATAGCCTGGGTCATGTACTCCTGCTTCCCGGGATGACATTCCCAAATAAATTACTTCTGAGAACACAGTTGCCTTAGGCGCTACCTTTCTGGGAAACTAAGGTCATGGCAGTATGTTCAAAATATATCTTCAGTCAGACCACTTCCCATCACCTTCGCTACTACCAGCCATCAAACCACAATCAGTGCTTGTTTCAGTTACCACAGCAGTATTCTAACTGGCTTGGTACTTTTATTTTTGCCCTCCATAGTCTGTTCTTGGGACGCCAAGTGGAGTAAGAGTTCTATCCAGCAAGACCCTGTAGGATCTGCCCCGACTTCCCCTCTGACCTCTCTTCCTAGTAGTGTTCCTGGTGCGGGGTAAATTGGCACCTGCTGTTCCCTCAAGGACTCCATGTGCCCTTCTACCTCAGGGCTCTTGCTTGCTCTTTCCTCTCTTTGGAGATCTCTTCCACCTCATAACTCCCTCTCTTCACCTTTCCCTTCTCAAAAATTACTTCCGCAATGAAGAAATTCTGACCATTCACTTTAAAATAACAACCACTCCCAGCATATTCTACGCCCTCCCTTGCTTTATTTCTTCCCACAGCACCTAGCGTAATTAATATGCTTTCAGGTTTATTTTGCTTACTCTCTCTTTTCCTCTGGTAACTGTAAGCTTTGTCGGGGCAGGGAGTTGTGTCTGTTTCTTTCGACTGTTCCATCTTTGGGCAGACCACGGAGCCTTGGTACCCAGTAGGTGTTCAATAAATAACTACTGTGTTAAGCAAGTGAATGAATGCTTATATTAGAAAAAGTAAAGATGGTTGAAGGAAGGTAGGGCTAGAGAACAGAGATTAGGAGCTTATCACAGGCAACCAGGTAAGAAATGAGGACTGCGTTTGTCTTCTTTTAAGGGCATCAGTGGAGAATTAAGGAAAAATGACAGAAAAATTAGAAGAGTAAAATGATTGTGTTGTTGATGGATAAGAGAGAGGGAGGCCTCTAGGCAGAGTCTCAGGTTTTGGTTTAGGCAGATGGGAGAATGGTGGTTAGAGTCATCAGAGAGATGCTGAAGGTGGAGCAGACTTATAGAAAAGGAGGTGATAGGGCGGAGAGGCTTCAGGAAGGAGGAAGGAGAAAGGAAGGAGAACTTCATATTTAAATACACTGAGTTTGGTGTATCAGCAAGACTGCTTAGCATGAAATGATAGAGACCCAGGAGTCTGTTGACTGGGTAGGACTGGAGCTCAGAAAAGGGTACTTGGGGATTAACTAGAGCTAGTAAGGGAGTTGTGCCTTGAGGTAGTGCTCTCACAAAAATCAAACAAGGAAAACCCATATATTACTCTGCATTCCTATACGAATAGAGGAGTTCTTAACTGTGGTCACTATTTCTTTCCTTGCCTATTTTAGAAAAAATGAGAAAAAACCTTGAAAAAAAGAAAAAAATCTCGATTCATTTTTGTTGGAACATTTCGAAAAAATGAAAAAGGCATTTATCTTAGGATGAAGTGTCTGAGTACCTCTGGAGTACAAAGAATTTACCTTGAGCTTGTCCTGGCCAGCCTCAAACTCCGTATTTTACTTTCACAGCCATCTTCTTTTATTGAAAACATGTTGAAGTACTTTTTTCCCCCTTTACTCACCGGAAATGAGTAAGTTCTTTAGTAAAACATCCAGAATGCATGTAATAAAAAATGTCTAGATGTTTCAAGTAAGATTTCTGGTATATGTTGTCTGGTTAGTAATATAAATTTTAAGGGTGTGCTCTTCACCAACATTTTTCATGTATTTTGAAGCTTAGATTTTTGCCAATAGCTTTTATACCTCTGGTGATTTTTATTACCTTATTTAGTAGAGAGTTGAGTGTTTTGAACTGGTCTTCAACCTAGAAGTTCATTAAACAATTTGATTTCCCAAGGGGTCAACACTGTTGGAAAAGATTACTATATACAAATCTCTAGGGCAGTAGAGGATAAGAGATGGGAAAGATACTGCCCAAAGAAATTTACAGAAATGAAAACAAAATCACGTCTGATCTGTGATCATCTCATAGTTGGTGAGTACACCTTAGCTTTGGGCGAAATCTTGTTATTTGAATTTAATCCTTGCTGTTTCATCTCATGTTGACACTTTGCATTACACTAATAAGATGTTAATGATCTCATAGTCTTAGCTTGCATTGGATACTCCCCAGGGCACAGAGACATTAGGGGCGACACTGCCTGAGTTGCTATCAGTAGAGCATAGATTCTGAATACATACATGAGATCTCAGCTGTTTTGCTGACAGTGAAATTACGATTCTTCATTAGCTGGAAGAAATTCGGAGAACCACAATTCGAGGACCTAAGATACTTCATATTTAATTAAAAGAACCTTTTATGTTTACTTAAAAGAAGCCTGGGTATTTAAGGAAACTTTGAAAACAAATAATAACTGTATTGGGATTCTCTATAGAAACAGAACCAACTCCCAAAATGCGTGGCTGGCAAGCTGGAGCCAGTGATATAGTTCCCGTCTGAGAGCTGGGAAAGCTGGGGACTGGAAAGAGTTGATGTTTCACTTTGAGTTTGCATGCAGAGAAAACCTATCTCAACTTGAAGGCAGGAAGAACTCTCTGTTATTTGGGGGAGAGTCAGCCCTTTTGTCCTATGTAGGTGTTCAACTGATTGGGTGAGGCCCATTCGCATTAGAAAGGGCAATCTGCCTCATGCAGTCTATCAATGTAAATGTTAAGCTCATCCCGAAACATCCTCATGGAAATACCGGAATAATGTTTGACCAGATATCTGGGCACCCCTTGACCCTGTCAAGTTGGCACATAAAATTAACCATCACAATAGTTTATTTTAAATCTATTCAAATTCATTTACTCAATAAGCGTTTTAAGCATAGCTTTGTGGATTCAGCATAAGGTAAGACATTTTCAGTATCTAAAATAGAAGACGGGAGGCAGGTAACCCCTTAATAAGACCAAAATAAAGTATTATAAAACCAAGAAAAAAACCCACAAGTTTTTTCAGTGTTTACATTCTTCACTAAGACATTTTTCATGTATATTGAAGCAAGCTATGTGGGACTAAAATTAAGTTTCTTATTCTGAATTTTAAATTATTATTATTTTTTTTATTAACATATAATGTATTATTTGTTTCAGGGGTACAGGTCTGTGATTCAACAGTCTTACACAATTCAGAGTGCTCACCATAGCACATACCCTCCCCAGTGTCCATCACCCAGCCACCCCATCCCTCCCACCTCCCTCCATTCCAGCAACCCTCAGTTTGGTTCCTGAGATTAAGAGTCTTTTATGGTTTGTCTCCCTCTCTGGTTTCATCTTGTTTCATTTTTCCCTCCCTTCCCCTATGATCCTCTGTCTTTTTTCTCAAATTCCTCATATCAGTGAGATCATATGATAATTGTCTTTCTCTGATTGACTTATTTCGCTTAGCATAATACCTTATAGTTCCATCCACGTCATTGCAAATGGCAAGATTTCTTTCTTTTTTTTTGATGGCTGCATAATATTCCATTGTATATATATATCACATCTTCTTTATCCATTCATCTGTTGATGGACATCTAGGCTCTTTCCATAGTTTGACTATTGTGGACATTGCTGCTATAAACATCGGGGTGCACATGCCCCTTTGGATCACTACATTTGTATGTTTGGGGCAAATACCCAGTAGTGCAATTGCTGGGTCATAGGGTAGCTCTGTTTTCAACTTTTTGAGGAACCTCCATACTGTTTTCCAGAGTGGCTGCACCAGCTTGCATTCCCACCAACAGTGTAGGAGGGTTCTCCTTTCTCCGCATCCCTGCCAACTATCTGTTGTTTCCTGACTTGTTAATTTTAGCCATTCTGACTGGTGTGAGGTGGTATCTCATTGAGGTTTTGATTTGGATTTCCCTGATGCTGAGCGATATTGAGCACTTTTTCATGTGTCTGTTGGCCATTTGGATGTGTTCTTTGGAAAAATGTCTGTTCATGTCTTCTGCCCATTTGTTGATTGGATCATTTGTTCTTTGGGTGTTGAGTTTGATAAGTTCTTTATAGATTTTTGGATACTAGCCCTTTATCTGATATGCCCTTTGCAAATATCTTCTCCCATGCTGTTGGTTGTCTTTTGGTTTTGTTGACTGTTTCCTTTGCTGTGCAAAAGCTTTTTATCTTGATGAAGTCCCAATAGTTCATTTTTGCTCTTGCTTCCCTTGCCTTTGGCGCTGTTTCTAGGAAGAAGTTGCTGCGGCTGAGGTCAAAGAGGTTGCTGCCTGTGTTCTCCTTTAGGATTTTGATGGACTCCTGTCTCACATTTAGGTCTTTCATCCATTTTGAGTCTATTTTTGTGTGTGGTGTAAGGAAATGGTCCAATTTCATTCTTTTGCATGTGGCTGTCCCATTTTCCCAACACCGTTTGTTGAAGAGACTGTCTTTTTTTTTTTTTTTTAAGATTTTATTTATTTATTTGAGAGAGAGACTGAGAGAGAGAGCACATGAGAGGGGGGAGGGTTGGGAGGGTCAGAGGGAGAAGCAGACTCCCTGCCGAGCAGGGAGTCCGATGCGGGACTCGATCCAGGGACTCCAGGATCATGACCTGAGCTGAAGGCAGTCGCTTAACCAACTGAGCCACCCAGGCGCCCGAAGAGACTGTCTTTTTTCCATTGGACATTCTCTCCTGCTTTGTCAAAGATCAGTTGACCATAGAGTTGAGGGTCCATTTCTGGGCTCTCTATTCTGTTCCATTGATCTATGTGTCTGTTTTTGTGCCAGTCCCATACTGTCTTGATTACAGCTTTGTAATAGAGCTTGAAGCCCGGAATTGTGATGCCACAGCTTTGCTTTTCTTTTTCAACATTCCTCTGGCTATTTGGGGTCTTTTCTGTTTCCATACAAATTTTAGGGTTATTTGTTCCATTTCTTTGAAAAAAGTTGATGGTATTTGAATTTTAAATTATTAAACAGACATTAAGAAAAACATATACTTGCTTTTTCTCTTTTATTCCTTTTTTATTTGTTTATATCACAACATATATTCACCATGAAGGTGGTAGTATAATTGTAAAGTAATGAACCAATATAAACTTAATCTGTTAAAAAAGTCATCTGGTAGATATCATAAAAATATTCTTCAGCACTTTTCTTTGCCCCTGAGTTGCATTATTTTATTCTTATATCATAATTGTGAGCTATTTTGTGCTATGTGTTTCTGAATTCAGGCAGTGTAAAATGTTTCTGTTTACTGGACATGGTAGGTTAACAAAGTTTTGATTTTATTTTTTATTTGAAAAAGCAGGAGCGTCCTTATATAAACACAATTATTTAGCCACAGAGTGTAGCTTATTAGATCCGTACAGGTGTGTAATGACTGTCTTTATCCCATCTGGAGCCATTCCCATCCAAATTTCAGGGAGTGAGAAATACAAGGCAATTGGGGAAACCATTTCAAGAATTGGTAAGTGTATTTGGCTTATTTCGACACTTCAGAGTCAAATACAAAACAAAAATGTGATTAATTGTTTTTAAATTAAAAAATTAAGAAAAACCTAAATGATTTAATAATTCTGAATTTAGCTCATATTGGAAATTATAGAACTAGGGACTCCATTAAATAAACATTCCAATTTTCTCAATATCGATGTCTTATTTTCTCCAAATGTGACTGGTGTGTCTCTTATTTATAGTTGGAAGATTAATGACAAGGTAGCTACTTTCATAATTCATAGATTTTATAGACATAGCTTTATAGAAAGCTATGCATTTATCTCTCTTGGTTGAGGACTTAAAAATACTAAGAGAAAAGGGGGAAAATTGTTGCTGTACATCTGGAAATAGCAAACATATTATTTCTTCTTTTATAGGTACTTATTTAGCCTGCTTCAGTGAATCAGATGTGGTGGGTTTTGGAGAGATTTTTTTTCTCCGTGAGTTAATATTTGACTTGCCAGGCCCTTTGTATTTCCCGAGCTGACCTTGGGAACACTGGCCTTGCTGTGATAGCTGGTGGTCATCTCCCCACTTTGGCACCTAGGAAATATTTGAGGTTGTGACTTCATCAAGAGGAAGCTATCTGTGTGATAATATTACCTAACTGCTGTGTAGGATTGGTGTAAAATACAACACTTTGGCAAATGCTTTCTTTGAAGACTCAAATCCAATGTGAAAAACTTTTTTTTTAATGAAGGTTTGTGGCACTTTCAGGGCAGGCTGGGCCTGCCCAGTTGATTTAGATCAAAGTCATTTCCTCCCATCATCATAATCATTTTACTGTTCAGTGGTGCAGAAGGCAGCGTGAAGAGTTGGTGAAATGTTTTGGATCATTCAGAAGAGGATGAAAGATAAAAATGGAAATATCTCCAACAAAGGTGATACTCTGGAGAACTTCTTATTTTTTTTTTTTAAAGGTTTTATTTATTTGAGAGAGAGAGAATGAGAGACAGAGAGCATGAGAGGGAGGAGGGTCAGAGGGAGAAGCAGACTCCCCGCCGAGCAGGGAGCCTGATGCGTGACTCGATCCCGGGACTCCAGGATCATGACCTGAGCCGAAGGCAGTCGCTTAACCAACTGAGCCACCCAGGCGCCCCTGGAGAACTTCTTATAAAAGCAAAAAGAAAAGTATCCAAGTATCTCTACACTAAGAAGTTTTTTAAGTTTTCTAATGATGTGAACGATTCAGATTAACATCTAAGACAAAACTGAATGTTTATAAATCTACTTAGTCCTTCTGCATGCTTATTCCATTTTGGAGTCTTAACTGTTTTCTCTTTTAGCTTTTAGGGAAAGGAAACACAACTTCTCTTGATGTTTAATGAATATTTATGAAGTCTTTGACAATTAAGGACTCATTAACATTCACTTTAAAAGAAGAGAGTTAAAAACACTTTTAAGGCCAAAGCCGAAGGTGGTAGCAAGGAGAAACTCCCATCTCTTTCACTGTTGTGAACTGTCAGGCAGAAACACTCTGCAAATGAACTCAGATTTTTTTAAAAAGACAATTCTAGGTAGTAGTTTGAAAATAATAGACATGTTTGATTTTTACACGGTGACTTTAATTTTGTATTGACTATTGTCTGGGTGAGTGATTTTTGGCTTGTTTTTCTGAAGATACTCAGAAACCTTGCTTCTCTATGTCACATCATGGGTAGATCAGATTCTGGAGTTAGACTTTTTATGTTTAAATTTGAGTTTCAGCTCTTTCTAGCTATATAACCTCCAGCAAGTTCTCAGTGCCTCAGTTTCTGCTTTGTAATTCAGGGGAAATGGTGCTATATGACTCATTAGCTTGTTAGACAAAGCACCTGTTAATGCACGAAAAACACTTAAAATCGTGCCTGGCACACTGGTTTTCTTGGCCTTGAGAAATCTTTCCTTTCAATTTACACTTCTTTGGCCCTTGTTTTAGGGCCTTTGGAAAAGTCTTTGTTTCCCCCTGGCTGAGGTGATGCAAAGGAATATTTGGTGAATGAATCCTCGCTTCTGATGGGTAGCATTTTAGGTTCTTTTTTATTTTAGATTTTCTCCATTCTTTGTTCCCAGCACCCCTAAGGCTCTGTGTCTGGCCACTTCCAGCTACCTTGGACTGCAGCTATTCTCGTGGTCCATAAGAATGCCTACATATATATTTACTCACTTTCAAAAGCACAGTCTTTTATGAATGAGAAATTGCTAAAGTCAACAAGCTTTTTGAAGCGAGAGTGGTTACACCATTTTCGCTGTTACTCCATATAAATCATTGTTATTTGGTAGTATGGAAATAAAGAAATATGTGGGCATGAAATCAAATAGGGGCCTAGAAAGTTACATGCCTGTTCATCATTATTTTAAATATGAAATAAAAGTCTGTGTTGGGATGAGCAGAGGAGTCCTAAAGCATCAATCCACGTATTTCTCTTTCTGTGAGGCTTAACACTTGCAGATGTCAGCACTGACCTGGAAGCCAAACCTTGGTAATTCTACTGATAAATATATTCCTCTAAAGAACATCCCACTTATTCTTAAGTAATTTACCATCTTACTTTGCTTACTATAGGTCATAAGATTAAATTTGTCTTTGTGAAGTGCTGAGTTGCTGTTATTTAACTCAGAACTTATCTTTAAGTCAAGCCTCATAAATTTAATAATAATTAGTCATAGTTACCACTGGAATTTTTACTGCTTTCACCATCTGTTCTTCTCAGTATATGCAAGGTGTTAGATCTGTTTCACAGTAACTGAGTAAACCTTCACTTCTTATAATTACTTTCTATTGGAGAAGTGATTGATATATTTATGATTTTTGAGAAGATGATGGGGAATCTTCTGTGATTTATTCTTCAGTTTTCTACATGCATCATAAGGAGGCTTTATTTCCCCTGGTTATACGTGCATGATACAGTATTAGTCATGACCCTGATACTAGATTATAATGCTTTTACCATTTAATGACTGTTGTGTAGTTGGGTATTTACTTCTAGTTTTGATGTTGTTAAATTTTATTATTCTTAGCCATCCAATCCTTATTTTGGAGTGCAAACTCTTTAGCTTAGAGAGCACAGCTAATTATTTCTGTATTTTCCAAGGAGGCACTCAGTATGAGTACTGATGAGTCTGTTTCTTGCTGTACGCCATAATGAGGCTTCTGTCTCCCAACTCAGTGTAGGGCATGGGTTGCTTCTCCCATCCAGCCGCTGTCACAACCCCAATGTCCATTTGCTTTCTAGTTGTAGACACCAAGACCTAAGGGGTCAAAGCTGTTAAGCTGCCTAATGCAAAGAGAGAAGAGGAGACACAGATGTTGAACTATGAATGTCCTGTAACTGGAAAACAGGCTTAATTTTTTTGTGTGAATAGCAGAATGTTTGGAAGCATTCAGAAGGGTTTCCTAAACTGTGTGCAGAAATGGAAATGTCCAGTGAATAGGCTTATCTCTTCCCAAGAGTCCTACCTTAATTTATAACCCTCATTTCATTATATATGTAGTAAAATTTCAGGATGAACTGAGGCTCTGGGTGGAGGGATGAGCTTATTTCGTGCTCTGCAGGAATCCATTCTGACTTTATTAGCAGTATACTCTAGAAAGTTATTATAGTTAGCTTGTCTTTTAGCCCAATATTATAATGGTTATGTTTGCTCATATAAATTACTTTGAAAAGTTATAAAGTAAGTACTATAGTTTTTTTAAAAATACAATTTTATACTGAAAAACTAATTGCTTCGAAGATTTGCGAAAGCTGAAATCAGAGTTGAAGAAATGAGCCAGTTAGCATCAAATAATGAAATTCTTGGTCACAAATTTCAGCTAATAGTAATATCGAAATTGTTCACATTTATATGGGGCAAATTCTGCTATTTTACATATATGAATGAACAAATACTGTTATTATCCTCATTTTACAAATGAGGAAATGGAGATTCTTGGAGGTAAATTGTCTGAGGTCACACAACTAATCATTCAAATTAATAGTCAATTGAGTGACTTATAAGTAAATTATACTACTTACTGGTGACAGTTGATAGGCCGGAATAAATGTGCAACTATTACTCTAGATAGAGTAAAATATACAACATGGTGTATCTCCATGGAAACATCAGAAAAGGATGCATATATCTCTGATTGGGCAATGTGATGTAGATGGTGAAGGAGAGGGACACTGTTAGAGGCTGAAAGAATATTATGAGCAAAGGCATGGGAATCTGAAAAACATGGTGAACATGGTAAGAGTAAAGTGGGGATAGGGAGTAGACCATGAGAGGAGATAAGGCTAGGAAGATAGGTTGGGCCAATTCATGAAGAGCCTTGAATGCCTTCCTAAGAACTTTAGAACCATTAGAGCTTTTGTTTACTTTCAGTTTTGCAAGTTCATGAATGTGTGTTGTTATTTTTAGAAGGCAGCAGTGCAAATAATGGATTATAAAAGTGGGGGAGAGATCAGAGAGTACTATAGTAGTACCGATTAGGGACAGGGATTAAGGGGGTAGAAAGGAGGGGCTCCAGCCAGTAGCTCATATTTTGCTAAAAGGGGACATGGCAGACTTAGGAAAACCTGTCCTTGCTTTGGGGGAAAATAAATCAAAGCTACACACACCTGCTGGATGGTGATGATGAGTCATCCTCCTTCTCCTTAATATCATTATTATTTATTATTAATATTACTATTTTTATTGAGTGATTTGGTTAAAGCAGTTATGTGGAGTAGTGAAAGTCTCAGCTCGGCCTTAAGACCTTAATTCCAAGCCTCAGTCATTTAAAAATGGGAATAATTGTACCTGCCTTGCTGGGCTCTGGTAAGAATTGTATGAAAACAGGTAAAGCTCTTGGAACAGTGTTTCACCTTTGGTAAGTACTCAGTAAATAGTAGTATTTCATTTGTTAATTATTTCTGCCATTATTTACTTGCATGCAGCATACGAAGCACATGGTGGTAGACTTTGTAGACAGTAAAGGGTTAATTGACAAGCCATTTTCTACAATTTTTAGATTGTCTTCATACATTTTAAAGTGAGTTTCCATATTACATATATATTCACTTAACTCTCTTCCTATTAAAAACCAGAAAATTAGAGTCCAGTGAAGTTATATAATTGGCTTTACATGATTATATATATCAGTAGAAGAGCTGAGGGAAATGATTACATGTAGGCCAGTTTTAAAGCTTCAGTAACACTTTATGTGGATGTTATACAGTGCACGTGTGTATAGTTTCTGGATCTGTCTAACACACACATACGTGTTCATGTAAGTATCTTGCAAAGTTTAAGATGTTATGAGGATATAAAATATCATTAGAAAGTGGTAGTTAATATTACCTAGCACTTAGCAATAACATGTCAAGTGAACTAAATATGGCATACAAGGCATGCTATGTTGAAGATACATTTATGGGAAGTGCTTTGAAGGCAAAGTTGATATGACATACTAAACAGCCCTGAATATGAATAAGTAATGTTGGCATATTTCACATGATGCCTAGTGTTCTGTAATGTTGTTTCCTTGAACAGTACCACATTTATTTATCAGTACTAGCAGGAGCCAAGATAATGAAATTTCCACATGTCTTTTCTTCTAAATAGTGAAATCATTTTATAAAACAAATTAGAAAGTGACTAAAATTGACCAAAAATTGGAAATATGAATTAGTATCAGTAGTTATTACCAGTGATGAATACCAGTAGCTCATTTATCATGCTCTAGCAAATAGATTTGTGTGTGTCTATTTCTTAACTAGAGAGTGTCTTTAAATTGGTGGTGGATTCTGGTAGTGGCTTTATACCATATGTAGTTGGAGTGAAAGGTGTATGCTTTTCTGTGTTACAAACCTCAGAGTCTTTACTGTCAAGTTTGAAGCCTGGATTTCCGTAAAACAAAGCAAACTAACATTTATTGAGCATTTACTCTGTCTCAGTCACTGGGCCTTTTGTGCTAAGTGCTTTATATAGTATTTCATTTAATCTTAGTAACAGTCACGTGAGAAGTAGACATTGTTACACCTCTTTTCAAGACGTAGAAAGGGAGGTCTAGAGAAACTAATGTATTTGCCCAAAGGCCTACAGCTCATTAGTGGAGCTGGGCTTTGTCTCCAGCCATGCCCTCTCTTCTGTAAATGCTGTCCAGGTTACATTGGAATTAGAGACATTGTTCAGAACCTTCCTCTCAAGTCCATGTTCCAGTGTTACATTCCTCATTAACCTAAGATATAATTTAGTTGAATTGGCTCTGTCAGAGTCTGTGTTTGAGTTTGAAGATTTTATGGCTAGGGAGCAAAAGGAGTGTCAGAAAAATTCAGCTGAATTTTTGTTTTCAATTTTATTTTGTTTTTTAAAAAGATTTTATTTATTTGAGAGAGAGTGAGCAAGAGAGAGTGTGTGAGCTGGAGGAGGGGCGGAGGGAGAAACAGACTCCCTGCTGAGCTTGATGTGGGGTTCAATCCCAGGACCCCAGGATCATGACCAGAGCGGAAGGCAGATGCTTAACCGGCTGAGCCACCCAGGTACCCCTGTTTTCAATTTTAAAAAGGGGAGATTTTACCAAATGATAGTCACAGTAGAACACACACACATACACGTACACATCTGAGATAACACCATTATCATAAATATATGTGAGATGTGTTTGTATATTTGCTCAGATGAGCCTTGAAACTTCCACAAAAGTAGTTGTTCTACACACCCAATCAACAGAATTTATTGCATGCCTGCGAGGAGCTTCACGCTGTACTAGATGGTGAGGATGTTGTGGTTAACCAATGAGATATAACTCTTACTCTTATGCAGTTTATATTCTGGATGGAATATTCTAAATATTTCACCTGAGTGTGAAATAAGAGCACATTTAAGACCTCGTATTAGAAAGATACTTTCCGGGTTTCTCCATGTAATATTTGTAGGTAGGGGGAAAAATTCTGCTAAGTGTATCTCTTCTTCAAGACCTCTGTATGGTATAAAATCTCTGACTTTTCTTAATTCAGAATTGGCTGTTTTCTGCAGCATGAAGGAAAAACTAATTGGTGTTTGGAAATCAAGACTTCAACCGAGTTAAAATCAAGACATAAATGTAGTGAAAGTTAGAAAAAAGCTTGTCTCCCTATAGTCAGCCTTTCAGTGTTGACATATGAAAAAGAAAAGAAAACAAAACACTACACAGCAGAAATAGAAAAGACTGCCTGTGATAGCTTACAACCAAAAATTAAAGCAAGCAAACAAAAATCAACCAAGACTAATTAGTGCCACATTTGGAAAACGCTTTTTTTTCTTTTTAATTAAACTTTTCTGAGAATGTGAACTTTCTGTATCTGTTTGTTTTAGAAGAGTTTCTTCTGAAGAGTTTTTCAGCATTTCATAACTGGCAGCATCTAAGTGGTGCTAGGTCAGTTAAGGTTCTATACTTTAATTATGCCATTTAGGGAGCAATTAAAGGCATTAAAGCATACATTTACATTAATAATTTCTTTCGCAGGTATTTGGTGTACATAATACTTTTGTGAGCAATCTAGTGTTTCCAAGTGAAAATCTCTCTTTAGATCTCAAAAGGGTTCAATGTTTTCTTAAATTTTTTTCTTTTAAAAATCATCTTCTACTCCTTTCTCTTACACCATCCTTAAAATCTCCTAACTTATCTTAAAATATATTTAGTTTTCTATCTCAATTCCGATAACCAGTAGTTGGTCATCCAGTGTGGCAGTTCTCAAAGTACGATTTGCAAGCATAATAAATATGTGTATACATAACAATAATGTATTTGCAATGATAATACAAAAGAGAAATAGTGGGTAGAACTGCTGGTAGAATCTTTGCACAAATCAACAGAGAGCACCAGGCTCTATTCTTATATTCTTCACTGCAATGTACTCACAGTAAGAACAAGCCACCAAACCATTCAGCCAACGAAACACCAAACCAGCCAACCAAATAAACAGCCACCCAACCAACCAAACACCAAACAAAGGAAGCTAGCTTCATCTAATAATATCCTGAATGAAGTAGTAAAAATTAATAATTTTATTAAATTCCAACCTCAGAGTCAATGTCTTTTTATATTCTGGGTGACAAAATATGAAGCATATGTAATGAAATTCTTCAGCATACTGAAGATTAGTGGTTACTTCAAGACTCTTCATGAAACACAATTTTTACTAGAAACAATGACAAACCATGGTTATTTGGATTTGCAGGCATATTCTCAAAAATGAATGAAGTGAGCCTGTTACTTCAAGGAAAACAAATGACAGTATTTATTCCGAATGATAAAACTCAAACTTTCAAAGACAAATTAGGCTCTTGGAAAGCCTGTATCTACAGAACTGATCTGCCTAGCTGAGTGAATCAATATTTTTTGCTTCAACCTTTGCCCATGTTTCATATTCATGTATGTGTAAAAAAATCCATTCAAACTATGCAACCGACAGTAGATTTTAATTTATCAGAATATGAAAATTTCATCAGTAGGGTTTCAGATTCCACATTGCATCTAACTTTTAGGAGACTCCTACTTGTCCAGTTTTTGTGTAGTATCAAAGAATAACCATTATTACGGAAGGCTATTAAAATATCCCTCCTTTTCCAGCTATGTATTTTTGGCCACTTATACTTCATATATGTCAGCCCCAACAACACACTGTGCTGGATTTAATGCAGAAGCAGATAATCCAATTTCTTCTTTGAAGTTAAACATTAAAGAGATTTGAGAAAATGTAAAACTGCTCCACTTTTCTCACTGTTTAAAAAATATGTTAAGATGGATTCATTATTAAAATTTTTTTTAATTGAAGTGTAGTGATGTGAATGTTACATTAGTTCCAAGTGTACAACAGAGTGATTCGACAGCCCTGTAGGTTGTGCCATGGCCTCCGTAAGTGGAGCGCCCACCTGCCACCATACGACACTATTACAGTACCATTGACTATATTCCCTATACTGTACCTTTCATCACCGTGACTTATTCATTCTATAACTGGAGATTTGTACCTTCCACTCCCCTTCACCCATATTTCCCATCCCCACCCCCTCCTCTCTCGCAACCATCAGTTTGTTCTCTGTATTTGTGCGTCTATTTCTACTTTTTAAAATTCGTTCATTTGGTTTTTAGATTCCACTTACAAGTGAAAGCATATGGTATTTGTCTTTCTCTGTCTGACTTACATTACTTAGCATAATACTGCCTTGGTCCATCCATGTCACAAATAGGAAGTTCTCATTCTTTTTTATAACTAATATTCCATTACATGTATACACACACACACAGCCCACATCTTTTTTATCCATTCGCCAATTAATGGACACTTAGGTTGCTTCCATATCTTGACTCTTGTAAAATAAAATGGGTTCATTATTATTTTTAAATGAATTACACATATTTAAAAACTATTCACTTCTCGGGGCGCCTGGGTGGCTCAGTTGGTTAAGCGACTGCCTTCGGCTCAGGTCATGATCCTGGAGTCCCGGGATCGAGTCCCGCATCGGGCTCCCTGCTCGGCGGGGAGTCTGCTTCTCCCTCTGACCCTCCTCCCTCTCATGCTCTGTCTCTCATTCTCTCTCTCTCAAATAAATAAATAAAATCTTTAAAAAAAATAAAAAAATAAATAAATAAAAAAAATAAAAAGTATTCACTTCTGATTTCTAATATGGTAAATGTTGATAACTATAATTGCACAAACAAAAAATTTGGTGTCTTCAATAATTTTTAATAATGAAAAGGGTCCTGAGAACAAGACATCTGAGAACCGCCATCAGGAGGAGTACTTGTTCTTAAACAGAGACCAGAGCTTACCTCTTACATTGGCCTGCTTCTCACTCATTTGTTTTCAGGTGGGTCACCTCTCTCAGCTCTAGGTCTCCCATTTATAAAATGAGCATTTTGAGGAGTATATTATATGAGATTTATAAATACATAATAGGGTATAGATAAATGATTATATCTCATTTAATCCTCTCAAAAACTCCTTGAAGTGTAGATATTATTATTAGGGAGTGTTTGAGACTAAAGGAAATTAAGAATTTGCCTAAGGTCACAACTAATAAATGGCAGAACAGAAATTCTTGCATTTTATAATTTAATGTTTAATACCCTCTTTTCATGCTATAGATACAAAAAAAGAATGGATACCAGCAAAGTAAAGTTATGTAGGACCATAATGTGTTTGAAGTAGAAGGGAGGTTAGAGAACATATCTTGCTACCATCTTTTTTTTTAAGATTTTACTTTTAAGTAATCTCTACACCCAGTGTGGGGATTAAACTCACAACCCCAAGATCAAAAGTCACACGTTCCTCTGGCTGAGCCAGCCAGGCCCCCCTCTTGCTACCATCTTATTTTACTGATAAAGTAATTCAGGGTGCACAAGTATATAGTATTGTGATCCCTAAATTGCTTTGAACCTGGCAGTATTTTTATTTATTTATTTCTTTGAGAGAGAGAGTACACAAGCAGGGGGACCTGCAGAGGGAGAGGGAGAGGGAGAAGCAGGACCCCGCTGAGCAGGGAGCCTGACATGAGGCTCCAGGCTCAATTCCAGGACCCTGGGATCATGACCTGAGCCGAAGGCAGGCACTTAACTGACTGAGCTACCCAGGCGCCCCGAACTTGGCAGCATTTTTAACATAATTGTTCTTATTCTTACTTAGCCTCCCTTTATTCCTCTTTGTTTGGCCAGATGAAAAGAACTGCAGTATCTTTGGCAAGAATTATACTTAACTTATCTCACATAGTTGCTAATGAAAACAAAAACAAATGAGAAAGACACAAGGTTATGGTAAAATAGCCATAGCCTTATACGACTACTGACAGATACTCCTGACTTCTGTTGGTAACAAAATTACCAATAGATTTTATTCGGTCCATAGGAACTTAGTACATGTTAGAAATTTAGCTGAAGTGATTTAAAACAGGTGAATGAGGGGAGACTAATACCGTGTTAAAGCAGAAGGAACTGGAGGTGTTTGGAACAGGAAAGTGCTTATGATAGTCAAGGTCAGACAACCCATCTCCTCAGAGCAGACTAATAAGATTTCAGGATAACACTCATGTTTTTGGTAATTGCTAGAGAGGAGGGCATAGTACTTACTATACAGTGTGTGCTGAGGCTTCCTCTCTTCACCTATAACCCAAAGATACCCTATGGAGGATGGAATTAAGGTTTGGTACCATCACTCTATTTATTCCTTTTTGCCTTTCTTCCTAGTTTGTTTGCATTTTATTATTACTAAGTAGAATTTAAAACAAGTGGGGCACCTGGGTGGCTCAGTTGGTTAAGGGTCTGACTTTGGCTCAGGTCATGATCTCAAGGTCCCTGCTCAGCAGGGAGTCTGCTTCTCCCTCTCCCTCTGCCCCTCCCCCCTGCTCATGCTCTCTCTGGCTTGCTCTGCTCTCTCTCTCTCTCTCAAATAAATAAAATCGTTAAAAAAAATTAAAACAAGGGGTGCCTGGGTGGCTCAGTCATTAAGCATCTGCCTTCAGCTCAGGTCATGATCCCAGGGTCCTGGGATCGAGCCCTGCATCAGGCTCCTTGCTCAGCGGGAAGCCTGCTTCTCCCTCTCCCACTCCCCCTGCTTGTGTTCCCTCTCTCCCTGTGTCTCTCTCTGTCAAATAAATAAATAAAATCTAAAAAAAAAATTAAAACAAGCTTAGTCGATTGAGTTACTATACTGTGTCAACATAAAATTCAAACTTTATTTAAATATAGTTTATGTAAATAATAAGCTCAAGGGAAATGAAAGTTATTTCTGGACTACTCTGTTAGTTTAGTTTTGGGAATTCACAACTGCTGTTCATTTTTGGCCATTTGTCCTGTCATTGCTCCCCTTTCTCTAATGTAGCATGGTCTCTTTGCAGTCTACTCCAGTCCCTTTCTCAGTAAACTCAGTAATGCAGCCTCACAAGCATAAATAACATTTATATAATAGTCCCTCAATATGTAGAGGTAAATGTCAGCCTTAAAATCTGCCTGAAATTAGGTGAGTGAAGTCAGGAATGTCCATATTTACATCCATAGCCAATATATAAAAAATATATGTACTTAGTTGTGAATGGTTTCCTGTGTTTGTTAGTCAGGCAGGCTCGGATTTATTTTTATTCCTCTTGTCCATGACTAGTTATGATCTTAGGCAATGGGACCTTTGCCTGATATGTCCTTTTCCCAAATTCTTTTATTAGGTAAGAATAGAGTTGGAAATAGTTAGAGGTGTAACATGTTACAGGGTTTGCAATATTTTGGTTACCAGAGCAACCATGGCATCTTGCTGCACATGATTCTTTTCTCTAGAAACACCTGCAATCACTCTTTGTTGCCCATCCAGGGAATGCAGTCATGGGAAAAGCAGTCACTGTGCGGCACTGCTATATTATGGTGTTGACTCAGGGTCATTTGCTTCACACTAAATTTCTAATCTAGACAGCTATGTTTGGCTGAGTCTTTTCTAGTGATCTAATTCATTCATCGGTATTCCTTACACAAACATGTCCTGAGAACCTGTGTTTACTGTTTAAGTCTTATTGGTAAATCATCGCTGTGCTGGTTTTTTAAAATAAACCATTCTGGATAGTTTGGAGATTTCGAGTTAGTAGCATAGCTAAGGTTAGAAATCATGATTCTTACACCTGTTTGGAGCCTAGTTATCCTGTTACACATGTAACTTGGCCTATTGTAAGAGTTGGTGCTTGGTTACATGTTTTGTATATAAGTTACTACATTTTGATATAAAGGCACAAGATAAACATGTCAAATTTTCCTTTCAGTTTTTTTTTTCCCTGTCTTTCCAGTACACTCATTTTCTCTTTGTCCTAAGACCTTTCTTCAGCCGGGCTGATCTAGGCTGGGAAAACTACTCTTTGCTCATAACCTGGGAAGGAAAGTATGAAGGCACATCATTCTCTGTGAAAGAGACTGTGGTCCTGGGGGTGCATCTGGGTGTGGGAGAAGAGATTGAGGTCCAACAGACAAATGGGAGGAACTCTCCTGAGATGACAAGCAAGGATGAAAGCTCACAAGCAGGGAGGGGGATGTGTTGGGTGGAGGGGGGTAAACAGGGATATTTCACACCTGGTGTTTCCTATCTTCTCAGTGGGAGTGGGAAAGAAGAAAGGAGACATCTGGGCCTTTAAGAATATTGAAGTTTTTGAGAAGCCATTGGGGATTGGGAGACAAAAAATGAGAAAGGAAAGCAGAAAAGGATCTCGAATCAAAAAGCATATTCTGCGCATATACTCGAGTAGAGAGCGAGCCCTGCTCCTGTTTTCCCTGTGTATTGTGGAATCTCATTGGTGAAGGCCTCTGTGTTTGCTGCTACTAAGAAGAAAAGTAAAGCTTAAGGAACTTGGTGGATGTAGATAAGAAATCTATAAGTAAATGTGCCAGCTGCTACCAATACCGCAGCAGAAGTTGAGAGTGCTACGGTGCACCCCGCTGAGCATGAGCTCTTGTTCAGGCCATGACTGTTGAGGCACTTGATGATGGACTGAGAAGAAGAAAAAGGGAAAAAAATGTTTTAAATGTTTCTGTTTTTTTCATTGTTAGCTGGAGGGGCAGTTATTCAGTAGTGAGACATTTTTGAGGTTTGGAAAATACTAGAAACCTTTGGCAGGAGGAGACAGGTTTTGTGGCAATGATTTGTTACTTGTGGATCCTCACTCTGGATATGTGTGTGTGTGTGTGTGTGTGAGAGAGAGAGAGAGAGAAGAGGAAGGGTTATATAAATACTAAATCTTTTGAATATGATTGACAGTGAATTATTAAGGTCAAAATTGATGTGATTATTCTGGAGCATTAATAAACATAATCAGAAATCTGTGACTATTGGGTCATTTTACTGGCAGGCAGAACTTTTCCAACCTCGATTGGAACCTAGTCATTCAATGGCAAGAATACTCTTCTGATCACTTCTTTTATTAAAATGAAGAACGTGTCCTGTTTAGGTTGCTGTTTGCGTTGAATAGAGGCTTTTTAGCATAAGCACTGGTAGTTGCAGGTCCGAAATGCTACCGCCATCTTTCTGTTTCAGGCTGGTTACATCCAACGGTCAAAATGTAGAATGGTTCTCCCAAGGCCCAGGGGCCATTCATGTGAGCCAGTTACTCTTAAGCATTCGTCACTGATATCCCAACATTTAAGTTTCTTGCGGGTTGTCATCGTTTTCATGATATGACGGAAACCTGTGTGTTGAGGTTGACTATTTAATTGTTGCCGATCCTGTTGTATTGTCAGTGAAAGTAGAACAGAAGAAGTGACGTTGGAGAAGAGATTAAAGGTTCGCTGAGAGGTGGTGGAGAGTTTGCTGTTACTAGCAGAGATGCTTTCGAACAATACTGCTAAGGAGTAGATCTAATGAGGTTTGGGATGTTTTTTTAAAATTAGTCAGCATTAGTGTGGTGTTCCTTCCGGGAGCGTTTGTAATGCCCACAAGAATGTGTTGGTGGAGGGATCAGATGCCAGGCTGACCTTCAGTTGCTTTCAGAAGTTGACATAACACACACCTGTGTGTTCTCTTCCCTGACCTCAGAATTGTTTTGAAAAGCTTCTGACATCTGGGAGTGTGAAAGAGAGCAGGTTTCGATTTGTTTTCTGACAAGTAGGAAAAATAAGTTCTAAATGCAGCATTTTACCTGCGTATGGTACTTGCAGTTAAGGGCCTTGATTTACCTGCTGTCCTCGTCAACTGTGGAATCCAAGGTTCCATGATAGATTAGGGTCTTTCTTGAAGCATTTTAACATGCTGGGGGTAGAAATATGTATATTTATTTACATAAAAATGAAAATAAATGTAAAATAGCACTCAGGTTGTGTTTCTTTTCCTCAGGAAGAGTCGTTCAGAAATTCTCTCTCCAAATAGTTAAATTGCTTGTGAGTGGGGAGACGGCTGACAAAGAAAACTGACCTAATTCAGCTTTCCCTTTTATACAGTGATAGGTAAAGCGCTCCTTAATAAACATACATTTGTTCAACATAAGTATTACCATAAATGCTGTCACTTAAGGGAAAATATCTATCGAGTATCAGTAAATTTACTTTCAACTGGAACGAAACTGCAATAACTTGGGTAACTGAATCAGTTGGCCTTTTAAAATATGTTATATCTTTTATATTTATAGTATAAAATAAAATGGGATCCTGGATTGATTTTTATTAAATTCACAGGTTTTTCTTCTCAAAATTAAGCCTCACTTCATTTGGCCTCAGCAGCTTATTCGTTGCAGTCTATTTAATTGAGTAGCTTCTGCTGTTTATCCTAAAATGCAGATAAATGGCTTTCAGCACACTGTTTATAGTTTAATAGTTCCTGAAGTGAGTCAACATTATCTGCTAGCGTCTACATGTCATAACTAATGATCTCTCTGCTTAGACTTTCTTGCGAGTGAGGAGACACTGAATTCCACAAAGGCAAGAGCCTGGCACAGTTGGGGCTGGGTGGACTGTTTGGGATGGCGCCTCCTGGGTAAGGCTTTCTTTCCCCCTTATTGGTATGAAATTGGAAGAGCAATGTTACCTTTACCACAATTTTAGCGTGCACAAAGTGCTGTATTCCAAAAGCTGGGGTGAAACTATTTTAGGAAGTTGCTATTAGAGGGCTGTGTTTTATTTCAGATCCTCTATCTAATTAATAATTAGCACAAGTTTAATACTTTTCTGGTCAGGCTATTTGACTTGATGATAGAGAATGGGAGTCACCAGCAAATTTTCACATTACTATCAAGTAGCTACTGTGGTTTTAGTGATGAAAGCAAATATTTTTTGTCCTCCAAGAAAGATGGAAAGAAAAGAAATAACTTTAATTGTTAAGTAATCATTTATTGTAAGTGGGGCCTATTCATTCTGAAAGATCATCATGCTTTTTCCTTAGGGAAAAGACAGAACAAAACAATGAACCAGTATGAGACTTTGCTCCTAGTGAGGATCAACAGGTCTGATGACCATAATTGTTAGAGTTGATAAGTTTTACCAATCTCTAACTCATTAAATCATAAGAAGTCTTGCCTTCTCTACTGAATTATTTCCTGGGTTTTTAGGTGGAGAATAGGACATTCTGTAGGTAAACATAGAGAACGGTTTCTTAATAGCTGAAATATCAACTCTTACATTTTGGTAAAATATTTTGTTTGATCTCATATGCTCTATGTGAATGTGGACAACTTTCTAACTAAACTTATTAAGAGAGCCACTGTTCTTTGCTCCCATACCAGTGTGAATCGTCTTGGGGAGCACTTTGGTAATTTAAATAGAACATAAGCAGGTATAGATTTCTTACCTTCTTATACTGGTTCTGAACTTTAAAATCATATACCCAGCTTATCAAAATATTTCAGGCAAAAAATATAACACACACAGATACCTTATGTCGATGTGATTTAAAAGACAGAATTATCTGAAGAAAGGGTTTAGAGGTAATTATTTTTCTTGTAGCCTCCTTGGATTCAGGTTTTTTGTTCTTTTTTGGCTTTTTGTGTGTCATGAGACCCCATACTGATAACTATTTGAAGGAGGAGGAAGGAAGCATTTTGGCCTTAGAATATAGTGTGTGGGTATGTATATTATTAGCATAAATGAGGAGATACAAATTGGATAAAGAAATACAAAGGAAGCAAATTTAAAGGTGCACTTTTCAAAGTCTGGGCCACTGAGTCTTTATACAATTTATGCAATTAAAAATTAAAAATAATAAAATTGCTTTTGGAGAATGTTTTGAAAACTGAAGCCATTTGTTTATCAAAAGAGGGACAGCTTGAGCAGTATCAGGCCAGAATGTTCCAATGTGTGCCATACTCAGATTTAAGATAACACAATCATTATAATAACATAGCCTCAGTTCAGATCTTTCCTCAGTGTTTCTGCCCAAAAGTCAACAAGATTTTCCTTTGGCAACCTTATTCCTATAAATCAAACAGAGCAGATGTGGTTCAAAATCTCAGCCTTATTTTAATGGCCAATTAATTCAGAAGAAAAAATTTTTTCATCTTAAAATATCAAAAGTCTGTATGTTGCTAGTCATATACCTACCCAGGACCCAAGTCTACCATCTTGTTTTATTTCGGATGCACAAACTGGATTATGGGAATAGTCAGGAGAAGGTGAATATAACATGTTGTGGCATACCTCCTAGATTTTGGTCCTCCTTCAGCTGGCCTGAGAGTGTTACTTGGAACTCTAAATGCAGTATTATCTCTAACCCCAAAGTCTGAATATAAGTCATACGACTTGTCAAATTCTGATTAGAGAGAATGTTTTTATGGACACAGGAATTTTTTTTTTTTACTCTGTTGTTCCTAACATATATCATAGGGAGTTTTTCTAATATTTTTTGTAAACTGCTTGGCTTAGGAGGTAATTAGTATGTAGTCAGTGAAAAAAATAAAACATTAAACATTGTCTTTAATGTATATATTTAAATTTTAATTTTTTTGAAATGGATATATTTTCTTCATCTCTTCTTGTGCCTATAAATGAATTTTCTGTTTTTATTTTTTAGCCATCTGCTATTAAAAAAGGGTATCTGTTTTTTGGGGGTAAGGTTTTAGATTATTTATTTAAAATGGCACAGATACTAGCCTGGGAGCCAGATGGTTTTGTGCTTATATAGAGTGTAAAAGGAAATGGAGTGCAGGCGTTGGTGTGAGGAAACGGTCAGCAGCCCTTTTATGACTAAAGAACAACAACAGAAAGTAACTTCTGTTCCACTGTCCGCTACTAGATTTTATGGCTCCTGAGCATCGTGGCCATTTTTTCTTCATCTCTGTGAAGCCACAGTGCCATGTAGACAGCCTTGTGAGTGACATGTGTCTCTTAAATCAGTTTGGACTTGCTAGTAATTTTATGCTGGGTAAAATAAATATTTTGTGCTGCTTTAACCATACATGGTGAATAGGATAGTTATGTCTTAAATACAGATTTTATATCAAAAAATGTTAATACGTCAAACGATATGGTGGATTTAATAAAAAGAAAAAATTCATGGCAATCATTTGGTTTTCAGGTTTCCCAACATTTTGGAAGGTTCCCAACTATAAGAGGACTTTGACTTCTAGGTTTGGTAAACCTCTTTAAAGAAAGATGTAAAAATGTTTACGTACCTGATCAGTTTGTGAAGTTGTGCTTATTTTAAAATAAACTTAAGAATTGCACATTTAAGTACCATTCAGAATGGCAGAAGGGAAATATCAAAAATAGATTTCTAGATATTTAAGTGTCCTATATTTTTCTGCCTTGCTTATAATCAGAGGCAGCTTTTAACCATCTGGAAATGATATGTAATACACTGTGGTCAGTGACTTTTTTTCTTTTCTTTCTTTTTATTTATTTTTTTTTGATTCTGAGGTTTCCTTTCTCTTTTACCTTTCCACTGTCATATGCCATGTATCCTGAGCATAGCTCAATGCCTGACTGGAATAATCTCTCTTGCCAGCTTATAATCAAAGGGAGGACTGAAAAAACAGCTGAGCTGTATTAGGCAACCACAGTCTGGACTGCATTTCTTAACTGCTGAATAACACATCACAGGTGCAGGATTAGTGCTGCCTGCGGTGCTGGTCTTTTTAGTGGAAACCCCTAGCAATTCTGTGCCGCCTCCTCATGTCTCATCCCGGGGAACCTGGCAACCATCTATCAAGCGTACAGAAATCAGAAGTGAGTAGTGGGAGAAGCTTTATGTCTCGGAGCCTGTTGTTGCCCTCCAAAAATTGTTTGCAAGACCAGTGAAGCCTATTCCAGCACAAGAAAAGATGACAGAACTTAATCGTTCTTGGCACAGAGGGTGTCTAGAATAGAGCAGTTCAGGGGGTTCAAAAATTTTCTGCACAAAAATCACATGTCAAGAAAATGCAGTTTAGCTTAGCCCTCCCAGGAGTGTATAATTTAGGTTACTTTTAACTATGAAAAATTTTACATGTGTCTTGTGCGGTATATGTGTTGGAGTGGGGTGTGTGTGTGTTTACCCTTACATGTTTTCCAACACTTGTCATGGTTAGAATCAAGTGTTGGGGTTGTGGAAAGTCCTTGTGGTGTAATTTAATTGTTCGTAGTTTTGACACCGGGAATTCTTCTGTTCTCTCTGACATGTAACTCTGAATTCGTAGGTTATAAAAGTCAAGGTTGCTTTCTTCCAAAGAGGGTTTTTGAAAAAATGCCAAAACTATGTTAAAAGTATTAATTATGCATTTAAATATTAGCACACATGAATGTTTTGTAAGTGTCGTTACTGAGTCACTTACTTTTGATCAGGAATGTTATAAATTCTTGTAGCAAGGTAGACATTCAGAAACAAAGGCAAGGATATTTTAGTAATTCGTGTCAGTTTTGTTATCTATCTCAGAAGACATTGTTACGAAGCATACGCATCAATGTAAACAAAGCTATGTACATAGCACTGCAGCGTTTGAACCGTGTTGTTTCTTCACAGTTTTACTCTTAAAACTAGGAGGGCTTTCTAGTATTCAGATTTTGTTTTAATACATTTTGTTGTTGGCACCATCATTCCATATTGTTCCACCAGAGGTAAACCTTTATAGTTATTGCTGATGATAGTAGCTGGTAATAGTGCATTCTAAGTTAAGATTTAAAAATATAAATATGTGGAGTCTCTATGTTTTATGCCTCAAATATTTAAACATTTGAAATAGCGATGTATTTGTATTTTTAGGTCAATATGCACCTAATTATTCAATTAGAGGTTACAGAAAGGATTAGAAACAAAGAGATCCTAAATGCTTTCCAGGTTTTTTTTCTTTGGGGAGAAAGAATAGCATGAACATGGTGATTTGGTTTCTTTCTAAAGCCTTCATTGTGACTTTTCTTCTTTACCTATATAAGTCTGTTCAAAGTAGTTTTACACATCAAGCTGTCTTGGGAGTGCTTATGCAGAGTAAGTGTTGGTGTGGTGGCAAGTCGAACATCGACTTTGATTAGCCTCAGAATTCTGTGGAGCAGAGCATTTGTAGGAGTCACTGAATAAAACCATAACTCCTGGTGTGGAAATCTGCCAAGTTCAGGTTGACTCTCTGACATTGTTGCCACGGGGACTGTGATTCAGTTTCTTAGCCAACAATATGGATCTAAACAGAGATAAAATACACAGATACTTTTAATTTTTAAACCATACTATCAGCTGTGATTATGCTATTTTATGGATATAGATTGTTTGATGTTAAATTATTTTTAAACATAGTGGTTACTTGCTTGTCATGTTCATCACTTCTTGTATTGATACTTTTATTAAGATACCTTTAACCATGTTATAGTTTTGAGTATATTCAAAGATTTTTAATTTATTTGAACATGTTGTTTGAGTTTCTCTAAATTCAAAAGCCTCTTAAGACCTGAGAGAAAGGCCCACTGCCGTTTTACCCTTAAAGAGTATATATGTGATGTCCAAAGAACTAAACTCAATCATAATCACTTATTGTGTTTACTCAGGCTCATAACTCTGCGTTAATTACCTACCAAACAAATAAATATAAATGGATATGTGGTCTGTTCACATTTATATAATATTTAATCCTTTCATGATTAGCTGAAGTCATAATCTAACATCCCATAAAATAAAATACTTGAATGATTGAAGCTTTCACTTTTTAATCCAGATGTTTTGGGATCTCTTGGCAGGGCTTTTATGATGTAAAATGTTGAAAACATGATTATCCTACAGAGCCTGAGTGATGTGGTAATGTGGATGTGTGAGTGTGGTGAAAAGAGAAACAACTGCCAGTAACTGGAAACATGTAGAAATATTTTATGATAAAAGCCCTAGCTTCTGTAGAGAGCCAGCACATCTCTAACATTTTTAAACTAATGTGTTTTCTTGGGCGCCTGGGTGGCTCAGATGGTTAAGCGTCTGCCTTCGGCTCAGGTCATGATCCCGGGTTCCTGGGATCGAGTCCCGCATCGGGCTCCCTGCTAGGCGGGGAGCCTGCTTCTCCCACTGCCTCTGCCTCTCTCTCTCTCTCTCTGACTCTCATGAATAAATAAATAAAACATTTAAAAAAAATAAACTAATGTGTTTTCTTAACCTACTCAATAGTGTCAACAATAAACCACAGAAATGAAAACCTCTCAGTGTCCCTGATTTTAGTGCTTACGTTTTCTGTAAAAGATATTGGTTCATTACTGCCACCCATAGTCATCTTCCCTCCTGTGCACTCCTACCTAGGACTGACTTATATTTGACAGTTACATGTGGCATTATGACATCTATTTGATTGTTTTCATATACTGTTTTTTGGTTTTCCATATGTGGTTGATTTGTCTTACCATGTTCCACGTGTAGTTGATTTGTCTCACCAGCAAGATTGTTATTTTACTGGTGGCACTTCAGGTGCTCTGGGCCATTGTGTTTTGTGAATGGAATGGATTTAGTGATTATTTGCTAAATAAATTAATGTGCAACAAGAAAAAGAAAAATTAATAACAGTGTATTAGTTGGCCTTACACAAATTTTCAATGTTTCTTAAATCCCTAACTATATTTTATAGACTTTTTGCTCGCAGTGATGAATCTAGAAAGAAAGAGAAACTAAAAGTAAGTAAAATGAAGCAAAGGAAAGGGGAATTGAAGAGGGATAGAGAGTCAGAGTGAGAGAAAGAGGATGGGGCGAGAAGGAAAAGAAAAATAGCATAGGAGATGAAGAAGTAGGGGAAAGGAATGAAAAAATTTGAGATAGGGAGAGAAAAATCTGAAGAATGAACACACAAAAATTGAATAGTAAGCTTAAGCAGCACAGCACATGACAGCGATTTACTAATATCACTCCTTCTGCTTGCAAGGAACTATGACAAGTCTTTGCTTGGAACACCTCATCCAGTCCTCACAGCAAACTGGTGAGGCAGCTGCTCCCTGCATCTTGTGTGGGAAGGTGCAGGGATTGGCAAAGGGCCCAGAGCAAGGGAACAGCTGAGCTGGGCCTTGAGCTATTTTGTCTGTTTTATCCTCTGTCTTGGTCAAGTCTGGGCCCACTGCTTTGGTGACCATACCTGATACTGGTTTCTCACCTGACATTTCATTCCCTACACCGCCCCGCCCCGCCCCCACCCCCCCACCATAGCATGCCCAGGAACTTACCACAGAATCTTACCTTTGTCCCTCTGTCCTCTGACCTCGGAGACTCTTGAAGCAGAAAGATTCATGTGCAGGTAACATTACAGTTAATAAGAGAAAGTTTACTCTTCCCATAAAATATATGTGATTTTGCTTTGCATTTTTGAATCAGACTTGTATTTGTATTTTGTTACTTTTTAAGAATTTAGGCACGTAGTCCAACTTTTTATTAATGACTGGGTTTCATTTTGTTCATATATATTTTTTCTAAGTTTTTTTGCAGGCAACTTAGACAATTTATCTGAAAATGGCTTCATAGAAGAAAAGATGGTTAGGCAGTGAAAATTGAGGTCAGGCCTTTGAACTCAATAAACTTACTAGACAGTAAATTAAATCACTGAACTGAGTTAAAGGATTCAAGGTTTAAATGATGAAAATAAAAATTAGTTATCTATTTAAACACATTATTTGAGATCACCAGAAGTTATTTTAAAGATTAATATTGTTTTTAAGCTCTGATTCAAGATTTATTCCTATGTATCATAAACTTTTGTTTTAACCAATGTGTTTAAACCAGTTTTGTTTGAGAAAGGCAATGGGCATTGAGTCACATTATTTATTATCATAACAACGTGGATAGGAGTAGGATAGATCATTCCCAAAGCACTGCTCACTAGTTCAGTACTTTCGTTTCTTCATTAATCTTTTTATCCAAGATACTGAAAGTACACACTTGTGTGATAGGAATTTCAATGTCTCTTCTTGCTCCTCCTGTCCTCTGGTGAAGATGGAGTAGAACAGGGATGACACTTAAAATTTTGTTAATTTTTGAGACATTCAGAGAGCTAAAAAAATAAAATAAAAAAGAAAATAAGGAGAAAGATTACTAGTAGGTCCTGTGGCACAAAATAATCATATGTCATCTTTCAAGGAGTTTTGAAGAGTCAAATCCAATTCTCATTGTGATGTGTATTACAATTTAAGTTTCCTTGATTAGATCTCTATTGTTCATAAAGATTGTTTTGTGTTTTAATGTGACAGTGAATTCTGATATTCTCTTCACTATGACGTATGTAACAGTCTTTTATATTACAAACTTAAAATGTTTTATTTGTGCTATTTTTGAAATGATAAGAACGTTACTGAGAAAAAAATTTAAACCAAATGTAGTTAAAATATACTTCAGGATACAATGGATGAATATGGAAGTTAAAATTTATCTGTTGGAGAGTTGTACTATTGTAAATTCTTTTTTTTTTTTACATTTACTTTTGTTCTGTGTTTTCTGATTTTTTTGTAAAAATCTTGTTTTGTTTTTCTGTAAAAATCGTAAGAGCATACAGTAATATAAAATAATATAGAAATATTTTAAAAATAATTGAATTACTAAACATATACGTAAAAAAATGAGTTATTGTGAGGTGTTTATACCAAGTTACCAGCTGATCCCAAACAAGTACTTTAAAGAAACTCTTCGTAACACTGCCTTATTTCCTAAATTATGCAAGAAGAGATGCCACAGAAAACTTTTTTTAAAAATTTTTTTCTCAGTAACGTTCTTATCATTTCAAAAATAGCACAAATAAAACATTTTAAGTTTGTAATATAAAAGACTGTTTCATACGTCATAGTGGAGAGAATATCACAGAAAACTTATATATAACTATATACAAATATACAAAATAGCTGAAAACATGCATATAACTAGAACATATATCCAAGTTAAAGATATTCAAGATATTCAAGAAAAATAACTTCCTATTTAAGCTTTGTAATTGAATGGAAGTCACATACTATTGCATGATGATCATTAGGTTATTTCATGAAGTTTGATTAATTTGCCTGAAAATCTATAAATCTGTCTCTTAGGTCTGAAAGTCATAAGGAATATAAATATAATTTAGTTGTGATTCATTAAGAACACACAAACATGCAAACATATGTTTTGAAGTCATCTTGTGGTTCATTTGCTCCCTAAAAATCTCATGATCTTCTGAAAAAAATGAAAACAAATTTTAGATTGGCTTCCACAGTCCTAGTATTTATTATCATGGTAATTTCGATAGTTAACTACTTGAGTTAACTATAATGGAACCAGCTATGCCAAGCAGACAGCATTTGAAGTGTCTGGATTCACACTGTTAAGCTCAAGATTGGTATTAGAGAGACAGAGACAGAGGAAAGGGGAGGGTAGGAGGGAGAAAGGAAAGTGAAAAATGGAATGAGCTTCTAAAGAGTGATTTATTCAGTGAAGTGTTCTAAGAAATTTCTCGAAGTCGGACTTTTTCCATTTTTCCCCTTACATTTTCTGTCAGGTTTATTTATAATTGTTACTAAATATATAAAAAAAACAAACACGATAATTGGCTGGAAAGCTATTGGTAAGAAATGATCACTTTTGTTGAAATTCTATTCAACTTAAGTAGAAGCTGTTAACTATTTAGCTTTCCTTAGTAGAAATTTTTTTTTACAGATTTAACCTGTTGATTTAGAAAATACGATGTATTAAGTTATACTTGATGTTTCTTTAATGGTTAGTTATCTTTCAATTGCTTTCAATGATTATCTTATATAAAATTTAGTACAAAATCAAAGTGAGGATCTAATTAATAAAGATCTTACATTATTTGAATGAGCTGACTAATCAAACTTTATTATCTCTTGAAGTCTACCTTTTTCCTGTTTCAAATGGAGGGATACTAGAAATATAATAAATATAATGAAATATAAAAAAATACAATTTTATAATTGTCTTAATCAGACATCTAATATTTGGGATAAATCTTCGTGATTGCTATTCTGTTGTTTATCTGGATGTTCACATTTATCATAAATATGTATCTTTGTCTTTTCTTCTAATTCTTATTTCAGCATCATTATTATCTGGCTAAATTCATGTTTTTATAAAATCATTCTTTGTGTATTCATGTAATTGTGCTTCTTATGCCTTAGTTGATGTGTTCTGTTTTGTTTTTGTTCCAAAATGCCTGGCTTTTGTTTTTGAGGCTGGCTTGATTTTGCACGAATTTAGTATGGCTTTATATGAAAGTTACTTTTTAAAAAATAAATCCCTTTTCATAATGATAACAGTAGATAAAACAGTCCAGTTTCTTACTGTCTCTTTTTCTCAAATGGGAACTGGCTATGAAGAAGATCTTAATCAGTAATTAAAAACCCCCCAACAAACAGAAGCCCAGGACTAGATAACTTCACTGGTGAATTCTACCAAACAATCAAAGAAGAATTAATACCAATTCTTCTCAAACTCTTCCAAAAAACAGAAGAGGAGGGAACACATTCAAACTCATTTTATGAGACCAGCAGTACCCTGATACCAAAACCAGACAAGGAAACCAGAAGAAAAGAAAATTATGAATAAATATCCCTGATGAACACAGATGCAAAAATCCTCAGCAAAATATTTGCAGACTGAATACAACACATTAAAAGTATCATTCACCATGATGAAGTGGAATTTATTCCAGGGATATAAGGATGGTTCAACATCCACAAATTAATCAATGTGATATACCATATTAACAAAAGGAAGGATAAAAATCATATGATCAACTCAATGGATACAGAAAAAGCACTTGACAAAAATCAACATCCATTTATAATAAAAAACTCTTGACAAAGAAGGTATAGAGGAAATTCACCTCAAAATAATAAAGACCATCTACAAGAAGCCCACAGCTAACATTAGATTCAGTAGTGAAAAGCTGGTAGCTTTTCTTCTAAGATCAGAATAAGACAGGGATGCCCACTCTCACCACTTTTATTCAACATGGTATTGGAAATCCTAGCCAGAACAATTAGATAAGAAAAAGAAATAAAAGAGATCCATACTGGAAAGAAAGAAGTAAAGATACTACAGTTTACAGAGGCTAAGGACTCCACCAAAAAACATTAGAACTGGTAAATTAAATCCAGTAAAGTTGCAGGATATAAAATCAATATATAGAAATCTGTTGCATTTCTATATACTAGTAATGAAATATCAAAAAGAAAAATTAAGAAAATAGTCTAATTTACAAGTGTATCAAAAAGAATAAGATACCTAGGAATAAATTTAACCAAGGAGATGAAAGATCTATGCACTAAAAACTATAAGACATTGGATGAAAGAATTGGCACAAATAAATGGAAAAATATTTCATGGTCACAAATTGTAAGAATTAATATTGTTAAAATGTTCATACCACCCAAAGCAATCTACAGATTTAGTGCAAACCCCATCAAAATTCCGGTGGCATACAATTCTAAAATTTTTATGGAGCCATGAAAGACACCAAATAGCCAAAGTAGTCTTGAGAAAGAAGAACAAAGCTGGAGGCATCATGCTCCCTGATTTTAAACTATAGTTGACCCTTTAACAATGTGGGGTTTAGGGATGCTTGTCCCCCATGAAGTCAACAATTCACTTATAACTTTTTACTCCCCCTAAACTAATAACCTACTGTTGACTGGAAGCCTTACTGATAACATAAACAGTTGATTAACACATATTTGTATGTTATATGTATTATATACTGTAATCTTACAATAAAATAAGCTAGAAAAAGAAAATGTTATTTAAAAAAATCATAAGGAAGAGAAAATACATTTACAGTGCTGTACTGTATTTATCGAAAAGGACCTACCTATAAAATCTGCACAGTTCATACCACTATTGTTCAACTATATATTACAAAACTATAGTAATCATAACAGTATGGTATTGGCATAAAAACAGACACATAGATTGATAGAACAGAGAGCCTAGAAATAAACTCATGCATACATGGTCAATTAACTTATGACAAAGGAGCCAAGAATATATAAAGTAGGAAAAGGACAGTTTCTTCAGTTAATGGTGTTGGGAAAACTCAGCCACTGTCTTCTACCATACACAAAAATTTACTCAAAATGGATTAAAACCTTGATCTTAAGACTGGTAACTGTAAAACTCCTAGGAGAAAACATAGGCATAGGCTCCTTGATATTAGTCTTGGTGATGATTTTTTGGATCTGACCCCCAAAACAAAGGCAACTAAAGCAAAAAAATAAACAAGTGGGACTATATCTCAAACTGAAAAGCTTCTGCACCCAAAAGGAAATAATTGATAAAATTAAAAAGACAACCTACTAAGTAGGAGAAAATATTTGCAGATCATACATCTGATAAGGGATATATCTTTATATATCAGAATGTATAAAGAACTCATACAAATCAATAGTAAAAATAAATGATTTGAAAATGGGCAGAGGATCTGAATTGATGCTTTTCCAAAGAAGACATAGAGATGCCAAACAGGTACATGGAAAGATGCTCAACTTTATTAATCATCAGGGAAATACAACACAAAATGAGATTTTACATCACACCCGTTAGAATGGTTATTATCAAAGAAAGAAACAAACAATGTATAAATGCTGGCAAGGATGTGGGGAAAGGGGAACCCTTGGGCCCTATTGTTGGGAATCTAAATTGGTGCAACTGCTATGGAAAACAGTATGGAGGTTCCTCAACATTAAAAAACCCTACCATATTATCCAGCAATTTCACTTCTGGATATTTACCCAAAGAAAAATGAAAATACTTAACTTGAAAAGATATATGCACCCCATCTTCATTGCTGCATTATTTATAATAGCCGAGATATGGAAACAACTTAAGCGTCCCATAAGTGGATGAATGGATAAAAAATGTGGTATATAAATACACACTGAAATAGTATTAGTCATAAAAAGAAGGAAATCTTGCCATTTGTGGCAGCATAGATGGACCTTGAGGCCATTATGTTAACGTGAAATAAGACAGAGAAAGACAAATACCATATGGTCTCACTTATATGTGGAGGCTTACAAAACAATACAAAACAAAGAAGTCAGGCTCATTGATAAAACAGATTGTTGGTTGCTAGAGGCAGGGGAGGGGAGTGGGCGAAATGGCTGAAGAGAGTCAAAAGGTATAAACTTCCACTTATAAAATTAGTCATGGGAATTTAATGTGCAGCATGACACTATGATATCGTTATACAGTTAATATGTAATACAGTTAACAATACTATCTTGCATTTTGAAAATTGCTAAGAGAGATCTTTTTTTTTTTTTTAGATTTTATTTATTTATTTGAGAGAGAGAATGAGATAGAGAGAGAGCATGAGAGGGGGGAGGGTCAGAGGGAGAAGCAGACTCCCTGCTGAGCAGGGAGCCCGATGATGCGGGACTCGATCCCGGGACTCCAGGATCATGACCTGAGCCGAAGGCAGTCGCTTAACCAACTGAGGCACCCAGGCGCCCGCTAAGAGAGATCTTAAAAGTTCTCATCATAAGAAAAAAAAAACAATGCATGGTGATGGATGTTAATTAGGCTTATTGTGATGATCTGTTGCAATATACACACATAGCGAATCATCATATTGTCCACCTGGAACTTATATAATGTTGAATGTCAGTTATATCTCAATAAGAAAAAGATCTTATAATTTTTCTTTTTAACAGTGTTCTTAGATTTTAAGATGAGTCTAATCAGATCATTCTGCTAATCATTTCATCATTTTGCTGCTGATGCTTCTATTAACCTCCAAATTATCACTCAATTATTTTATCTCACGACGAGAAATATTGTGTGATAATGAATTTCATTTCACGGGGAGTTAAACACATATAGATTAATTGACTCCTAAGTAGCAGTTGCATGCTTTTATATAAATTACTCTCTTGATTTGATTATTTTGGCAAAAGCAAGTGAAGAAGTGTCCCCTTGTCTCATTTGCATTTAACCATTCATTTCTTTAATAATGCTAATTAAAGAAATCATTTTATGATCTCACCACTTTTACGTGTATAGGTTACATTGTATGAATGCAACCTTACATGCTTATTCAGGATCTGATCTGTTAACTCACTTTATAGAAATGGTATCTCTATTATGAGCTAGCAATATTTTTTTTCTCCTTTTTTTTGTTCTTGAGGAATGTTTCTGGTAAAATGACATACATTGTGACTACATGTTAGTATGTTAAGTATTTTAGAAAGATTATGCAGCACTATTTCATCAGTATTTATATAGAAAGTATGGTTTTTAACTGATTTGTCCAGTGTTTGAGAGCCAGGAGTTGACTAAAACTTGCTTGGAGCTAGTAGACTCAGGTATCTTTCCATATTAATAACTGAAATAGTTAACTTAGAATGTTCTACAGAATACCTCAAAATAGATTGTTGATTACTTGCCATATAAACTGAGGCACACACACATACAAACACATAAAATATGGGAAACCATAGTGGATTTAGTGTTACCGCCAAGCCAACGTTCATTGGTTTGGTGGTGTATCCCATAATGAAGATTATCTAGGGAAGTTTCTTCTTCCTTGCTGGATTTTCTTTTTTGATTGCCTGAGTTTTCCTTGTTCACTGATGTTCTTTATTCCACATCAGGATATGAGACTAATTACTTCCTGTTTTGAAGTGAGAAGCAATCTGCAAATGCATTTAAATAGCTCCAACTACTATCTATAGCTACGCCATAGATCCATGCTGATGTAAAAACACATATCATGGTTCATTTGAATGCAAGCTATGAAAAATTTTGTGATGCAAAATTAGTAGTTCTTGACAGAGGTAATTAAATTTTCCACAAGAACTAAGATCTTCATACATTTCCTCAATATCCATATAGATGTGAATCTTTCATTTTTATCACACACGCACAGACTACAGAGGATTTATCATGAGATACCTTATTTCAAAACCTATTTTTTTTTTTAACATAAAGAGGCTGGCTTATTTTTTCTTAAAGTATCCTTCCAATTTCTCCTGTTTACTAGCAAGTATACCTGTTCCTTTTTACATTCTTTCTTTTTGTATTTTTCTCCGTTTCTCTAAACAGGTAATTGTATGGCTACCTCTTGATTATTCAATTTTAGGCATTACCTTTGACTTTCCACTTTTGAAGCTTTACCACTCTCTCCCCCACTATATACATATCTCCATCCGCTGTGCTATATGTACAGAAGTTAAAACCTTATCTGTTTCCTTAGATTCCTATATTTCCATCACAAATTAATTTCCTAACTCTTAATCAGTTTAAATTTAAAATACCTGAGTGATTTTATTAATTTTAACTTTTTGGACTTCTGTCTCCCAGAATTTTTTGACCTGCCTTCAGTCAGGTCTGGTCGTTCTTTCGGTCCAGTCATAGTTTTCATCTTACTATCCATGTTTACCATTATCTTGAGAGGATGCTTCACTTTTCTCTTGGGTTGGATCTCCCATAGCAGAAACTCATTTCTTCTGTTTTCTTGTTTCATTCGGGCAGAACATCTCCTCCAATAGCTTCCTGAGAAAGGTGTAGGGGAGATAAATTTTTGACACCTTAAAAATTTTCAAAAATTTTTTTCATGTTATATTTGATTTGTAATTTGCCCAGGTATTGATTTCTGGATTTGAAACACTTTCCCTCAGAATTTTGAAGACACTATTTTATTCTAGTTTCCACTTTTGCTGTAGAAAATTCAGTGCCATACTTACTTTTTTTTTTTTTTTTTTTAAAGATTTTATTTATTTATTTGAGACAGAGAGAATGAGAGACAGAGAGCATGAGAGGGAGGAGGGTCAGAGGGAGAAGCAGACTCCCTGCCGAGCAGGGAGCCCGACGCGGGACTCGATCCCGGGACTCCGGGATCATGACCTGAGCCGAAGGCAGTCGCTCAACCAACTGAGCCACCCAGGCGCCCCAATTCAGTGCCATACTTACTTTTAATCTTTTATTTTTATCTTTAAATATATAAAATATATGTTATATAAGATCTCCCTTTGTTTGTAGTGTTATAAAATTTTATAACATACCTTGTTGTAGGTCTATTCGTATACTCTATGAATCCTTTCAAACTAGAAAATCATGATTTTCAGTTATGGGAATTGTACACTATTTATTTGATGATTTCCTCCCCTCTATTTTCTCAAGTCTTTCTTTTTGGAGATGATATTATTATTCACGTTTTGAATTTCCTAGATTGATGTTCTAATTTACTGAACTCTTCCATCTCTGTGTTCTGCCCTACATTGTGGGAGATTTCCTGATCTTTATCTCAACTCACCTATTGAGATTTTAATTTATGCAATCATATTTTTAGAGTTCCTTATTTGTTACTCCCTTTTTGTAGCAACACGTTCTGTTTCATTGATGTATTTTTTTTAATAAAAATGACAGTATTAATTGTTTTTTAAGGTTTTTTTTCCCATTGTATGTTTCTTCCAAGTGGATTTCTTTTGTGTGTGTGTGTGTTTTGTTCTCAATATTTGATGTTTGAGGCTTTCTTCATATATCTAGTGACCCTGAATTAGTGGTTTGTGCATAAGAGAATGGATCACTGTAAAAGCAGATTGGAAGCTCTGTTCATTGGGTAGATCTTGTCATCAGCGGGCTTTACCATAAGATAATACTGCAGGGCTGTTTCGCTGAGAAACCTCTAATATCTCTGTCTTTAGGTATTTTGTTTGTTCTTGACCTGGTCAAATTCCTGAGTAAAGAAGAGATAAGTCAGGCTGCATCAAGTTCTGGAAGCCATGTAGAGGGAGAGGACAGGAGGAGTCAACAGCCAGTGTAAATGGTCACTGAATGTTTGCAGTAAGGTTGTACCCCCCACCCTCCCCTGTGCTTAGTTTTCTACAGCCCCTCACCTTGATGGTAAAACAGGAACATAAGGAAGGCATCTCAGTGATATGCATATCAGATTTACTCTTCCAGTCTTCTGTGGGGATGTGGGGGTGGGGAGGGTGCAGGTGATGTTACCAGCATTTGGGGATGGGAGAGGGCAGCTGAACTCTACTTCTAAAAGCAACTTGTGGTACCACTTTGGGGTCTTTTTGGAGTTAAGTGGTAAAATTGTTTTGCTTCTTGACTTTTCTCTACCTTTGGCCTAGGAATCAGCATCTTTGGCTTAGTTAAATCAGTTAACTGCTTTCCTTCTGCTTACCAGGTTTTTTATTGCTCTCTTTTATATTGTAGGTTCATTTTTTTAAGCCTTTTTTTCCTGTTATTCTAGTGGGATTCATAATTAAAATACTTTGTAATCTACCCTTTCCAACAAAAAATATATTTTAATATTTTTCTTACCAATAAATATATTTCCACACCAACATTTTAATGACTATATAGGAATCTCTTTTTAGAGATCTGACTTATCCCCTGTTGTAAATGTGGGTTGTTAGAAGCAGTATTGCAAAGAACCTCCTTCTAGCTAGAATTTATATCAGTCTTTAAATAAATTTAAAATGTGAGAAAATTATGAATCCTTTCTAAAAATGTTTCTTACTAAATGACATCTTATTTCCGATAGTATGAAGATATGCTTCCTTTTCTAATGGAGACCTTTCAGTGTAAACATTCCATTTAACCACTTTTCCCACCAGATGGGAAATCCTGTGTATGTTCAGTTCATCCTACATAATCAGGCTGTGCCTGGAACAGGAGAGGCACCTGATACATATTTGCTAATGAGATATATGCATAATAAATGAATTTTAATTATTTTGCTTTAAAACTTAAAAGAGAAGCAGTCTGGTATGAAGGAAGCAGGATGTAATAAATTTTAAATAACTTATTTTCATCACTTAGAGTTACTTCGATGTTACTCAGGTCATAAAGTTGGTAAGATTGAGAACCAGATTTAAAAAGAAGGAAGCCAACATGGCAGGGTGATCTATAGGCTTACCGACATGCACTGCACCTGGAGAGCAAGCGGTGCTGAGGTGTTTATGCAGGCAAACTTGTAACAAATGTTTTAAATACAAGAGAGTAACATATAATATGTTTATTTTGGAATTTAAGGATAAGCCTCCTATTGTATAGAGATAATATACATCTATTGCAATGAATTATATGGTTGGATTAAATATATATTATTTGCTTAATCTAGTCCTGAGTTTCTCAAAGTGGAGTCTGCACATGATCAGTCTCACAATCACATGGGATCTTGAATATTCACTTTCCTTGGCTCGCCTGAGACCTATGGAATCAGAATCACTTTGAGTCGCCCGAGATTCTGCATATAACAAACTCTGCATATGCACATTTACAATCTTCATGTCTTCTCTAGACTAAAATTTAAGAAACTTTGAGAAAGTTAGGTACACATCTTATATAAATTTGAAAAATCTAATGAATTTAGAATTAATGATTGGGGAAATTCTGGTAAATTGATTTAATACATTTTATTTGCTTTCCCCATCAATTATTACTCTCTAAGAATTCACCTAATTAGCTTACCATACAGAAAGTCAGAAAAAAATATATCTTCTTTTTAAACTTCTCATTCTCTGATGTGACCAGTGGCTAGAGGCATTAATTTGTGGTTTAAGAAATGAACACATGCATATTGTATAATACATCTATTGAGTATATTGCATCTCTGGCCTAGAATTTCAATTTTTTAATCCAACGTGTTTTCAATCATATTTTTTGTTAAGATTTGTTTTAATTATAGGCAAGCTCAATGTGTTGTGAGAGAGATCTTAAATCAAACATTGCTCAGGTTGACAGTTTATTCAGTGATGTAGCATGTATGAGAACTCCTGCCCCAATGCCTGGAACATAATAGGTATCAGATAATGCATGTCCCCCTGGTGGGCATCATTACTTTCCAAAGGTGGTAGTAAAGAGGGAAAGTATGAAAACCATCTCAGTGATAAGTCACCCTATACGAATGAAATCTTACTATTTATTTATTTATTTTAAAGATTTTATTTATTCATTTGAGAGAGAGAGAGCATGAGAGGGGGAGGGTCAGAGGGAGAAGCAGACTCCCTGCTGAGCAGGGAGCCGGAGGCGGGACTCGATCCTGGGACTCCAGGATCATAACCTGAGCAGAAGGCAGTCACTCAACCGAGTCACCCAGGCACCCCGAAATCTTACTGTTTAAAAAGTAAAAAAAGATTAGATCTTTCCAATACTATTAGCTGACATCTATCCAGTATTACTACGTAACATACACATTCTAAGCTGTTGGCATGATGTAGGTGCTTATAATTATCTCTACTTTAATGATAAGTGAAGCACAGTGAGATTATTTATAAAGTTACCCAAGGTCAACCAACTGGTAAATAGTAAAATCTAATTATGAACTCAGAAAATCTGTCTCTAGAGATCACATCTACTGTTGTATCATGTCTTGCATTCAAGTTGTAGAACCATTGCTGCTATAATGGGAAGGCACTTTTCATGTAAATGCTGTTGGGGAAGATGTATCATTTGATGTATCTTAGTGATAACTAAGTTTTCATCTTCCCACCAATTTTGCATATTAAATATTTCTAATAATTTCTTTAAAAATATATGATACATCTAAAGTAAAGAGACTAATAGGAAGACAGTTTTAGGGTCCAAACAATCTGGGTTTAAGTGCTGGCTTCATGATTTATTAGCTGTGTGCAGATCACTTAAACTTTGAGTCTTAATTTTCTCATCTGCAAATGGGAATGATATTTACCCATACCGTTACCATACAGAGTAGGGATGATCTATATATTAGTGCTCATTGAGCTCGTTGTACTCAATCACATACAACTATTATAATTTAATGTATAGGATGCTATCCTGAAAGGGTGATGAGAATTTCTGTATTTTATATGAGACATATATTACATAATGTCTTTAAGTATCACGAATACTTAATATTTTGTTTAATCTCATTGTTCTTTGGGTAGAAGACTTTGGCTGGGCTATCCCACAGATACTTAAACTCTTACTGTTTGTTCTTTTCAGCAAACTTACTTGATAACATGCTTTTGCGAAGTTCAGGAAAAGTAAATGTGGGCACCAAGAAAGAGGATGGTGAGAGTACAGCCCCCACCCCTCGTCCAAAGATCTTGCGTTGCAAATGCCACCACCATTGTCCAGAAGACTCAGTCAACAATATTTGCAGGTTGGTCATATAAATTATTTAAACCTCATTTTAACAAAAAGTCATGCTTTTTTGACTACGGAATTGTAGGCTGATGTTTTCCAAGAACACATTTTGGGGAATAGTGCTTAACTCCATTAACTCTTAGAGCTGTGCCTGTGTTTAGAAAAATATTAAATTGCATTTTGGCCTGACATGGTGTTCTGATATTCTTCTTCCTTGCTGCAAATATCACACATGTACATAAACATAGAACACAAGTCCCAGGCTTGGGACAAGTGTCAAGGAGCGAAAATCAATTGTTTTATTTCAAAAAACCTTGTCCCCAAAATAAATTCAATAGTAGGGGGTGTCATATGTGTGAGGATAATTTTTATTTGTTTTAACAATTCATCATGTCAATGGTGGTTAATATTTTGGAAAGAACACCTGAGTTGTTAGGAATATTCACTGGCTCTGGGAAACAGTAAAGTGATAGAGCTCACGTGATGAGTCTACCAGATGTTAGGAAAGACATTGCCAGAGTATTAGAGAATAAACTCCTTAGTGGATAATCATATCTGTATCAAAACTTTATTTGAAACTGGACTGTTTACCACTTTCTTTCTTACACATCTTATGCAGCTACATCCATTTTTCTAGGCACTATAACCTGCATTTACACCCCCCCCCCATGGGGACAGCAGTGGGTAAAGAGGTATAGCATCATGAGGCCAATGTGCCCAGGGAGACATGGCAGAATAAACAGACAAGTGCAGATCTCAAGAGTTAAAGTGGCAGAAAAGCAGAATCTCCCTCAAGAAGGGCAATAGAACTAAATGGGAAGATGGGCTGCTAGGTTTGAAGTCCAGGCAGAATATCTGAGCAATCATTTGGAGCCTCTTTACCCAGGAAGGAGCATGAAGCTGAGGTGAATGCTTTTTTTTTTTTCTTCCTGAGAAAGCATATCCTGAGATAGATAGCTCAAGAAACATATATTAACTGAATGACCGGGAAGAACGTTAGGTATATTCATAAATACATATCTCCTTTAATCAGCAAAACGACTCAGCATGGTAGGGCATGCTTATTTCTTACCATTCATTAGATGTAAGGAATTCACGGCCCGGAGAAGTCTAGTAACTCGGCTTTTATATGATAGAACAAAGTTGGGATCGCTGAGACTTGGGCCATGGTAAAATGATTCCAGAGCTCAGACGTATTTCCTGGGAAACACTACCTGTTTGTAGTAAATGGCAAAAGTATCAGGAAAATGTCAAAGTTTTCTGAAGAAAAAATTATCAGGAGAAAACATTAGGGAGATATTTTACTGTTTTTCCTGAGTGTGTAGTAATTAAGAATAAATCTAGGTGTGTCATTTGAGCTATTTCCGGTGGTCATATGTGTAGGCCTTCCGAAATTATCCCAACTTTAAATATTTTGTCCTCTTCTCCCTGTAGGCCATTAGAGTGTCCTACGTTAACTCAGAGGAAAGTGATCAGACAGGGCTCACTGCAGTGCAGATGCTCTGTGTGGGAAGGAGAAGGTTGGCATGTTCAAAGAAGGCTGGTTTTCCTAACATGCAGCGAGCAGGAGGAGGTGTGGCTGCAGTTGAGCCTGGAGCCAGGAAGGGTTACCCATGGCCTGGTCGGCTCTATTAAGAATGTTCGTCTTGGGCGCCTGGGTGGCTCAGTCGGTTGAGCGACTGCCTTCGGCTCAGGTCATGATCCTGGAGTCCCTGGATCGAGTCCCGCATTGGGCTCCCTGCTCGGCGGGGAGTCTGCTTCTCCCTCTGACCCTCCCCCCTCTCATGTGCTTGCTCTCATTCTCTCTCTCTCAAATAAATAAATAAATAAATAATCTTTAAAAAGAATGTTCGTCTTATTCCTGGAAGCATTAGGAGGCCATGGAGGGGGCTTTGTTTAAGCAGGAGTAGCAGTAGTATTACTGTGGATTTCGGAAGGCCATGATCGTGGACTCGGGTGTTGCTGGCACAAGAGGGAGGTGCATGTGTTGGGGAGCTATTTAGAAGGAAAGTTTTATGTTGATGAACTGGATGTGCGAGGGGCCCAGAGGGGCTTCACAGGTTGTTGGAGGTACGTTTAGATGTGCAGTGTAGGCTTTTAATGAAAGAGGACAGAGGGGAATATTTAAGTTCCAATCTGGACATGCTGAGCCTAAGGTTTTTGACACCTGCAAGTGGAGATACCAAAGAGTTGGCCATGGGATGTGGATCTGGAGCTGAGATGAAGGGTTTGCGGGGAGAGTCTAGAGTGAGTAGAACATGAGTCAGTTTTTGCTGTGAAACAAATGACTTACAACTAAAGACATTTATTTTTTCACTCCTGGGTCTACATATCGGCTGCAGCTGTGCTCGGTCCTGCTGGATTGGGTGGGCTTGGCATCAGCCTGCTCCACATGTTTGTTCATCCTTCTTGAACCAGAAGATAACCAGGGCATGTTCTTTCTCACTTGACTGGGAGGGAGCAACCTCTTGTACTTGTGGCATGTCCTCTAACATTCCACTTACCAAATCAAGTGATATGGTCAAGCTCAGCTTTGGAGAGAAGCCATGGCTAGGGCGGGGCATGAAAAATTGAGTACAGTAATAGAACAATCTGGTAGACCAGAGTAGGACTGAGCCTTGATACATTTAATGCCTGGGTCAAAGAGGCTCTTCTCAGAAGATTCAGAATGAACAAAAAGCAGTGAGTATGGTAATCATTGAAGCCAGGTTTACAGAGGGAGGAAGTAAGGTCAGCTGTGTTAGAAGCTGTTAGAGGTCAAGTCGGATAAGAACCAAAACCTGGCGGTCAGATTTATTGACCTTGGTAAGTGCAGTTTAGAACTATGTATTCCAAAGTCCTGAATTCTTGACTGTCAGCCATCCCCTGAACCTAGATATCAAAGGAGTGAATATTCACTCTTGGGTAAAATGCACATCGTTTTTGCTAACAAGATGTTAACTCCATTTGAGTTTCCTGTGAGCTGAGATCAGTCGTGTGAATCACAGGGGCTGCTTTTGTTCCTGGGCCCCAAGACCTTAGAATAAATTCAGGCCTCCATTCTTGTAAGCCCACGATCTACTGTTTTGACTTCCAACAATCAGTACTTCTCATGCTATTTCTGGTGAAAGATACTCCCCCACCCCATCAGTTGCACTGATACTTTTATAAAGTACAATAAAAATGAATTACTAGAAAATAAATTTTAAAAACTTATAAATTATATGTTCAAATTTTTATATTTTTCTATTATTGAGATTCATTAGAGCTAAATTTATTGCTAGGCAAGTTTCCATTTCTGTATTAACTCCTCACAGACCAGTAACAAGCAGTTTGCTGACCTGCAAGGGAACACACTTGGGGTAATATTGCATTCAGTCTTGCACTCCTAGGTAAACCAGTTCTAAAGCCCTGGGCATGCTTTGTTGAAGCTTAGATGAGGGCTTGTTCAAGCTGTGTGGCCTGAGACCTTGTAGTAGGCAGTTCTTAGCCAATCTGGGTATCCTAGGTAGGTCTCAGGTACATTACCACTCCCATATTCCTGGACAGAATACTCTAAAAAAGTGGCCTGAATCAGGACTATATCCTACTTAAAAGAGATTCTGGAATCCCACCTGATAATTCAGAAAATATGTGTAAAGTTTAGAGGGTTTTTAAACTCTTCATAAGTAGCATCACTCACGTTACCAGCCAGCCAACACCAGGGCCAGACTCATTCTTGGCCTTGATTCCTATCCGGGGCAGGTGTGTCTGCTTCCCAAACCCATGCTGTTTCCATTGCCTCATGGCATACATGTTAGAGGATGCAGTGCAAGGATGCTGAAGAAAGTATTAGAATCTTTTTTAATATTCATAACTCAAAATAAGGGGTGAAGCCATTATTTTCTCTCTCTCAAGATAATATCTATCTTCTAAATATCTTTCCAGCTGTTACATTTGTGAATCCTTCCCATTCCTTTTCTAGATTTATTCCTTGGACCTGAGACTATCACTACACACCTTGAATGCTTCAAAGTCTCCTGCAATAACTCTTTACATGACTTTCACCATGCCAGTGTTTTGTCTTATTTTCAAGCCTTGTTTGTCTATTTTTTTGTCTCTGTATAATCTGGTCCTGCTTTATATATCCTTCCCTGTTTTACTTGACTTGCCCTGTGATAGTCATTTTTTGTTACTACTCACCACCTCTCTCAAGTTCGCCCAGACCCTCGCACAAGTCTATCCATTTCTAAAAATTATTTTTTACTCTTTTTCAGAGATGATTTTAAATACATTACCGTTTATCTTACTGGGTTTGACCAAGAATTCTGCCTGGACAGTTTTCCGGGCTTACAGGTGTAATAAATCACATCGGATGTTTGCACGAAGGATGTGCATATGACACCAGGCTGTCTAAATGAAGAATTAGATAAGTTTCCCGACTGTACCTTGAAGAGTCACAGGGGCAAAAAAGGGAAAGCTTAGGGGCCGTGAGCCTTTTTATAGTGTTTGCATTAACCCAAGACTTTTAAACCTCTTGCTGAATGTGATGATGTGAGTTTTCAGACAGGTGCTCCTGACCTAAGATCTCAGAATGTTTAAAATGCACATTGTTCTCCTCTGTTTATACATCTTCCATTGCATCCATTTTATTCCATTGTTGCTCAGACCATCTGAATATTGAGCTTTATGATCTTTTAAAGAACCATTGAAGATTTTCGAGCAGAGAAGGAAGATGTGAGGTTTCTCAGGAAGTGCTGTACACAGTCATTCCAAGTCCAGTGAGAGGGGACAGGGAGGGCTGCTAGAAGGCTCTTGGAGCAATCTAAGTGAGAGACAGAGAGCATCTGCACAGGGTGGTGAGATGAGAATATACAAATGCTCAATTCATATAAAAATGGAGACAAAGTCAAAAGATCTTGTAGCTCATAGAAAAAAATGAACAAAATGCCAAATCACTTGGAATGGCTGCTAGAGAAGAGCGTAAGATAGTTACACATTCTTGAAGATAAAGTAAAAGGCATCTCTCACGTTGGAACTTTATCAGTAATTTAACTTCACCTTCCTGTAGAGATATGACGTCTCAGAGGAAAAACCAGAGATGGGGCGCAGTAGTAGCCATATATGTTTTACCCTCTTTCCCTCACTACTATGGGAATCTACCCATCTAAGATGATAAGGAAAAAAACATATACACTTTAGGATTCTATTACTTTGATAACTACCACTTTCAATATTATTCTTTGCTTTTTTCCCAAGTCTGTAGAAAACACCTTGACTAGCTTATGATTTCTATCCTTACTGCTAGAAGTTGAATGACTTGGTTTCTCCTAGGACTGTGGCATTCATAGACTATGAGCTCACTCAGAGCTAAGGCTGCATCTTCCTCAGCTTGTGTCTGGGCATCTAACTCTGCCGGAATCATGTGCTCAATAAATGTTTGTCAAATGAACTACTGTTAACAAAGATCTAAGCAGCTTTTACTGTTTTAGTTAGTTAAAATTTACATGATTTAAATAACGGCTCTAAAGTTTGTATGGATTTTTGAGTTTATCTGTGACAGAAAACTTCAAAAACTTTCTTTATTCCCTTGAATGTGAAATAGGTATTTTAGAAGACAAAAGGTTCTCAAGGACTGATTTTAAAATCTACTTAAAATCAAACAGTCTTTCCAATCAATTCTGGCTGAAACCTAAAAGAAATTTGAAAGAAATTTAGGAATTCTAGTATTTCTCGCATACTGAAATAAAACTGGAATAAATATTGATCAGTCAAGAGAGCTATAATCCTTATGGGCAGAGAGATCCATTTCAGCAGGTATCCATATATATAATTAATTTTTGTCAAGAGCAAATTTTAAACTACTCAGTAATTAATTTATTTGATAATTTAAAAAATATTTTAATAATGCTTTAAGACTTCCTGTCACCCTGATTGAGCAGAACAGATAAACAACTCTTAACCAATGCCTAAAAATTATTTTATAGTTACATTAATCTTTATCAAGATCTAAACTAGTTAGAAAAAACTTCTACAATAGTCCCTCCTCAACCGTGGTGGTCATGTATTTGAAAAACCCTAGCATCTGCAACAGGGAAACATAACATCTTAGTGGAAGAATAGAGGTAAAGGGACCACATCCTGAGTAAACCTTACAAACACTTGATTCACTAAAACAAAACAATAAAGAGAGCACCTTAGATAAAGATGCTGGCAGTGCAACTTTAGACATTTATGGAATTGGTTTCTGACTATTCTACAAGAACTCATGAAGGAATTGGAGTCCAAGAGGCAGTTTATAAACCCAATTCGACTACAAATGAGAGGAGTGCAGGCTCTGGATGCACATCCGTCCAAAACTTTGGGCCTCGTATATCCATTTCTTACTCGCTTACTTGCTTCTTACTGAAAATCTCTTGAGGAAGTTAATTCCCGAATGATCTCTCTAGATGTTCTAGACACTTCTTTGCTTTTGGAGTTTTGGGCAGATTCAAGGAGCCAGAAACCTGTGGCACCATCCGATGGTTTTAACAAAAGTTCATCATCAGTGCTTTGACTTCACATGACCTATAAATTCTCAAATGCTTTGCTTTTTCATAAATTAACATAATGTTGAGAGGCAGTCAGTGATGATGACTGATCCCCTTGGTATGCAGCTGTTCTATTTTGTTCATGATTTGTCTTTACCTGTAATACAGGGACAGCATTTTCGAAATGTTACATCAATTTCCTTTTTTTTAAAAATTCATTATCACTACTGTAACCAGATGGCATCCCTGTATATACATCTCACTGCTTTCAGTTTTTTTAAAAATGATTTCTACTTGTGTTTTCTTCATGAGGCTTCATTTCTTCTTGTTACCACTTTCAACACCGTGGGAATACTGGGGTAATAATAATCAATATAAAACTTTTAAAAACTAAGCTTAAACATGGCAGCCAGGCAGCAGAATATTCAAATAAGCCAGTGCCAAGACTTGATTGCGTTTTGTGACAGTCAGCAGCCGTCTCTCAGTGGAGGGAGTTGAACAGCTCTGACTCAGGAGCACAGCTTGGTTTACATTTGTGTTTGCTCAAGAATTGAAAGTTCTCAAGTGATTCTTAAGCTTCTATAATTGCACTGCTCCTTTGCAGTTCGTGTCCCTTGCTAGCTAGTAATTTCAATGAGAAGCTTATAAATTATTTTTGCATTGCTTTGTTTTGCACCTGGGTGGCTCAGTCGGTTAAGCGTCTGCCTTCAGCTCAGGTCATGATCCCGGGGCCCTGAGATCAAGCCCCCCATTGGGTTCCCTGCTCAGCGGGGGAGCCTGCTTCTGCCTCTCACTACTCCCTCTTGCACTCTCTTTCTCTCTCATGAACAAATAAAGTCTTAAAAAATAGTATTTTTGCTTTGCTGCAGATAGTATGCACTTGAAATGGTTCTCTAACCTTTCGGCTTATCCTCCAGCTCCATATTTGGTGTCTGTCCCAGTTGATGACTTAGGGGACACTGACTTTTCTCCAGGACTTCTCTCCTCCTCCACACCCTCTTTGTATTTTTAGCTCCACAAGGGAGTGTATTTTTAAGGCTTGAATTTACTCTCCCTGATTTCTTTATGTTTCCCAGGACATTGTCAGAGTAACTTGCTAACACCTTAACCAACTTTTTTAATTCTCTTTTTTGATCTTTATGAGTGTCTTTCCATATATTCAGATTTTCAGTAAGGGAAACTCATAAATAAGGAGAAATTAATCTTTTTAGATTTAACATATTGTATCACTTTTTCTAGCTGTGAAGTCCTAATGTCAGAAAATTGAGGTGACTTTATTTCTGATAATTCCTGAATTTTATTTTTGATGAGAAATAGAAGTTGCACATATGGTCTAAATGGGAAGGAAAGGAATAAAAAAAAATCACATGGGTATTATTTGCCCTTATTGTTTAAATTTCTAAGGGACAGCTCTTTTATTTATTGCCTTCAGTGTTTACATGCTTTAGATTTTCATAGCAATTTCAGTAAATTGGCTAAAAAGCCCCCAAAGAATTCAGAGCAAGGGCTGTTCAGAGGCAGTCTTTCTTCCATGACAATATTCATGCATTTGACCTTAGTCTAACAAAGAGATTTATCATTGGCCCTTCTTAGTCATTCGTTAGTATATTTGAACTTTGCCGGTCTAGTTCTTATAAACTGAGGCATTCTGGATCACTTGAGGGTTACAAACTGAGTAAACAATTCTAAGGGTGTTGATGCTAACTGGAGGGCTAATGTATGGCAGAATACTGCTACCACTGATACCGAATAGACAAGCCCACAAATCACGGCTAATGCCGGCCGTGCTCAGAGCTTTCCTCCCTTGACCTTCCAGGGCGACGTTGCCGTATCTGTCTTGGATGCTGAGCAAGCATATGTATGAGAAAAAGATGGAGATATAATTTAGTATTTTATTTCTTAGCACACGCAGTGGTGGTTGGTGACTAACATCAGGAGTCTGCTGGCATTCATCACCCTAACTTGTGAAGACAGTAAAGTCTGTTTATAAATAGTTCTGTATGTCAGAGTTCTTGTTTTCCAGATTTGGCCCCAGGAGAGGAGAGTGCAAAATGTGGGGATGAAGGAAGCAAGAGGTCATTGACTCAAGGTCTCATTCTGTTACCGTTTGTTCTGTGACCTTGTATACATTTATTAGACTCCCTAACTTTAATTTCCTCATCTGTAAAATAGAAATAATACCACTTTCTTTCCATTGTTGTTGAGAGGATTAAATGAGATAGAATAAGTAATTTTTTTTGTTTAAATCTAGAAAGCCGTACAGAAATTTAGAATTTTGTTTCTTTGCTTTCCGTGGTCTTGTTAAGACCCCTTCTTTCTGTTCTTCATCCTCACCTCCGCCCCCCCCCCCCCGGTGCTTACAACAAAGCTTGATGTTTCCATATGACAGATCAGCCCCAAAGTAGAGGGACCAAATGGCAGAATATTAGGTTGGTGATGCTGTGCTGATCCCAGCTCCTACCTGTCTTTCTTTTGGTGCCTTAGTAAGAGATAAGTTTATTTCATTTGGAGCAAATAGAACCAGCATAAATGTTCACCTGCATGGGGGCAAACTCCTCCTGGGCCTCTTATTTGCTGTAAGGCCCTTGAAAAATTGCTCAAGCTCTCTGAGCCTCATTTGAAGGTGAGAACAATACTGCCTTCCTCACAGGGTCATTTTTCTGGATTTGTGGAGGTGATGCCTATGGAGGGCCAAAGCAGGTGTTTAGTAATTGGTATATGTGATTATTAATGGCGTATGTTACATGGTAAGTTTGGCTCCTTCTTTCTCACAAGTTTCTAGACAGAGAAAATATTACCAAATGTTTTATGGTTATTAAATCAAATTTCATAAAAGGAAATTTTGGAATTCTCTTAACAGATTGTAACCTGTAATGATCATCGGCTTTGTCCTTATGTGTAATAAAACAAATGATAAACATGTTCCTTTCCCCGTACACACACACACACACACACTTACCTTGCCTGTTTGGTCTTTAGCACAGATGGATATTGTTTCACAATGATAGAAGAAGATGATTCTGGGATGCCTGTGGTCACTTCTGGATGTTTAGGACTAGAAGGCTCAGATTTTCAGTGTCGGGTAAGGAAGATGAGTTGATTCTACTTTGTAACCTTTCATTGCTAGCTTTCAAACAGGTTTCAAGTTAGATAAAACAATTGCTTTTCTTGACTAGCCTGCTTTTTTTAGTAAGTTGGAAAATAATTTGAAGATTCTCTCATTGGGCCAATTCTGCCTTCATTTCAAAATCAAATGTTAATTTCTTGCTTAGTGACTCATTGCGTCATCTTGCTCAGATTCCAGTTTAGTTAATTGCATTAATCCAAGCCTTCTTCCTCAGTGTATAACTATGTGCCCTGGTTATTACAAATGTAATAGTAGTCTTGTTGAAATGCAGAAGCTGTGGTAAGATAATACATGGGAATTTAAGAGAAATTTTCTAATAGAAAATAACATTTTGGGGCGCCTGGGTGGCTCAGTCGTTAAGCGTCTGCCTTCGGCTCAGGTCGTGATCCCAGGGTCCTGGGATCGAGCCCCGCATCGGGCTCCCTGCTCCGCGGGAAGCCTGCTTCTCCCTCTCCCACTCCTCCTGCTTGTATTCCCTCTCTCGCTGTGTCTCTCTCTGTCAAATAAATTAATAAAATATTTAAAAAAAAAAGAAAATAACATTTTCAGGATGTTTGAGAAAAAATTATCAGAATTTTAAGTGAGCTCTCTAAATAGTGTTCTTTAAAAAGTTTTAGATTATGTGACTTTGAAATTTAGGGGAACCCACTAATAGCTTTTGGGTTCAACTTTAGGACACCCCCATTCCTCATCAAAGAAGATCAATTGAGTGCTGCACAGAACGGAATGAATGTAATAAAGATCTACACCCTACATTGCCTCCACTGAAAAATAGAGGTAAGGAGGGGGAAGCTTTGGGGCTGGAAGAGCTTTGGGCACAAAGAAAATAAAAACCAGAATTGCTCTTTCTTTCCTAAATGATGTACCTGTATCATTTTCCACTGCTGGGGCAGGGGACCGAAGCCAGATGCCATCATTCAAGTCGTTCTTGGAAAAGTAGTCATATGTGGCTTCATGCTGGAGAATCTTTTCTTAAACTTCTCCCCACTTCCCTGTAAAACCTGGAGGTCCTGGAGCTTGTAGTATGTTTCAGGAGCATAGAGGAGGGAGACAGTGTTTTATGCTTACCTCTAAGTGTTACTCAGAAGTTGCACTTCTCTCAAAAACTGCCAGTTAGGCTAACATGCATTAAAAAAATAAAGGACTGAATTGGATTATTTGCCGGATGTATTTCTTTTTGTCTGTGTTGGAGCAACTACATTTTAGTCAAATCATATGTCAGTGTATTGATAGAATGGGAAAGATGTCTAGAGAATTTAATTTCAAAACTTATACATTTAAGTGTTGCTCATGGAAAAAAAGACAAATACTGCAACCTGAAAGACTTTTTGTTAAAAACTGCTCCCATGTTTCCTTTCTTTTCCTTGCTCTCACCATAAGATAAATGACTGGAATTGTCACAGAGTCCTAAAGCTTAAGTCTTATGTAAGTGGTTTAAAATGATTTCTCATGATTGATTTTATTTCTTGAGAAAATCTTCCTAACAAAATATGACATTTCATGGTTTTGATGATAACATTTTATAACACTTGTTTCTGCTGAAGCCCAGAAAGCTTTAAAGGATTGATTCATAATAATTCACATAAAACATTCACAGACAGCTTTTTTATTTTCAGTCAGCATGGTAGGCATTAGGGATACAGAAATGGATGAAGAAAATTCCTGCTCTCAAGACATGCCCACTGGGATGTGAGAAATATGTAAATATTTAAATTATATTTGGTCAGGAATATCTTAGTAGAGTTAAATTATAAGTGTAGTAAGGACATAAATGGGTCAGCGGTTTACTCTGCCTGAAGTGGGAGGATGTCAAAAGAGCTTCATAGAAGTGACACTTGAACAAGACTTGAAGGATGAACAGGAATTCCCTAAGTGGCTAAGACAGGAATAAAAATTTTTAAAAATTATAATGGGTAACATAAGCCAAGTATTATGTTCAGTATCACATTAATTAACTCATTTGAGTCCCACCACAATCCTAAGAGGTACTTAGAATTATTCCTTGTTTAAAGGTGAGGAAATTGCGGCACAGAAAGGTTACCTAATTTTCCCAAAGTTGCACAGCCTCTTGGTAGCAGTGACTCTTAACAGAGGCAGTAGTAAATGCAGAGATTTGGTTTGCAGGACTTGAGAAGCATTTGCAACATACAGGCATAGCAAACAGCATGGCTGGTTGGAGAAAATCTCAATTAAGTTGTCTAAAAGCCTCATTATTTAAAGTAGGTCCGTAGATCTGCTCATTAGTATCACTTGGAACTCATTAGAAATGTGGAATCTCAGGGCGCCTGAATGGCTCAGTTAAGGTGACACTTGATTTTGGCTCAGGTCACGATCTCAGGGTTTGAGATAGAGTGCGGCGTGGAGCTCCATGCTGGGAGTGGAGCCTGCCTAAGATTCTCCCCGTCCCTCTCCTGCTCCCCCCAGCTCACTTGCGCTCTCTCAAATAAATAATAAATAACTAAAAATTAAATAAGTGTGGAATCTCTGGCCCCGCCCCAGACTACTAAACTTATTTTTTAACAGTATTCCTCAAGTGATTTGTAGGCACATTACAGTTTGGGTAATACTTCCTGTAGAAAAATGACCTTTATGTGGGTATAGCTAGCACACTTGGGCCTCACCATGTGAGTCTGATAACACTTTGTTCAAAGAGAAGTCTGCTAATGTCAAATTGCTGTAAACTTCTAAATGTTTACTTTCAGGTTTTGTAAGCATTTCCTTGTGAACCAGTTGCAGAAAGTTGGCTGTTTATAGACACTATTTTGAAGAGCACTGATATAGGGGCTTATGTATTGGGGATGGGGGAGGGAGGAGGGTGAGAAATGATTGGACGTGAAGGTAGAAGTGCTAGATTTTAGGAACTCTTCCCTCAAGGAGAAAAGGTTGCTTACATGCAAGTGAAAGTGCTGTGTCCTAGAAGTTGTATAGGATTTAGGAAAATGCGGACTCTTCCTATTGCTGAAAGGGCTGTAGTGCACATATTGTCCTGTAGATGGAGCCATATTCTAGTTAGTACTAGACAGCTGAGGGAATGTTCTCTGAGGAGGTTGAGAATGTAGGGACTTTGAAATATAGTAGAATAAGTCTCTAGGGAATGGAGTGAAAAGGCTTTGACTAAAAAGACAGCAGCATAATCCTTGTTTTAGAGAAGTATGGGAAGGAGGACGTAGGAATGGTTGGTGCAAAATACTGAAAATTATACAAGGTAGTAGGCTTGGGTGGAATTTAGTGGCATTAAGGTTTACTGCTTTGAACTTCGGTGCCTAGGTGAGTTCTCTGCAGATTCCACCTCACCCTTCTGGCGCAGTCATTTTGGGGTCCAGTAAAAGTCACTGTAGGCTGCAGTCTGAGAATGCGGGCATTTTTTTAACACAGGTCTACCACAAAACTGCTTTTTAAAATTTTTTTTTTCCTTTAACCTCCACCATATGCACCGGCCATGGCCAGTGGCTTAAGAGGAGAGTGGGATGGGAGAAGTTCTGGGTGGACACATCCCCTGGGTGCTGCAGACCCACTGCTTAATGGGAAGGGGCATGGTTGGAGGGAGCCAGAGGGGAACCCTCTAAAGCTCAGAGCCCAGGCTGATTTTCTGGCCTGGGGGCCGTGGAAATCATCCTCATAATTGTGATATTTGCTAATGAGAATGGGGTGCTTACTTACTGTGGCTCTTTTCTAAGTACTTTACGTATACTAACTTACTCAATCCTCATCACCTGATGAGGAAGGCATTGTGGTTATTATCTCCATTTCACAGACAGGCAGGCTGAGGAACAGTGAGGTTAAGTACTGTGTGAAGGTTACCTAGCTAAAGTAGTAGAGATAGAAATGGGCCAATATTGTCATCTCATGGCATCTTCCACAGAGAGCTCTGAATGACATCCCCCCCGCCAAAAAAAAAAAAAAATGGTTTTCCTTATGTAAGAGTTAGGAAACTCTCAGTAAAATAACGGTTAGCCATGGCACTTAGTTAATCGATAAGCAACATTACCTTAAAGCCTTCTGTTTATTATATTTGCTTTGCTTTATTTATTAAATTAGCATTTTCTCTCTTATGATATTGGAGGGTTGCTCCCTCACTCCTGTGTGCTGGTACGCGCTGGCTCACTCTGCCCCCTCCCTTCCTTCTAAATTAACATTTACTACGTCCCACTTCTGTAGTAGCCAGTGGTTCTCAAACTTTAGGTGCAACAGAATTCACCAGGAGGGCTTGTTAAAACACAGATTACTGGCTCCACCCAGAGTTTGATTCAGTATATCTGAGCGGGCCCCAGTCATTTGCATTTCTCAAGTGTTCCCAGGTGTTGCTGATGCTGTTGGTTCAGAAACCACACTTTGAGAACCCCTGTACTCCGCATTGCCTAGTAGATTATGTATTATTATAGCAGATCCATTATAAATCTGTATGTCAGATGACTAGAAAGCAGAGAGTATGTTTTCAGACGACTAGCAGGCTGAAATATCCAGCTCACCATTTTGGTTGTTGTTGTTCTTGTTCCTTATATAATTGCTCTTCCAAAAAAAGGTAAATGAATAACCATATCGCAAAACATCTGTATTACTAGATGCTCCATAATAGCTTAGGTGAGGTTTCATTGCTAGAGCTCAGAGAAGTACTAAGTATATGGGTAAAAACCTGCAAATAATTTGTCCTTATTAAAAACAAACAAGAAAATCTTTTCTACTAATTCGGAATTTTCTGACTTTTTTTTTTAAACTTAGGTACATTTAGCAGGAAATTAGAGATATACAATCCCATGCAACAAGTATTTATCATCGTTTATTTATGCCTTGAAATTTTATTTGTCATCTTCTGTTTTGAAAAAAAGATGAAGGGCAGCCAGAATACCATTTAAATTCTTTGATGAATACTGGTCTTCCTTTTGCTTTTGCTTATCCCCTTCAGCACCAGAAAAGCAGAACATCCTAGGATAACATTTTTTCTCTCGAAGGAGGAAATATGGAAAGTTACTGGATCAAATGCAGCACCTTCACATAAACAGTAAAATATGATCTGGGAAGCCTCAGTAACATTGCAGCTGGTGCTAAGAGTCGGAAGAGATGTCTGTTTTTGTTTTTTTTAATTTATTCATGAGAGACAGAGAGAGAGAGAGAGAGAGCAGCAGAGGGAGAAGCAGGCTCCCAAGGAGCAGGGAGCCCGATGCGGGACTCGATCCCAGGACCCCGGGATCATGACCTGAGCCGAAGGCAGACGCTTAACCGTCTGAGCCACCCAGGCGCCCGAGATGTCTGTTTTGATGGAGAGGCTTATAGGGAGAAGTGGTGGTGCCCTGGCGTCTGGCTCCTTGCCTGCAGAGTGCTCAGGGCACCAGAATGCTGGGAGGAATGATGTATGTCTGGACCTTCAGCATCAGATGGTTTGACCAAGATACTGTGAGTCAAACGCTCTCTTGAAGTTGTGTGTAAGCAGGAGAAATTGATGAGATCTCCCCCGCCATGACTTATTTTTGTTTAATTTTTTAAATGAGCACTTAAAGAAGTGAATGGCGTTGAAATGAACAGAAGCTGTTGCTTTATTAAATGGGATCCTCTAATTTGGCTTTTATAAAATCAGAGAAAGTTTATATGATTTTTTGAAATAGATATATTTATGTGTTAAAATATAGTATTTCCTCATATATGTCAAATGTGTACTTCGTAGAAAATGTATCAGAAATAACATTCTGGGGGCGCCTGGGTGGCTCAGTTGGTTAAGCGACTGCCTTCGGCTCAGGTCATGATCCTGGAGTCCCTGGATCGAGTCCCGCATCGGGCTCCCTGCTCGGCAGGGGGTCTGCTTCTCCCTCTGACCCTCCCCCCTCTCATGTGCTCTCTCTCTCTCATTCTGTCTCTCTCAAATAAGTAAATAAATAAAATCTTAAAAAAAAAAAAAACTGAGAAGCTGTGGGGCGCCTGGGTGGCTCAGTTGGTTGGGCGGCTGCCTTCGGCTCAGGTCATGATCCTGGAGTCCCGGGATCGAGTCCCGCATCGGGCTCCCTGCTCGGCAGGGAGTCTGCTTCTCCCTCTGACCCTCCTCCCTCTCATGCTGTCTGTCTCTCATTCTCTCTCTCTCAAATAAATAAATAAAATTAAAAAAAAAAGAAAATCCTTTAAAAAAATTTAAAAAAAAAAGAAATAACATTCTGTTTTGAAATATGGTAATCTCAGTGTAGTTTAAGTCAAATTATAGTACAGAACTTGCAAAGTTAAAATTTATCTTATTTTCCTACTCCGTTAAAAAATATATTCAGAGGATTTACAGATTTGCTTCAAAATGTTATTCTTTAGCTTAGATATTACCAATTAGAAATCAAAATCTGTAGGGAACAGTTATTTAACCAATGAAACCTCTCCCTTGTTCTCCACAACACAGATAGATTGAATATATAATAGTGTCCAGAATACGAAGATGAGTTTCAGAATTTTCCTTCTGATACATATATTATGCCCTTGGCAGTATGAACCAATGCCTGAGTCTAAGCTTAAATTACTTGCCAGAGAGTAGCTCTAGCATCTCTTGGAATGTTTAGCTCCTAACTATTTCTAGGTAACTTTGTATTTGAGACAGATGAAAGTAATTTAGAAATAATTAGTCTTTTTCTTCTCACTGAACAAAATAATCTGGATATAAAAATTCTGTCCTCAGAATCATAAATACAGAGAACAAACTGATGGTTGCCAAAGGGGAGGAGATTGGGAGGATGTGCAAAATAGCTGAATGGGATTAAGAGGCACAAACTTCCAGTTATAAAATAAATAAGTCATGGTTATGAAAAATATAGCATGGGAAATTTAGTCAGTAATACTGTAATAATATCGTATGGTGCGGATGGTAACTACACTTCTCCTGGTGAGCACAGTTTATTGTCTAGAACTGTTGAATGAAACTAATATGTCAACTGTATGTAAAAATAAAAATAAGTAAATAATAAAATTACCATTAACGAAATCTGTCTTAACCAACTGTGTTACCAAGAAATATAATCCTAAATATTTTTATGCAGGAAAATAACTAGAAAATTATGTCTTTGTTGTTACAGTCAATTTACTTCTAGATGTTACTATAAGAGAGAACCCAATATAAGATGGAAGTAAGTTACTTTTACAGTATTCTTTGCTGACTAAAATCCTCTGATAAAAATATGCTTTTCAGGTGCTTTGTGCTCTATTAGTTGAAAGATATCTCTAATTTATCCATGATTATAATATTGAGAGCACATGCAGAGATGTCTTTGGGCAATCTTATTTCCAAGATTCTTTCTAGCTACACGATTTTTTTCTTCCATTTCTTATTGCAATTAGGAACCATCTTATGGCCTTACTAAAAACAAAACAAAACAAAACAAAAAAACCAAACAGGCCCTGCCATTTTAAACAGTTAGAAACTGCTTACTGATCAGAGAAGAGACAAGTAGTGACAGAATGCTATTTTGTTAAGAAACCACCGGTGATTCTTACTTGCTTCTAAGAGTGCCCCAGACTTGCCCGGAGGGTTCTCCGTTCTACTTCCTTGAGCAGCTCGAGCGACAGTGCAGGTAAAAATCTGCTGCCCTAGGACAGAACTGTGCGCGCTGTTCTTTTCCTGATAGGAATCGGGAAGGGTTCGCTTTCTGAGACTCTGGCAGTGACTTGAATGTTTACATTGTTAATGCTCCGAGCACAGGTAATGGCAGATTAAAACACGACCAGCATGACCAACAGAAACAAAGGGTTTATTGATAAGGATCGCCTATTCATGACAGAAGACAAGGAGGCAGTAGATGAGGTTGCAGGGATTAGGGGCAAAGAAAAGGAAAATGGGAGGTAATGCTAGCCTTAAGAAAAAAGAGCTTGAGGGTTGAGGAAAGAATCCCTTAGATCCTTTTTAGTCTCGTTGCTCTCATAAATCAGACATCGAATAAGATGGGTAATAAATACAGTGTTCTAACAATTCAGAGTGTATTCTGCACTTAATGGAAAGAGGCAGTGAGCCTGAGAGGTTTAATACAATTAATCACTTGAATGAAAAAGTGTTCTGTATGCATATACTGATCATCCGTTGTGCTTCAGTAGTTAGCTCTTGTAATTTTAATTGAGTATCCAGCATTTTTTTTTGCAGACTCAGGCTTTTTGCCTTTGTTATCCTTAAAATTGGAAAGCTGTTTTACGCGAAGTTTCCAGGGACGGTGTTTGCATGTATATGCACCATGGCATGTGTGCACCTGCATGTGTATAGACACAGTGAATTGGGCTCTCACCGGCCGAGGGATTGTGCTCACCTGGGCTTTATTGCCTATAGCCTAATGGAGGGAAATTTTGCGAAACAATTCATTATGTAAAAATCTTGGCCTCTTTAAGAGTCTGCAGATTATTTTCCAGATTTCCTAAGTAACACTTTTCAGACACGCATGTGCTACTTTATATGATCTCTGTGAGCACTGAAGCCTGAGGGCTTTTTGGACCTGTCCTGTCGTGGGTCAAGTTCCTGAACTCCTTTTTATCTGGACCATTCGCAGTGTTTCTGAGGTGGTTTATATAAAACTGCTTTTCTTTAATGGTCTCTTATTTAGTCTTTTCGGATGCAGATTACTTCCATTAATATCTTGCAAGTACTGTAGATCATAAATAATGGTTAAACATACGTTTTAATGTAAAATGTATAAATGTGAGTAAATCATCACATTAATCATAACAGGATTTGGACAAGAAATTAGTATGAAGATCTGTGGATTTTAATTTATAACAAAAATGCAAATATTTCAAAGTAAGATTTATTTTCCATTTATATGTTCATGTTAATTTCCTCATTTTGATAGTTTTATTACCATTTTGTAAAAACAATGTCCTTGTTCTTAGGAAGTGCATTCTGAAGTGTTTATGGGTAGGGACATTATATTTGTAACTTCAAATGATCTACAAATCATACATATAAATAAATATAAATATGAATATGAATACAAATATATATGGACAGACACAAAGACATCCATACCGAGAGAGCAAGAGAATTATAAAGCAAATATGGTAAACATTTAAAAATGGGAAATCTCTGGGAAGGGCACATTAGAGCTCTTTATCCTTACAGGTTTTCTATAAGACTGAAATTATTTCAACATAATTAAAACATATGTTCACACTGATGGTGAAATAGAAACTGTTGTGATCTTTTTTTTTTTTAAGATTTTATTTATTTATTTGACAGAGAGAGACACAGTGAGAGAGGGAACACAAGCAAGGGGAGTGGGAGAGGGAGAAGCAGGCTCTTGGCTGAGCGGGGAGCCCAATGTGGGGCTCGATCCCAGGACTCTGGGATCATGACCTGAGCTGAAGGCAGACGCTTAACGACTGAGCCACCTGGGTGCCCCTGTTGTAATCTTTTTAAAAGGATATTTTGACAAAATGTATGAAAAGCCTTAAAATATATATTCTTTGAACTAATAGTTCTACTTCTAAGAATCTAGGTTAAGGAAATAATCACTGACATGTGCAGTGATGTACGTTTAAGAGTGTTCACAGAATTTTATGTATTTCGGCAAGGATGTATCACAGAAAAATCCTTACAATCTTCTAAATATACATTATCAGAAGACTCACTTTCTAATTAGGACGTGTCTGTGTATATACTATGTGGTCTTTAAAACTCACGTTGTAGGGAAAAAATTTATTGTTTTGGAAAATATTCACGATATTATCAATGAAAATAATCTAGTTATAGAGCAACTTTTTTTTTTTATTGTGGTAAAATACACATACCATAAAATTTACCATCTTAACCACTTTTCAGTGTAAAGTCCAGTGATACAACCATCACCCTCCTCCATCTCCGTAGGTCTGTTCATCTTGCAGTCTGTAACTATACCCATTAAACATTAATTTCCCTCGGCTCCTGGCAACCACCATTCTACTTTTTGTCTTTTGATTTTGACTACTCTAAATATCTCATAGAAGTGGAATCATACACAATATTTGTCTTTTTATTACTGGCTTATTTCACCTGATATAATGTGCTCAGATTCATCGTGTTGTAGCATATGTCAGAATTTTCTTCCTTTTTAAGGTTGAATAATATTCCAGGTATGTATATACATATACCACATTTCGCTTATCCATTCACCTGTCAGTGGATAGTTGGGTTTTCTCCATGTTTTAGCTATTGTGAAATTGTGAATAATGCTGCTATGGACATGGGTGTATATAAGGCCTTCTTGTGAGATATTTTGCTCATAAACTTTTTTTTTTCTGTTCATTGAAATGATACTACAAAGGCATATGTTAAAATGTTAGTAGTGATTTTCCTAAGTAGCGAGATGGTGGCGATTTTATTTATTTCATTAGTTGGTGCTTTTTAGTTTTTATTCATGGGATATATAATACTTTTGAGTGAAAAAAAAATGTTACACTGAGTAGGATAAGGTTCCCAGCCAAAATGTTTAGGTAGCCATGCAGTTAAAAGTATACAGCACAGTTGGAAAACTTCTTGTTCATAGTAACCAAAGTCATAAATTACAGTAATACCTTTAAAAATTAAATAACAGTAATCACTTTCTTGAGGGTTTATGATGCCCATAAGAAAGAACACTGCTAATTCTGTTACTACATAAGTGCACCTGGTTTTAGGTCAGTTTTCTCAAAATATGTTTCAGAGACTCTTTGCATATAAATCACCTGGGATGATTGTAAAAAATAAAATACTTGGAATAAAAATCTCTGAGGCTGAATTCAGCAAATATGCATTTGTATAAAGCTCTCCAAGTTACTCTTATTTATATGAAGTTTGAGAAGTCATGCTGTAAATAAATCTGCTTTGTCAAGAAGTGGAGTTAAAACAACATGAATAATATTTAATAATTTATTTTAAAAAGGATCATACAACAATTCTTTGAGTAGAACATACCCATTGTTTTAAAACATGATGCAGTTTATGGAAAAGTTAGCTATGTGGTTTTGAAAGGCATCTTTGTTTGAAATGGTGCACCATCCATATATTCTATATTTGGCAACATTTGAGGAATCCTGTTCCTTTGTATCCATCATAAGATGACTGTGTGTTTTATGTACAAAGACTATAGATCAGGCTTTTATCCAAACTCATGATATGGAACACTTCAGAAACCACATGAGAAAAACCTGTAAACCCATCAACTGGGTCGGAAATAAGATGAACCACCTACTTAAATTTTGGGGGCCTTGATCCATTTACATTTGTTCATACTTTGTACTTTTATTCTTTGTCAAGCCTGTTCCTTACAGAGGGGAAGAAATGCACACTCTTGAAACAGTGCCTAGGAGAATTATGATTCACACTAGTTGAACTTCTGTAATTTTGAATGTATGTGTACATATTTACCGTGCAATATGCCATATTCTTCTCTGTGGGCAGATTAAAAGGACCTGGGACATCTCGCATATGGGGCTTAGCCAACACTTTTGGGAAAGAGTTGCTTCCTAATTTTTAAGTGAAAATATCCTCCATATTATGGCTCCTTTTCTTTTTAATTTCAGATTTTGTTGACGGACCTATACACCACAAGGCCTTACTTATATCTGTAACTGTCTGTAGTTTGCTATTGGTCCTTATTATTTTATTCTGTTACTTCAGGTAAGTTTCCAACGTGTAGATGTAGAATTTTGGGTTTAAAATATCTGCCTCATATGACTATTCTACCTGTTGATGTTTTTCATCACAGCTTTCTTTGACTTAATCAAATCTTAGATTTCCCTGATAATATCAGTGACTATTGATAAATATTTGTCTTAATGAAGCTTGTTAATAGATAGCTATCTCATTTCTGCTTCAGACATCAAAGTCACCCAGGTAAACTTCACCCTTAGGGAGTTTAGGGTAATTAGGGAATTCAGGAACTAGTTGTTACTAAGGTTTGATTCTGAGTGGAAAAATGGCCATGTTGAACCCAGAATCACTCTAGTAATCCCTTATTTCCTAAGCTAACAGTTTCCTCTTAATATGGAAAAATCTTCAACATAATTTATAGATTAGTTATTCAAATAAAATAAGCTTGACTGTTGAAGTTGTGACAGTTACAAATTATTTTTGTTCACCTAAGAACTTACTTTCTACTTTGTGAGATATCAAGGACCTTTAAATTTTTATCATTTGCCTTTTGTAGCATTCATTTATGATACTGTCCTGCAAGAAAGAGTTGATTCAAGTGAATTCATTTCTAATTGGAAGCATAATTATTGATAAAATGTTCCTAAGTTGAAATTTATTTCATTTATCTGTATTATAGCTTTATACATTACCTGAGATGAGAGAATTAGCTGTTATGTCTTTTGTAAATCCCACATTTTCATCTTTAATTAGGGACCTTAAGGGGAAAAATTTTAGGGAATGAATATTGAAGTTATATGGAAATCTTATTGGAATCCCTGCTGGGAAATAGGCAATTGAACGGAGAAGAATTATAGATGGTTGAGACCAAGTAAAAACATGTAGTTGACTTAAAAATAGGTTAGCAAAATACTTATGATTTGTATTTTAGAAATCATAACTAAGGATAATAAATACTAAAAATTTATCTTCTTTTGTGCTAAAATGAAATCTGCTGTGATCACTGTTTTATCTGCAGTGTTTTACCCCTATTGTTGCCACTCAGTATCTTGAATTATCTTCTTCTATTCATCTTTAGGTATAAAAGACAAGAAACCAGACCTCGGTACAGCATTGGGTTAGAACAGGATGAAACATATATTCCTCCTGGAGAATCCCTGAGAGACTTAATTGAGCAGTCTCAAAGCTCAGGAAGTGGATCAGGCCTCCCTCTGCTGGTATGAGAAGAACATATCTCGAATTTAAAGGAAATGCCTTCTGAGAGGAAATGTCAATAAACTACAGGGTTTCATATTACTGAAAGAGATAGGTTAGCGGACAAAGAGAAGCTCTACACAGTGGGTTAGACATCAGATCTCAGATGCAGGGCTTCCTGATAACATTTTGACATATTGGGGGTAAGGTGATTGTTTTTTAATGTAAGTGTATGGTTACAATCCAGATCCTTAGACATTCTGATAAGAAGCAGATTAGAAAACAGTAAACGTGGGACCATCTTCCCTCTGTTTTCAGTAAGTATAGCGTTACCGAACTTGGCCTGGCATTTGAAGACAAAAGTATTACAACAAACTGGGATCTGAGTATTTCTACAGGGGAAGAAGACTGCATTTCAGCTGGAGAGCTTATGTTTCAGGGCGAAGTCCTGGCTTTTCCATTTATGAGAGGTTTAATTTTCTGATGGCCAGTGCTGCCAACCATGAAGAAAACATGTAACGCATCCAAGGCACTTGTTTTAATGAAAAAAACATTTGGTTCCTTTATAGACCATGCAAAAAGATTGATGGGATGGAAAATAACAATTTTAGTGAGAAATATTTTCCTTCATAAACGCTTAAGATTGAGTTTCCTAATCTTTATTGTCTGCTTCTGACTTTGGATATCGTGTTTACTTGATTGTTTTGGTGACCTTTTATTTTAGTACCAAAAGTGTTTGTTTGTTTGTTTTTTTAAATCTCAAGTCAAGAATTAGAACTTTTTTGAGATAGGAGACCTATATATATTTAATGTATAAAAGTGTATATTTGATGTGTACAACTTGAAGAGTTTGGGGATAAGTATACATCCATGAAACCATACCCACAATTTATGCCATAAGCATATCCATAATCTCCAAGAGTTTCCTACTGCCCATTTTATTTTTTGTTATTTTTTTATTTTATGTGTAAGAACACATAACATATGTAAGATCTACTCTTTCAGCAAAATTTTAAGAATATGCTGCTGTTAATTGTAGGCACTGGGCTGTGCAGCAGATCTCTAAGACTTACTCATCTTGCATAACTGGAACATTGTTCTCTTTGATTAATATGTCCTCGCCAGGTGATAGACCAGACAGAAAACAAGTCATTATGAGCAAACTGATACTACTCAGGATATAGATTTTTTTAAATATAGAAGTTTTTATTATCAGATTGTTTTTTAATTCTTAGAATTCAATATGCAGCAGATATAGTTCTCATATTTAAAAACCTGTATTGTAATATTTTTTTAAAAAAGTAAAGTACAAATATGAAAAATCCCTTTTATTATTATGCTCTTGGAACAGAAACCTACTTGTTTGCCAGTGTTTTCCTCCTTAGATGTTACGATAAATCTCAAAAAAAAGTACACTTTAAATTTCTGAATATAATTTAGTGACACTTTTTATCTTTGGATTAATTAAGTTCCTATTCTTTCAAGCATTGCCAGTTCCATTAGTACGTTCATTAAATTACAAGAAGATATATTATTGTTAGAAAAGAAGCCAATGCAAAACTGTTTGTGTTAGGAAATGTTCCGTAGATTTACATAAGCAATGCTTTGTAACATCTGTAAATTAAATATAATATCTCTGTAATAAATGTGGGAAGTTTCCTCTCCATTCCGTGATTTAACTACTAGGGGATTTGGCTCTCCACTGCTTAGTGCTGTTGAGGCTTCTGTTCCCCCATGTGGAAATGGAAATATACTGAACATTTCCTTGTATGGCATGTTTGACTCCTAAATTGTTCCTTACTTCCTTCGGACTAAGTGGCTTATTTGCATGTCAGCAATGTTTTGATTTTTCAATCCCTCTTTTTAGAAAATAACATTAAAAAAAAAAAAAAGATTTTATCTTTTCCCAAAAAGCTTTCAGTCTGATATTGGTGCTGTTAATAGCTCTGGCAATGGTTAGTATTACCTCTTGAATTAATAAAATCATCCATTATGCAAATACAGAACCCACCATTGCTGGTAGACATCTGTGGTAGGCATAATAATGGCCCCCTAAAACGGTCTAATCCCCGGAATTTGCTATTTTACCTGGCAAAAGGGACTTTCGGTTGCCAATCAGCTCGCTCACCTTAAGAAGAGATTACTGTGGTTTATCTGGGTGGACTCAGTGTAATTACATGGCCCTTAAAAGTGTAAAAACAGAAAGAAACACTGCAACTTTACTTGATGCAAATCATATCTCTGCAAAGAGTACATTCCAGTTTTCTGAACCGATCTTGTAAGAGTTCTGTGCTAGGTTCTTTATATATACTTCCCAAGTTATGTCAGTTGTCATTGGTATTAGCCATTTCAGTCATGGAGTTCTTCAGATACTTTGCTGTGAGTGCAGATGGGCTGCAGATCGTATACGAAGAGACATTTAACCTGGAGGCCACTTCCACTCCTATTTTCTCTCTCTTTGTTCTGCTGCTCTCTCTCTAATTCTTCAGAGAGCTCTTTCAGCTTAACTTCCTCTCCAAATCTAACCTGCTCTTTTCCCTCGACCTGTCCAGTTTACCTTCTTGACTGTGGCAAGTAACCGTTCTACTTCATAGTTTAATTTTCAAGAATTTCTTGCTGCTTCCTTCTTTTCATTTCATCTTCGGTTTCTTTACATATTTCACATAGTGTCCCTTGGCATTCTAGAGCTGAGAATCCCAGTATCTGTATTCTGACAGGGGTCGATCTCCTTGGATTGTTTTTTCTTGACTCTCACTTATGGTGGCTGTCTCCTTTTGGTTTAAGGAATTTATTCCGTGGGATCTTCTTTTCCTCTCTCCCTTCCTTCTTTCCCTCCATGTTCTTCCCTCCCCTTCCCTCCCTGCTTTGGGGGAATTTCCTGTATTTCTTTGTGAGGCCAATAATTCATTACAGCTTTTTATTTCTTATATTTTACCATGATTAGTGTGGTGGCAAGAGTTGCTTCAAGGTATCTAGCAGCTGGCCGCAGTGGTGGAATGAAAAGTATTCTGCCAGTGATTTTCCCAGGAGAGGATTTGTATTTGTTTTTGCTGGGAGCCGTGGTATGCTACCAATCTCGGACAAATTTAGCATCCTTCCGTGGTCCCAGCTTCATGCTAAGCCCAGGTTCAGTTTCTCTACTTTTAAGGAAGTCAGGGTTTCGATTCTGGATCCCAGTGCTGGTGTTCTTCTTCTCCCAGATAGCAGCCTGGCTTTTGTGTGTTTTTAATGCTTACTGTTCCCTGCTCTGGTCTCAGCTCTTCCCTCCCTCCCTCTCCCCACCCTTCTCCTTCCATCCTCCCCTTCCTAACTGGGAGATTCCCTTTATTTCTTTGTGCATCCAACAATGCATTACAATTTTGTTTCATTGTAGTTTACCCACAATCAAATGTATAGTGGATGAGTCCCTTCAGAATGTCCAGTATCCCACTGCAGAAATGGAAGTGAAAAGTATTCTGTTTTGCCAATTACTGTGAACCCATTCAGGGTTTTGTTTTGTTCCCCGCCTCCTACGAAAATGATAATAGGTAGAAGGAAATATTTAATGTGGAAACAATAATTCAAACATTCAGAACCCACAGCCTCAAATACGTTTAAAAGGGGACAGCATAAATGAATAAATAAATACAAGTAACGTGTCTATATAAAGGAAAACTACTGGCTAAATATATTTTGCATGCAGTAATTGTGTCTTCTCTGGAGGAAAAAAAAGAAAGATTAAACAAATCTGTAGTGCTGTGAATACACTAACAGTGTGTTTTGGGATTTAACAGGTCCAAAGGACTATAGCTAAGCAGATTCAGATGGTGAAACAGATTGGAAAAGGTCGCTATGGGGAAGTTTGGATGGGAAAGTGGCGTGGCGAAAAGGTAGCTGTGAAAGTGTTCTTCACCACAGAGGAAGCCAGCTGGTTCCGAGAGACAGAAATATATCAGACAGTGTTGATGAGGCATGAGAACATTCTGGGTGAGTTGGTCCGGCAGTGTTCAGGGTTCCCTAGCTTTCCTCCAGCTTCTGTTCACATCTGCCTATGAACTCATCTGTCTAGACCTGTTATGAAATATATAGACGTTTGCTCCTTGGCCTGAGCCCAAGAACGTCACTGGCTCCTGATGGGAGACCTCACAGGAGGAATGACTAAGGCACTTCTGTGAATGGATCGTGGGCTGGAAGTGGAATACTCTCCGAACAGTTTTTTTCTTCAGGGACAGGAAATGCACATGTAACACCAGCATTTCTTAGGGTTTCTTAGGGATTTGAAGGAACACATGGTTCAATGTTGTGAAAAGTTCTAAAAGTTTTCTCTGCAGGGTTGAGTCTTTTTAAAAAAAAAAAAAATTTTCTCAAGTTAGCAATGATGTAGCTGAATCATTCAAATGGAAAGAGTGTATGCCCTGATTCCAGAGCCTGTTTCGTAAACAGTGTGTTATGTCTAACCACGATGCCATGAACTATTTACTGGGACCTTAAAAATAACTTAAATATCAACTACAAAGAAAGGGATCATGTTTTCAGGTACAGACTCTCAGTGTTTCTCTACCTCTACTGTTTTGATTGCCTCTGATTGGTTTTAATAATCTAATACTGTCATGGGCATAATCATAAAGCTGAATGAAGTGCCAAACAAAGACGCCTGTGACAAAGAATGATATTTGGGAATATGAATTAATTCTTGATAGTGTTCAGAACACGCTTGGCTTCAAACCTTTTTGTCTTTCTTCCTTTTAGGGTTCATTGCTGCAGATATCAAAGGGACAGGGTCCTGGACCCAGTTGTACCTAATCACAGACTATCATGAAAATGGTTCCCTCTATGATTACCTGAAGTCCACCACCCTAGATACAAAATCGATGCTGAAGTTAGCCTATTCTTCTGTCAGTGGCTTATGTCATTTACATACAGAAATCTTTAGTACCCAAGGCAAACCAGCAATTGCCCACCGAGATCTGAAAAGTAAGAACATCCTGGTGAAGAAAAATGGAACTTGTTGTATAGCTGACCTGGGCCTGGCTGTTAAATTTATTAGGTTAGTATCAAAGTGAACAAATATACTTTGTATGATTCTTTTCTCTCACTTTTTATAGATTGTACGTTCTGGAGTGCAGTGCTACTAAGGTTGTAGAGAAGGAATTTTATTAATTATGATATTTCTTGGGAGGGGAAAAAGAAGAAAAATGTTTATTTGAAGAAACATGTGTTTGTGTCCTATGGTGTCTATGCTCATCAGTGACTTGGCTTGCAGAGTTTACATTAGGTTGCAGCTCTCACGCAGCTCTTTAGAAAAGATGTACCTCATGTCTCGGATGATTTGGTGAGCATTCTGCATAGCATTTGTCAAGTAGGAAGAGGTTTTAGTAACGATCTACATGTTATGTAGTGATAAAGGCCGTGTTTTTTTTTTTTTTTTAAGATTTTATTTATTTATTTGAAGAGAGAGACACAGCGAGAGAGGGAACACAAGCAGGGGGAGTGGGAGAGGGAGAAGCAGGCTTCCCGCCGAGCAGGGAGCCCGATGCGGGGCTCGATCCCAGGACCCTGGTATCGCGACCTGAGCCGAAGGCAGACGCTTAACGACTGAGCCACCCAGGCGCCCCAAGGCCGTGTTTTTTTACATGATATAAGAAAGATAACTTGCATAGATATTCTATGCGAAATGCTAGAAACTAACAAACAGCACACTCAGCGTTCAGCACTAGTGTACTGTGACTTACACAGCGAGTGTGACACCTGGACACATACACCAGCGTATGTCACAAAACAGGGGTTTCAGAGCCCAGGGGCTGCTTGGAGTGACGGCAGTAGTTTCTGCAGAGTGGGGAGGGGAACGCCGGGAACGCCCAGTGAGTGGGGCTCTCTTTTGCCCACCCTCCCTCTAATGAGAAAAGCCCGTTTTATCTTGCAGAGGACTTGATTAGAAAAAGTGATTCCTTTGCTTTGAAGACAAAACAAAAAGAGTTTGCAAGCTACTGGCATAGAGGGATCATCCTATAACTGCCTTTTTAAAAACTCAATCTAGGCTTAGCCTTTATTAAATTGTTGCATCCTCTTGTGGGTTTTCCCCCCCCCCACCAGAGAAGACTTGATAGAATATGGAGAGGAAAAGCCATGGAGATGATTAAACGTTTGGAAAATAAAACTCATGATAAAGGACTAATAGATTGGCATTTTTACCCAGAAGTGAAGACTGAGATGTGCTTTAATAATAGGCCCCAGACACAGGAAGGTCTCCACCATTTAGAGGATGGTAAATTTGACGTTCTCATCTTTAAAATCAAATGACCTGGGTTATAGATTTGGGTTAGAAATAAGAACCGCCTGCCAGTAAGATGAATAAATCCTTTCTCTCTTCTGAATTCTTTTTTCTGACCTACAGCCTTTTTCAAGTCTCCTCTACCAAAAAAAAAAAAAAAAAAAAAAATTCCCCATGATGCTTCTCACACAACCAGCCTCTCTTCTGTCCTCCGTTAAAGTTCTTGAGAGTTCCGAAGAGTAATCAGCTTTCACAATCTTGTGATTTTGTGTCTTTTGCTCCCTTCTCTCCTGAGTTGCTTTTTTGAGGGATACCGTTGGTCTTTGTCACCAGAAGGCTTTCTTTTTGTCATTCCAGGGTCCACAGCACACAAACCTTTCTTCCTGCTGTTTTCTTGATGTGCCTTTATTCCAGGTTCACTTTCTTTCTCTGTGGGTTCTGTTCTCTGTGTACCTCTTACATATTTCCTCACTGCTAGATTTCCTGCTGGGTCTGCTTTTTTTCTTTCTAGTGCCCAGTTTGGGTCGATCCATTCTAAAATGGTGCCTGACATTTCGTTTGTTCCTTAAGTTTTTGGTTTGCTCAGTTGAATGAATTCTGTCTCTGTGACATTCCCATTTGAACTGGGTTCAGTTTGGGTCCTCTGTCGTTTTTCTAGATTCTGGAGTAAAGCATTTTGTAGTTACTTGCTCTTTGTTTTTCGTATTTTCATTTTTTCCCCCTCCATGCTGCTGCCAGATTTGTCTTGCTATTTTGGATAGCATAATAATTTCATAGTTTCCTATAGCTTGGGGTTCAAATAGAGTTTATATTCTAAACACACCTTTAAGTATGTTTAACATGCTTTTAACTTTACCCGAATACCCAGCATCTCCTCTTCTGTTTAGGTAAACTACTACTTATCTTCACAGTTTATTCCTTTGGGATACCTCTTATTGTTCCCTTCCGAGTCTGACTTTTGGTTAGAATTCTGCCCTCCCCTGTGACCCTGTGCATACTGCCATGATGTTTCTCACACTCTTGTCCAGTAATCATTGCCTACGTATCTGTTATTCCCAATGAAGACTAAGCTCCATGAAGGTGGGTACCATGTTTTTTCTCAAATGTACATCCCTAGTGCCTTTCCTTGGTGCCCATTACTTAAGCATTGCTACAAAAGTATGTATAATGGACAGATGAATGATACCCTGTGAACTACAGAATGAAGGAAAAAAAGCATCTTTTCCTAGCTCCAGAGGTCCTACGCAGTCTGGATTAAACCCACCTTCCTAGTTTTATATCCTATAACCCTCCAACTTAGATGCTTTCTTTTGCAAAACTGAAGTATCTGTGTTTTCTCCATATGTACCCCTTGTATGCTACTGCCTTTCATTTGATTGAACAGTCTCTAGTTTAGAATGCCCTTGCTTCTCCCTGAACCCTAATCCAGTCTCAAAGCTGCCTTTAAGTCCCTTTACCCATCCCCCAGCTAGGAATAAAGACATCATCTTCTCTACTCCTGTAGTAATTTCCTGGCCCTAGTCTGCCTGATATTATAAGTATTTAGTGCAAGCCTCCTCTTGCCTGCTCGTCATTGGGTATCTTGAGAGCAGGATCCAGGCCAGATTAATTAATGTATTTCCCATTTGACATGACATAGTGAATTATCCATTATAGGTATTTCAGCATTGTTTCGAATTGATACATCTTGGCAATATCAAAGTAATTGAGAACTTTCTTCTCTATAGACCTTAAAACAAACAAGGAAGTGAGTGTTATATTTCTGAAACTCAGCTCTGCTTAATGTAAAGAGGATGAACTAAATGACCTCTCAAATTTCATGCAAACCCTGATTCTAGGAAGTGGAGGGGAATTTTTTAAAGGATAATTCAGAATCAGTTTGGCATATATTGACTCATTCATCAAGAGAGGAAAGCTTGAGGATACTGTCTCGGATGGGAAACCGTGGCTGTTGGAGGCACAGATCTCATATGGCTAAAGAGTAGCTGTGGGGCCACTTTACTATTCTGGGGCTCAGTTTCCTTCCATTAAATGGAGGTTGCCTTTGATAATTTCAGAGGTCCTTTTCACATTTTATTTTCTGTGTTTCAAAGGAACTTTGCTCTTCTTGATTTTGAGCCTCACTTTTAAACCTTGCTTTTTATGTTTCTTTGGTTTTTGCTTTTTTCCTGATTTTCCTGTTTGGGGGCACTGCACACACAGAGATAGTTAGAGATCTTATTACAAGTGGGGTCAAAGCTAACCCAGTGTGGAGTTCTCAGGCTTCGTAAGTGAACTTCCTGTGAGAATTGAATCTTTACCATGGTCTCTACATGGTAAGTGTTCTCTTAGGCTTTTAAGTAATTTCTGGGAGGTTCCCAGAGAAGTTGAGAGCCACAGAGAGAGCGGACTATACTTTAGAGATTTCCTGCTTATATAACTTTTTTAATCCCGTATGGATTTTTTCATGCACTCTCTTGAAAATGATGTAAGTGCTGATATATTTCCTGCCCAACAGAGATTTAATCCAGGTGATGCTATAGCAGACACCACCATAACCCCAAATCGCTCTGGGAAGGAGAAAACAATGACCCGTGAAATCCCTTAAAGGAATTTAGAGATCTTTTCACTTTTTACTTTGGAGCATCAAGCAACCCTTCTGGTTCTTCAGTGTTAGAGTCATATATTTTCTTACGGGGAACTTAAGTCCTGGTTTAGGGCTTCTCCATTATTAAATTTTAAATAGAAAAACTACAGCAAAGACTGATCTGCAACAGAGATCTCCCAGATGATGATTGTTGGGTTGTCCAAATGCAGAGGAGGTGGGGAGGCCTAGCACAGAGGGCACTGCATTTCTCTCTTTCTCAGGCCCTGGCTACTAGGCCTGCTTCCCGTTTGTGTACTTAGTGGTGTTTTTAAAAAGTGACATGCCTAAAGGACTCCCCAGAGTCCGAGAACTAAGCGAATTAGTGGCAGGGTCAGCACTTTCAGTCAAGATTTCTGCAGCCATATGCACCTTCTTTTGAAGGGTCTTTAGTTCTGGAGTTCCATTTCTCAGAAATCATTGAAGCATTGAATCCTTTCGAAAGAGCAGCAGAAAACCCTCCTCATTGGTTAGCATCTGACTGGGCAGAATCGAGTGCAGCAAATCAGCTCCACAGCCACTTACTAGGTGCTCCCGGAAACGCCAAGGGGTATACACAGTCCCTTCTCCTGGAGGCTCATGACAGTCTCTCATGGTTACTCCAGTCTGCCTAAGAGAAGGTTCAGTAGTCCCTGGTATATTTCACGGGGAGTTAATTTCAGAGATCAGTTTCAAGCCTCCCACAAACCAGTGGCCTCCTTCACCTGTCTTCTGTCCCCTGCCCTTCTTTCATTGTTCTTTAAAGTTCAGTTCTTATTTTTGAAAAAGCTTTGTAGAGTATTAAAGGTGTATGGTGTTTGTTTTTCTTCTTTCTCTATTACCTTTTTATCTTCCTTCTCCCTCTCTCCCCTTCTCCTCTTTCTGTTTTAGACAACCAGCAACACCCAGCACAAGACTACCTGCATGTGCTCCCAAGGCTCAATGAGGTAGAGCCACCTCGTTGGAGCTGACACCCTGAATCCCCAGCTGGTTGCTCATGGCCACGGTGGGCTCTGCGTGTGACTTTCATGAAACTCTCCCTGAAGCTGATGGTACAGTGGGGAAGTGCGCTGTGCTGAGCCAGTGGCTCTTTCCTTTACATAATACATCTTGCAAGAACTCCTGCTATGCATTTATAAGTAGGAGGTTTAATTGACATGAAAGATCGAACTCAAAACCAATTTAAGACAAAGACTGTATTTTTAAAAATCCACTTTATTATACTCTGCCACCAAAATAAACATCTTTTGCCTGCGCTTCATCTGGTGCATCACGGCTGAGAGTGTGAGGCATGCCTTGTGCTCCAGTCTCATGCTTTTGCCCAGGTTCATGCTCCAGGCCTCTCGGGCTTCTGGCTGGAGGCTCTGCTTTCCCCCTTTCTGTATTCATAGGAGCTCTGCGCTGCCCTCTGTTGGTTACTTTAACACCTGCAAGGCACACGGGCCACTCTGGGCACCAGGGCCAGCCAGACCCAGGCGGACGCTGCAGGAAGCCCACCTGAGTGTAGGCGGTAGGGAGTTGCACGGTCTATAGACAATAAACTAAAATGATCACCGTGTGCCCAAGTTCTAAACCCTGTCCATGATAACATCCATCTCCTAGCAGGTTCCGTTGCTTCTGCCATCCCCTACTTTGTAAGCCCTCCTTGTCTCCTTCAGAGGAGGAAAGTCTTAGCTTTGTATAATTTTCATTTCCTTCTCCTCTTCTCTGGCTCTCTTTGTCTCACACTGTCCAGTCTTCCTCGCTGCCCTCCCCCTGCCTACGGCCATTGCCTTGAGAACTCTCACTCCCTTTGTGTCCCTGTTCGGGGGGAAGAGCCACTGACGTGTGTGCCTTGTGTACACTCGAAGGCCCTTCGTTCATGGCTGTTGACCCCTCATGCCACCATGCTGGCATTTTCTTCATCATGCCACTGTCGTCCGAGTGACTCTGGTCCGAAATGCGGAGTTTGTTTTCATGCCTCTTTAGATAATCCTAGCTGAGGGCACCCTGCATTTTGAGATTCAAATAAAATGACACTTTATCACCCCTAATCCTGCCTAATCCAGGAGGGAACTCAGTGTCATTCACAGCGTATCTGGGGACCCCAAGGGGCTGTGTTCCTCTCTGCCTGACACCTTCGATATGTGTTGTACCTTTTCCACGTGGTGTAGTTGCAAACTTACATTGTGTTCCACAAACACCATCAACTCAGGGTTGAAGAGAGCATTACTCGGGTATGTTTAGTCATAAAATTTATGCTACCAGAACATTTTCCTGATTTTTGTTTCCTACAGGAGCTTAATGTCTTGTCATGATCCTAGGCCAGAAGGGAGAACTCGTTTTCTCCCTAGTTGACTTGCCCCTATTCCCTGATTCTTCCAAATTACTGTTTATTTTTTACTCAGAAAATTATAGGTATTTTTATTTAATCCTTTCCCAGCCCACTGTCCCTAAATTCATAAAGAAAAATACCCATTAATATAAGATTCTAAAATAATTTTTTTTTTTTTCTGGAGAGGAGTTTGCCTGACATCCCTTAATTTAGTTTATTTTGTTCAAATTATATTTTTATGTTTTTCCAATTCTACTTAAGTCTTTATCACACTGCTGCTCACATTAACAGGGACAAAAGCCATATGGGATCTAGTAGAGGTATTAAGTAGGCAAAAGTACCTACCCCCATAGTTCTCTAAACCCAGTTTTTCAGTCATGAGCCCTTTGCACAAATATTTCCAATCCTTCTTCAAGGGACGGGAGGAGAGAGATCATGTTTCCTCTGTGGTGAATATGGCACCCATATTTTTGATGGAATGTTTTCACTTCTCCTTAGTAGAACCCCCATCTTCTCTGTACTTTTCTCCACTTTCTTTAGATGCCTTTTGTTCTTCAAAGTTTAGGCTACCAACCTATCCCTTAACCTTGAAATGTACATTTTTCTTGTTCCTGATCCTGCTGAGTTCTTCTTTGTAGTATATTTAATTAAAATATATTTACATAAAAATATAACAAATAATAAGGCACTGGTGTAACAATTATAATGGGAACGAAGTTAACAATTTGCTTTATTTTTATCTGGTCTTTTTTTTTGAAGAAATACAATGTTGAAGATAACCCTTTGCATTCTCCTCCTCATTTTATTCCCCTTTATCCCTCCCAGAAGTAGCCAGTATCCTGAAGTTGATATTCATCTTTGCTCTATGGGACTTTATGATTTGACCACATGTATGTGTAGCCACTGCAGCACCAAGGGTCATTGGGTGCATTTTGAGTTCATTTCTCTGACTCTGCCCTCCTTGTGCAATATCCGTCTTTTCTTATGAACCTCGTGTCTCACCCCTCTGGCCCCTTCGTGGAAAAGGAAACAAGGAAAAGCTGAAGGCGCCCTGACCTTTCCTGCTTCCTTCTTCCTCCTTGACCCTTTCCTTCGGTTACTTTCTACCCTCTTCTATGTGCTCTGCACCATCAGACTCTACTTACAGCCTCTTTTTCTTTGTTTATTCTTGGTGCCCCAGTGTTCGATATCTCTGGTTTCTATTTTTGCTCTTGAAGATGAACAAGCTCAGTTTTTCTCCGCCCTAATTTGGGAACAGGTAAGATAATGTTACTGAAAACCTGAGAGAGAAATGCAGTTTAATTACTTTGCAGTATAGAAACCCTCCTGAGAGAAGAAGGGATGGCGCTGTATGTCTTGGAGGATCTGACCCTTAATAACATCAGATATGAATTACTTATAATTAGCATGTTTGTCATTTAAATGTAGTACTGAAGGCATTTGCCATTAGGTTAATAGTAATCTTTTACAAAATTTGCTTAACAAAATTCTATTTATCCTTTTAGATATTGGTAATGTCTCATTTTATGGTCTATATACAACAGAGATTTTTATATTTCTCTTCCAAGTATTCATAGCAAAGTTTACTGTAAACAAGCCTTTTCTTTCTTTCATTTAAAGTATATTATTTACCTACTATGTGCAGAACGCATTATAAATGTAGATGGATTGGGATGATAATATTTAGGGCTGTAACAAATGATTATAGCAGCTATTCAGGACTCAAGGAGTTTACACTTGCAGGTGGGAAGACAGGTGTTTATTCACACACTACTAGGGCAATACCAAGGGTGGGCAGAGGGAGGAAGAGGAGGGACAGTAGTGCCAAGCTTCATGGCCTGTATAAGAAACTGGTTTTTGGGAAACTGAAGGACCAACAAAATTCTTGATTGTGTGTTTGTTCAATGTTTGAGGGCATGAAAGTTTAGAGATGAACTCTATCCAGTCTGGCCATCACAGATCTTATTGTATCGTCAGGTAACAATTACCTTTCAGTTTCCAATAGATGTTTCCATGTCACACATTCTGTTAGCCCTTCCTGACCTTCCAAATTCAAATAAAGCAAAAGGAGCTAAGAATAAGAATGGGAAGCAATCACCTAAAATCTTTATCAAGTGTTGTCAGAGTATATCTTTGGCCTAAATATACTCTTGTGGGGCCCATGCTAAGACTATTCATGGTTTCCTTTCCCAGTCCATGTTCTGGAATATAATTTAGGCCCTCTACCAGTTTCTTTCCATCTGCAAGACACCCCATGTTTGTTTCTTGGCATGGAACCCAGAATTCTCTGCCTAGGCCTACTGCGGTCTTCCTCTAATGATTCAAAGTCATAAATTATAACACATGAATGAAATGCCTACTGTGTGCTTACAGAAGAGATGGCAGGATAATTAAAGGTGGAATTTTTATGGCATCTTTTAAATCTGATATTTTCCATTTTATCATTAAGCTGCTTCTTGGCTCACTTTCTTCCCTTATCATTTACTATTTAGGTATGCAAATTACATTTTTCTGTTATATTGTACTGGTAAATACTAGGATTTCACTTTTTTTTTCTAGAAAATGAGCCTCTTAGAGCCCAGAACATTAGGACCTACATTTATAGATTAAGGCTTATTTATTTTCATTTTTAAAAATTTACACTTTAAGTTTTATTTAAAAACAAACCAACCAACAAAAAAAAACGGGCTTCTTCAGAGTAGTTGCTCCTGGAAGATCCTGAGGGGCCTAATAAGAAGACTGGTGGCCCGTCTGTTGCAATGGCTTTAGACTGAGGATTTTAGTTGGAAATGAATTTAAGATGGTTCTAAGAATAAAGCTTTCTACGTTTTAGTAAATGTTAACAGTTTGGAGATCTGCAGAGAGACATCTGCCATCCTTTAAATTTTCCCAAGTGACACTACACATTTTATGCTTCAGAAACTAGAAATTGAGGCAAAAAGATCAAACCCAGAGATTCTTTCCAAAAGCCACTAGTGTTTAGGAAAGTTTGGTATTGCCTGTGACACAGCCTGCTAAATGTGATATATGATATATGTAACTTCCTCGTTGAGGAGAAAAAACATGTAAATGCATGAGAGTCAATGAGTGTGATGAAAAGAAAAAAAAATTTCTCAGGAATCAGGAGATAGCAAGGTTTATCCACAATTCCCCACAAACTTTGGTTAATAATGACTTTTTGGTCCCTTTTCTTTTTTTTTAAGATTGTATTTATTTATTTGACAGAGAGAGATAGAGAGATCGCAGAGGGAGAGGGAGAAGCAGGCTCCCCACTGAGCAGGGAGCCCGATGCGGGGCTCGATCCCAGGACCCTGGGATCATGACCTGAGCTGAAGGCTGATGCTTAACGACTGAGCCACCCAGGCACCCCAACCTTTTGTCCCTTTTCTGTTTGATAGTTTCTTCATCAAAACTGGGGTTTCTTGCTCTTCTTAGTGCTGCTGGTTTCTCTTGAGGGTGTCTCAGTATATCTCTGAGACAAGCTTCACACTGTGCTGGCTGCACATTCACACGCCTCATCTTGCTTAATCGTCATCCAGCTGAGCGACGGTAGTTCCCCACTTCAGTCATCTCGTGCCGAACTCTGGCTCCAGCTTCACTGTGCCGAGCAGTGGTTCGCAAGGGCCATCCTGCAGGTTGGGGTGCACCCGATGCCACAGATGTTCTCCCAGGCTATGGGAAATGGTAATCAGTGGGTCACGTTCTGAAACTTTCACGGAGCTGCTGGTATTATATTCAGTTATTCCTTTCCTCCTTTTTTTTTTTTTTTCCACAATGGCCGTTTTTTTTATTATGTTATGTTAATCACCATACATTACATCATTAGTTTTTGATGTAGTGTTCCATGATTCATTGTTTGTGCATAACACCCAGTGCTCCATGCAGAAAATGCCCTCTTTAATACCCGTCACCAGGCTAACCTATCCCCCCAACCCCCTCCCCTCTAGAACCCTCAGTTTGTTTCTCAGAGTCCATAGTCTCTCATGGTTCGTCTCCCCCTCCGATTTCCCCGACTTCATTCTTCCCCTCCTGCTATCTTCTTTTTTTTTTTTAACATATAATGTATTATTCATTTCAGAGGTACAGGTCTGTGGTTCAACAGTCTTACACAATTCACAGTGCTCACCATAGCACATACCCTCCCCAGTGTCTATCACCCAGCCACTCCATCCCTCCCACCCCCCACCACACCAGCAACCTTCAGTTTGTTTCCTGAGATTAAGAGTTCCTCATATCAGTGAGGACATATTATACATGTCTTTCTCTGATTGACTTATTTCGCTCAGCATAATACACTCCAGTTCCATCCATGTCATTGCAAACGGCAAGATTTCATTTTTGATAGCTGCATAATATTCCTGTGTGTGTGTGTGTGTGTGTGTGTGTGTGTGTGTGTACCACATCTTCTTAATCCATTCATCTGTCGATGGACATCTAGGCTCTTTCCACAGTTGGCTATTGTGGACATTGCTGCTATAAACATCGGGGTGCACATACCCCTTCGGGTCCCTACATTTGTATCTTTGGGGTAAATACCTAGTAGCGCAATTGCTAGATCATACGGTAGCTCTATTTTCAACTTTTTGAGGAACCTCCATACTGTTTTCCAGAGTGGCTGCACCAGCTTGCATTCCCACCAACAGTGTAGGAGGGTTCCCCTTTGTCCGCATCCCCGCCAACATCTGTCATTTCCTGACTTGTTAATCTTAGCCATTCTGACTGGTGTGAGGTGATATCTCATTGAGGTTTTGATTTGGATTTCCATGATGCCGAGCAATGTTGAGCACTTTTTCATGTGTCTGTTGGCCATTTGGATGTCTTCTTTGGAAAAAATGTCTGTTCATGTCTTCTGCCCATTTCTTGATTGGATCATTTGTTTCCTTTCCTCCTTTTATTAAAAAAATACGTGTTATCTGGTTGATGAAATCATGATGATCATAGAAAGCTTTTTTTTTTTTTTTTTTTAAAGATTTTATTTATTTATTTGAGAGAGAGAGAATGAGAGAGAGCACATGAGAGTGGGGAGGGTCAGAGGGAGAAGCGGACTCCCTGCCGAGCAGGGAGCCCGATGTGGGACTCGATCCCGGGGCTCCAGGATCGTGACCTGAGCCGAAGGCAGTCGCTTAACCAACTGAGCCACCCAGGCGCCCCATAGAAAGCTTTGTTAAGGGCGCCTGGGTGGCTCAGTTGGTTAAGCGACTGCCTTCGGCTCAGGTCACGATTCTGGAGTCCCGGGATCGAGTCCCACATCGGGCTCCCTGCTCGGCGGGGAGTCTGCTTCTCCCTCTGACCCTCCCCCCCACATGCTCTCTCTCTCATTCTCTCTCTCTCTCAAATAAATAAAACCTTTAAAAAAAAAAAAAGAAAAAGAAAGCTTTGTTAAGGGTCCTCCTTATCAAAGTAAAACATTTTCAGGTCTTTGTTGACCCTCTTCCTTCCCCACTGTTTTCCCTTGTTTGTACATCGAAAAACCTTGCAACACTTGGTTTAAAAAACACTGTCTCAAACAAACCCCCTCGGCAGGTACTCATGCCAATTTTAAGAGCCAACCTATGAAAATAGGAAGGGGAAGAAGATATTTTGTAGACATTTAATAGATACTTAGCAATTATTTCGAGTTTATATTTGATCTAGGGGCGATGCAGCCTTGTATGGTACAGCTTCCCTTTGATTGTCCTCTTCACTGGGTTTTTACCTGTGGATATTTAATAAAACTCTTGACAAGAAATATTTTTCAGGGAAATGTTATTCCTCGAAAAGGTATCCCTTCCCACCTTTGCGTGAAAGCCTGGTTCAGGAATCACTTTGATTTGTCACGTGTTGGTCCTTTTCAGTGCTCATAGCGCTTTGCTTTACTTTTTCCTCAGTGATACGAATGAAGTTGACATCCCACCCAACACCCGAGTTGGCACCAAACGCTACATGCCTCCCGAAGTGTTGGATGAGACCTTAAATAGAAATCACTTTCAGTCTTACATTATGGCTGACATGTACAGTTTTGGACTCATCCTCTGGGAGGTTGCTAGGAGATGTGTATCGGGAGGTAAGTAACAGTGATAACGTTGGATCTACTACAGATCCTTGCTTTCTGATCAGAAATCAGAGTTATCATATTGTCCCCCAAGTCAGATTTTCTTTTATTTTCCACCTTATTTCTGCTGGTGCAGTCACAATCCTCCCAGGAAGTGATATTTAACATCTTAGAATTCTGTTTGACCTCCTCCTTCCAGCTTCTTCTCACCAACCCGCTCCAAGGCCCCGTTCCCTGTGGTTTCCTCTCCACAGATTAAGGTAGAGACAGGGATGTGGGGTGAGACACCCATTCTTTACCCCTCCCCCCACTTGACTTTCTATATAGTTCTTCAAAAAGCAATTTGAAAATATCAAATTTTTTATCAAAAGTTTTTATCAAAAGAAAATTAAAGCATAAGAATGTTACTATTGGTCATGATAATTTTTCTGCAAACAAGGATTCCCTAGTAAGATGATGTCAGAAGGCATTTTTAAATATTCAGAGGCATTATTATTGCTTGTTGTATTTAGTTCACTGTTGCGTCATCTGTCTTTAAATAGATTCCAACACTTTTTAGGTGAGAAGCTGAATCGTAGGCGCTTCATGAAGTGGCAGTATCGTGTTTATGGTTATACTCATGGCCATGCTCGGTTAGAAACCATGCTGCTGCTGATGATCATGGCCAGTTTGAGCTCACTTTTGTGAGACCTTGAGCTTGCCCAAGGTTCTGAAAGTCCAGTGAACACTTAATGATACTGGGATTCGTTCTTGGACCTGCCATTTATTATCCGTGAACCTCTGACAAGTTACTCAGCTTTGTTCCAGTTCTTTCATCTTAAGAAGGAAGTGAATTAAAGAGAAGTAAAACTGCCTGGTACATAAGTAGCATTCAGTATATCTTAGCTCTTATTTAATATTTTCCTTTTGGTTAGTAGAGGCTTAACTTATATTTAGATTCACACTTAAATACAGAGGAGAGACAGTTAATCAACAGGCATTTATACTTTGGGAGACAGATCGTGATGCAGTGCCACCATGCCTTCTAATCACTCGGGGAGCTCTGAGTCTCTTCTGAGCTTAATTTAAAATAGAACACATTTCCTCTCAAGTGAGAGACCTCCAAAAAGAAAGTTAACATGGGAAATGTTTCCTAACCAGATAGTGAATAAATCCCCCGTCATCTATGAAGAAGGAAAGAGCTAAGCAAAATATAAGTTAACTAATTGTCTGTGCCTTGCTTCATGTTTTATAAAGAGTAGATGAGCCTATTTTTGGATAACATACTTACACTCAGGATTGGTTTATAGAAGTTGAAGGAGTAGTAGAGTACAAGATTACCTTCTAATTATGTTTTCCTGAACATGTAAAGCAAGTAGGGCCACAAGAACCTATATTTAGAAGCCTCTGGGTCAGAATACAGAAGAAACAATCTGCTTAAAAACAAGCTAGCCTTTTAAAAAACAGCAGGATGTTAATTGCTTTACTAGGTCTGTCTTTGCCTGCGCATTTTTGAGAGGTACTAAGGTGTTGCCTTATCTCTTTAAGAGATTGGTCTGTGTTTACCAGAGATGTTAGATTCTAGGCTCTGCGCCATATCAACTCTATGGCCTTGGGCAAGTTACTGAATCGCTCAAAACCAAGTTTTCTCATCTGGATAATATGGATAATAATGCTCTCTCATAAACGTGTTTCTAAGAATTTAGCAAGATAAATTATACAGCATACTTGCTGGTATATAGTATACCATACTTGGTGTAGTGTGTACCCTAGTATATAGCATACTTGGTGTAGTGTGTACCCTAGTATATACCATACTTGGTGTAGTGTGTACCCTAGTGTATACCATACTTGGTGTAGTGTGTACCCTAGTGTATACCATACTTGGTGCAGTGTGTACCCTAGTATACACCATACTTGGTGTAGTGTGTACCCTAGTGTATTGTATACTTGGTGTAGTGTGTACCGTAGTATATAGCATACTTGCCTGGTATACAGTAGGCTCCTAGCAAGCAAGTTTGTCTTCTCTTTCCAGAAAGGCAAAACACACAAAATTCTATTCTCCAACACTTTCCTTTATGAAGATGTTGGAAGATTTGGGCTTGTCTTTCTAGTCTAGATACTTTTGGGTGAAGTAGAGTCTGGATGTAGATCTTCTGAACTTTGGAAGAAAAAGAGAATTTTTGAGGTTTCAGACACAATTAAATGGCAGCCAGTATGGACATTTTGATAGCTTACTTGCATAAGAAGGAGAAAGAGGTAAGGCCTATAGTTCCAAGATGGACTTTGATTACTTCCTAACTGTATGTGGTTGGCTCTGTGTCTGTTGTAGTATGTACCCCACCATGGTCCATCATTCCAGCCAGGTGATAGCACCAGCATTAGACACAGAGGGAAATATGAGAGGAATCAGACAGACTTGGTCTTTGCCCTCACGGTGTTTCCAGAACCATTGTCTTGAGAATTAGCAAGGGAGGAAGAACTCAAATGAAGTGAGCAACCCCTTGTGTTAGGGCCTGGGCTTTTAGTATTTCCTCTAGAATTGAAACACAATGGAAGGAACTATTCACATAGATACATATAATTATGCTGTGTGGACTCGGTGAGGGACAGAATAAATGGTGAGTGGGAATGGTCTGAGGAAACTTTTGAACCTTCTGGTCCTTTGTATATGGGTTTGAGTTTGCAAGAAAGGGCATAATACAGACTCCAGATTTTGTCCCAGTAAACCCCAGCAAATTTAATGATGCATTGGATAAAATCAACCAACTTGGTAGTATCATCTTGTTCAGATACAAAGCAAGGACATTTCTATAATAGATGATTTTAGGAAAGGGAGGCAATGTGCTCCGGATAGATTGCTCACTCAGAGTGGCATCCTTTAAGGACTGAGGCTGCTTATAATTATTGTGAGGAGTTAATCAGATAGGGTTGAAAAGAAGATAGAAGTAGCCTACTTTTCTAAAGGACAAAGGGAATCAGGTAGAAAGTAGATACTAGGATATGAGATGGAATTTGTCATGATAAGGGCCATTTTCCGAAGATGACAGGCTTATATTTCTTAACCCTTCTTTCAACAGAACCAATTTTTTTCTGATAATGTATTTTTTTGTAGAAAGTTTTGTGAAATACAGAAAATTTAAAGAAAAAAACAATAAAAATCAGACAGTACTTGCACCTAAAAAAAATCATGGTTAATATTTTTAGGTGTGTATAATTTTTAAAAATGTAAATGTGGAAAAATGCACTATTATGATTAAGCAGAAAGAAAATGTAAATCTCACGTTTTGTTCAAGTATGATACACTGCCCAATTTGTTATGAGATTCATAATCTCATATTGCAGTAATAGAAACAGTCCCATATTATGCAGTATGAGTTTGGGATGTGTCTGCCAAATTTGCATTGAGATTTAATGTAGACTTTTTAAAATTTGGCATACAAGACCCTTTATAAAATTGGAAATAAATTTGAGATGGCTTGTTTTACTTAGCTTTGGGAAATTAGAAAAAAAAGGCTTGAAACCCTATAATAATATGTTTCATTAGGTTTTCTATTTATGTTTTTTAATTCGATTAGGTGTCATTTGGGCACATTTTTTTTTCAAGACTTATTTTGCAGTTTTTTTAGCCTGAACTTGGCTTGAGTACTTGACAGAACTTTGCTTTGAGAACAGTTTGTATGTTAGACTTTTATTTCCACCTCCCATAAGATATTAATAGTAATAATAATTTAGAAACAACCCATATTTTCAGGTATAGTGGAAGAATACCAGCTTCCGTATCATGATCTGGTGCCCAGTGACCCTTCTTACGAGGACATGCGAGAGATTGTTTGCATCAAAAAGCTCCGTCCCTCATTCCCCAACCGGTGGAGTAGTGATGAGGTAAGGCTTGAAGTAACCATGTGGCTATGACCAACTTCTAAACAGACTTTACTCTTTTTTGCCCAAATCCTGGAGGATACTCATTACAGGAATCCTCCTTCTTTGTTTTCATGATGATGGTGGTGGTGCTTTGCGCAGTCATTGATACGGAGCTAAGTGTCGTATGTTAAATTATCTGTTTCTTTTTGCCAATTTGAGTTTGCTACTTCTAGAGTATATTGGGTGGGTTACCACTTAGCCTGTACAATAGGTAACACTATTCCATTTATTTGTGATGTCCTGACATTTGCATAAAGGATGTTATTTCTCTGTGTGTGTCTTTAAAGCACCTTGAATTTTCTCCATGACAGACGAGCATACACCATTCTCTCATCTTGATGAGAGAAAAGATAGGCATCTGCAGAATCTAGTTTTCTTTTTTTTTTTTTTAAAGATTTTATTTATTTATTTGAGAGAGAGAGAATGAGAGACAGAGAGCATGAGAGGGAGGAGGGTTAGAGGGAGAAGCAGACTCCCCGCTGAGCAGGGAGCCCGATGCGGGACTCGATCCCGGGACTCCAGGATCATGACCTGAGCCGAAGGCAGTCACTTAACCAACTGAGCCACCCAGGTGCCCCCAGAATCTAGTTTTCTTTACACAGAAGGGATACGAGCCTGTAGTTGAGTTGCCTGACTGCGCCGTGGATCTTTGTTAGTAGGGATGATGTGATGCGCTTTGAAGAAATCCATATTCAGCTTGGCTCTCAGGAGACAGTGATGAAACCTAAACAGGGCCGAAAAAGTGCTGTTCAGAAGGGGGAAATGAGTTGGGTGGGCCTTGCCTTTCCTGTCTCCTGTCGTCCTCCACATCTTGCCCATCCATCCTCCAAGCTTATAAACTCACCAACTCCCGGAGCCCTCTGGCAGGTGGGGACATTCAGAGATGAGTTTGAAGCGTCCCCGGGATAAAACACAACCCCCGCAAAACCCACCTCATCAAACATATACCAAAGCCAATGCAAACACATGGAAAGAGCACTGTTGATAAGCTAATTCTTTAATGTTAAATGCATTTAAAAACAACCTCTGGTTCATTGGTTTTGTGTCTCGTTACTGAAATGCTAAATAATGCCTATGTTTTCCAATGAGCTATGCAGAAAACTTTATGAGGTGCTGGAGTTACATTATTTTGAGGGTGGTTATGGGCATTGGTATTACTCAGAATCCCTTCTCTGAGGAGTTCTAATGAAGTGAAATTGTGCTTTTCCACAGGAAGACCAATAATTGATGTAGCACAGGAGAACACAGGAGAAAGTTTTAGCGAGGCTGTGCACAGGTTATTAATCTTGTTAAATGGTACAGTGCAATGCTATTATTGTAGCAGACAGCTGTGATTTAGGAATAACCATGTTTGTTTGAATAGTATGGAATTAGATAAAAGATTTAAGCTTATCAAGTATTATAAACAATGTAGGAGTGTGGAGAGGAATACAGACTCCCTGGGTATTTTTGTATTTGGTTAAGACTGACTTCAAAGACACTCTTCTACAATCAGCAAAACCACCTGCTTGCTGCTGTCATGGGGAAGACAAGAAAATGTTTTAGTCGTTTAGAATTTGCATGACCAAAGAATTTTTATGGAGTTTTGTCTACATGGTTTTAGGAGTATCTTTGAAAAATATTATCCGAACTTCAGAAACCGTACACTAAAGGCCACATATCGAATGGCAACCTTGTAGATAATACATTTCTCTAGTGTTACTCCTGTTTTCCTTTCCCTCCCTACAGTGTCTAAGGCAGATGGGAAAACTCATGATGGAATGCTGGGCTCACAATCCTGCGTCAAGACTGACAGCCCTGCGTGTTAAGAAAACACTAGCCAAAATGTCAGAGTCCCAGGACATTAAACTCTGATGTGAGGGGAAGAAATAAGCATCTCTGGAGAAAGCCAGTAGATATTCTTCTGTTTGTGGGCAGAGCAAAAGATGTTCCAGAAGCATCCACAGTACGAGCCTTGAACATCATCCTGCTTCCCAGTGGGTTCAGCCTCACCTCTCGGAGCAGCCTGGACAAAGAGAAGTTCCCAGAAACATGTTCTCATCATGTCTGTTTGTAGGAGGGAAAACCGCTTGGGTAACTCGTTCAAGATGTATGATGCATGTTGCTTTCTAAGAAAGCCCTGTATTTTGGGATTGCCTTTTCTTCTTTTTCCAAAAGATGCTTTAATTTTGCCAAAATAGAACAAATAATGTAGATGTTTTAAGGTTTATACTGTTACAGTTTAAATAACAACAATGGAAGTTCTTCCCGGAAATTCTGCTGGAAGGTAAATTTTAAAATATCTTTTTCCATTAGTGAAATTTTGTTGCACTCTGCACACCAAAAGACAGTCTGTGGAGTTGGAGAACATAGAATGGAACTCATCTGAAAGTCTTCCCGCTTCTGCCTCCTCAGACCACTTTGGCCAGCCCTGCCTTTAGGGGCCGCTGCAGCAATGTGAATGCACCTGGGCATAAATACCACCTGTCTGGGGCCAAGTTTTGGGATTCCTGCGGGTGCCCTTTTGTAGCTTCAGACGATATGGAACAAATGAAGTTTTTCTGTGACTCCGTTAGTAGTAGTTAAGTGTCGATGTCATTCTTCAGAACCACTTTGTGTTTCTGATTCTTTTAAGGCATTTCTGTCATGGTAAAATCCTTTCCTTTTCATTAAACACAAACAAAGGTGGTTTTTTTTTTTTATATGCAGAGAATTGACCCACACCTGGTTTTGATCTCTCAAATGAAGAGATCAATATGAAATAAAATTGCCAGCAGTTGGGTTGAAAACAAGGCTCTTTAAAATAATTTGCTCCTGCGTTGTAAGAAAAGTGTGTCAGTCGGATAGAGGATGAGGGTGGGGGTGCAAATGCCCTGTTTCTTACCTATGCAGACAAGCCCGTCCTAGAAGCACAAGGGAAAAGGACGCACACCTTATTGCGTATAGATAAAGACGGTTTCTTTCTGTAATTGTCTCTTTTGTGTCTGAGTGAAGGGAAGGAGAGAAAAGTATGTCAGGTTAATTTAACTAATTGTAATTTAAAATAGAAATATAACCTCCAGATGGAACACCAGAAAGAACTACAAAATATTGTAGCTGCTGTGACTTATTATTCTAAAAGAGATCTAGATCGAGCATGTACATCTTACATGATAAGTTTGCATCTTAGAGGAGTGCTGACTCAGTTTATTTTATTCTCGCGATGCTCAGTTCACTTTTTAATTTATTTATGTATTTTTTTCTTCTCTGTGGCACTTGTGCAAAACATCTCCTCATCTACTCAATTCTTTGAGGTTTTAAACTTCCGAGGAACGTTGAGTCAAATCATTGACAGGGCCAATATTCCTTAGCAACAGGAACATAAAGCTCAGAATTGTGCGCACCCCTCTCAACCGTGTTCATTTAATTGCCTTACTTTTCTTTGGTTTTCTTTTGTTTCCTCGAAAATTCTGCAGTGTTCAGTAAAGAATTGGGAAGTGCTTCTCCTTGGTCTTTTTAAAAACGACGTTCCTTCCAGAATACTCCAGGGGGCGCTGTTTTATAACACATTTTCACCACTTGGTGCCTGAAGGATGGAGGGTTTTTGAAAAATTGACAGCTGCAAGAAAAATGAAAAAATATTCTCCTCACTTCTGAAGGAGGCTTGCAGCTGGTGACTTGTTCATCCTGAAAACCTCTTAGAGCACAGAGTGGTTGTGAGCCCTGCCTAAGTTTGGGAGAACAGAAGGAGAATTGGTGTTCTCCACTCTAAGCATTCACTTCCCAGTGCTTCATACCTGCATTTTGTTTGTAACAAAGAAAGACTTCTTAACCCTTGAAAAGGAACAAAATTTCTGTGTTTCAAAAATCACAGTTGTTTCCAAATATAATTGTAATCAGAATGCTGCTTGTAGTGATATTAAAATCACCTGAACAGCAATGTAAACAAATGTTCCTTTCCCTTGTGTCAAATTGTATTCTTTGTTATAGCTTGGAAGGAATACGTACCTAGAACTACGTGTGATAATCATCTGAACCGTGGAGAGACGCTTCAGTGCCTCTAATTTGATAATCTACAAACAAATGAGTAAACACAGATGCCCGTTAAGTGGGGTCACGTTTGTGTTTCTTGGTTTTCCCTCAATTTAAGTGAGGTTGGGTTTGCTTACCTCTTAGATAAAAATTTGTGTTCTTTTTGGCAAATTTTTATACATAGATAACTTCAAATCAAAATATTTTGTGGGGAGGCGATGATTTGAAAGTAAACTAGATTCTTAGAGAGGCATTGGTTCCAATGAAGGATGGGAAGAAATTAAAACAGCATACAAATTTCTTCTATATTATTCGTTTAGTTGTTTTGGAAAAATCTAGAGCTTACTTTCTAATTCTCAACCTGATTTACTCACTATGAACATTTAAAAAGTATTCTTGAGATATTTAAAAAGATCCATTTAGTTATTAGAGTCTTTCAATGAGATAGGAATTTATTTATGAGTAGATTTTTCTTTGTGTCTTACCAAAATCCACCTTACTTAGGGAATACTAAATTTAAAGAGACTACCTACTCACTTCCAAATAATCCTTTTTGGTTTTTAAATTTTTAGTAGCTCAGAAGTGAATTTTATTTTATTTTTTATTTTTTTGTTTTGTCTTTCAATAGAATAAGGGGGAACCTGGAAATTAATATAGTTGATTGCCTCCTTTCAGGACTCTTTCAAAGACTAAGATTTTTCTCCTAATCACTCCCTCCCCTTCAGGGGAATCTTAAAATATTAGTTGTTAGCTAATATAAGTTTGGTATGCTAAGATGTTCAGGTTTAGAGTTTATGTATGTGTGTATATATTATATAAATATATATGTATATATAAATACTATGCTCAGTTTGGAGTCTGGCACAACTCCATTATGTGGATTAGAGAGTAAAATATTATGGATGATAAAGTACTAAATGAAACATAATATTTATTTATGAAAGTGTGTAGTTGGTTAAGTCACAAGGGACAGTGCTATGAACATTGCGCAGGAGGAGACAGGCCTTTGACTGCCGGACAGCACCACTCTCAAGTCACTCGTGATCATTCTTTTTATTCTTTAAACATAAAGCTTCTTAGAAAACATGCCACGATTTTATGTACAGGAAATCCTTTGACACATTTCAGTTGTTGTATAGTCAGGTATAGGAAATACTGAATAATGACAGAATTTCATGTTCCTAAGAGTCATGCATACTCATTAGAAGTTACGGTGGTTTACGTTGTTGGTCTGTTCTGGTTCTTCTTTGTGAGCAGAAAGGCACTGAAAGAAGCCGAATTTTTTAAACTTGAATAGTTCTGTAGTTATAGCTCCTTAGAAAACCCAGTCACACAGCAGTGGGAATGAAAGACATGGCATCAGAAGTGATTTAATTTAGCAATTATGATTCCTCTTGTAAAACAAAACAAAACACAATGCCATATTTTTGGGAGAAAAGTTGGCAATATATAAGGGGTTTTGTTGTCTGTTTCAAAAGAAGATTCATTTGTGTTCTTTTGGGGAACCAGTGCCTTATTGAATTTGTATATACTGTAATTATTCAGGACTAGGGAACAAACAGTTGTATTTGTTACAAATTGTATATGGCTTTGTTTTAACATTCCCCGAAATAAAATGGTTTCTTTCTCCCCTTGGAAAGAACATGTCTGTTATCTTATAGTTGTGCCTTTTTTCTGTCTTTGAAAATATCACATTTGGAACAGGCAGGAAGGCAGCCATGAAAGAGAGCGACGCAGGTAAGTTTGTATGTTTGGGGCGGGAGAGCAGGAGAAATGGTCTGATGGCTTCTATTTTTTCTGTAATTAGTCATCTGTTGAGAGTGAGAGGAAAGGTAGGGAAGTCAGTGGTCTGGGAGAAGTGAGACAGTTTAAAATTGCACTGTGGAAAATTATAGCCCAGATGGTTATGGGCGGCCCCGAGGGCCCAGTTCGCTGATGAGACCAACTGTGTGGCTTAGTGTCTCTCATCCGCTCAGTTGTGCGACAGTAGGCCTGTGTTCACTTCTCAAAGACCCCATTTCTGTTCCTTGAAGAGGTGGATAATATTATAGCATCTGATGCATGGAGCGCTTCTGAGGATGAAATAATCCGTGCGTCGCGTGTAAAGTCAGCACTCGGCCGCTACTGAAGATTAGCTCTCAGTACAAAGTCATAGGGCCGCCTTTCTGTGTAGTTTCTGTCAGCTCCCAAAATGTAGGCTTGGAGACCACAACAGATGGATTCATTCAGGGTTGAGGGTTTTCGGGCATGTGCAACCATGGATCATGCAGAACGTGGCCTGCCGACATCCGGGAGATGGCTGAAGTGGCCCAGAGTCGGGAAGGGATTAAAGTGGAGGCACTTTAAGCTGGTGGGTTGAGAGAAACTAGGTCCTGGCACAGAGAACACTACTGGGGTTGAGGTGGCCTGCCTATTAGCAGCAACTGAGAAAGGGACTGCAGCCCGCATCTCGCCTCAGGGAGGTAGGCAACAAGGCTAAGGACAGGCGGGAGGGTGTGATCTCAGGAGTGGAGGATTTCGTTAAGTGGACAAGATTATTGGTAACAAAAGAGGAACCTAAAAGTCAGGCCTTTGGATCAGTCTTTGTGGATCCTGGAGCTCCTAAGGATGGTAGGCAGTCTAAGAAAAGGAACATGGCGAGGCCAAGCTCTCCAGGGCCACAGGAGAATGGGGCGGGGGGGGGAGCAGTCTGTGAGGGCAGAGAGTAGAGACTGGGGCCAGTTGGGCCTCATGGGCGGAAATGCACAGCAGTGGGTTCCACGCAAGGGCAGTGGTCTGGAAGCAAGAGAACAGCAGGAGAAAGACCCCAACTTTCCTCCCAACTGTGACGTATGTGGGGTATGGAGGACTGAGGCCATTGCTGTTGCCCTGGGAACAGCGTCCCCTTGGACAAGAGAAAGCCCTCTGCAAAGGGAGAGGGAAAGTATTAGGGAATTTTTTCCTGGAGTGTGAATCTTGGAAGGCAGTGTAGAAAGTTAAGTTTTGAGGAGATCTGTTGGAGCCTGGATCAGGAGAGAGGAAACCCAGACTTGTCTGGGCACGGAGAATGTGTAGGAAGGCTTGCATCGGAGTTCCTGGGGACTCAGGAGTTTTCATGTGATTGGCTGTGTTTAGCCAGTTGCGCTTATGCCAAGAGAATTCATCCCAGCACTGGGATTCAGATCAACTTGGCTCACGTTCCATGGTTTGCACTTTCTCACTTCTGTGGAAGTACATAGTCTGAGCACCATTTTCTCCCCTGTAAATGGGATAAAAATACCCATCTCAAAGGGCTCTTCGGAGGAACAAATGAGATGAATATGTGAAGTACGGGAAGGCCCCACTCCAAGCACATAGCAGGTGCTCATCAATATTGCTTTTCCTTACTGATAATTAGCTCCACGGGATAAAAAGCTAGGGACAGTGAAAAGAAGTCACAGCTCGCTGTGGGCACACCTCTTCCACCCCCTCTGGGCCCCCTCTGTATGCTATGGGCATTCATAGGACTTAAAGGCAGATGGATAGTGAATCCCAGCTGAAGAGAACAGAGTCTTCTCTTGGCATTGGTCATTTTCTATTTTTTCTGGTCACAACTGCGACGGACAGATGACCCCACTCTCAGAAGGTCCTGTACCAAGTTGAACATGTCTGTGTGATGGCATTTGTTATAGCTCTGGACTCACCTTTCATTTCCTACCTAGTAGTGCAGTTGTTTGTAAACGTCATTTAAAATCAGATCTCTCAGGGTAGGGCCTCATATTCCTTTTACCCACAAGCTCCCCAGGGCCTTCTGATGCCACTCTTCTAAGACTCTGGGTCTCCCCATTAACTGCCCATCACTATCACCTGGGGGCATTAAACACTCTTAACAACCATGCCACACCCTGGATCTATAAAATCAGGATCTCTGGGGTTGGGAGTCAGGCACTAATAGTTTCTAAAACTCCTCAGGTGATTCCAGTGTGCAGAGAGACTTGAGAGGTACCAATCCTAGAACCTCATCCTGTCCCCAAGGGAGGTTGTGATTACCATCCTTGCAGGATCTAAGAGCTTTTCTGTGCTGCTGAAGAGACACGGTGACTCTTCACACAGAGGGAGTGTTTTGTTATGAAGAAACAAAGGAGGGGGTGCCTGGGTTGCTTGGTCGGTTAAGTGTCCGACTTTTTTTTTTTTAAGATTTTGTTTATTTGACAAAGAGCATGCACACCCCCAAGCAGGGGGAGAGGCAGAGGGAAAGGGAGAAGCAGGCTCCCCACTGAGCAAGAAGCCTGATGCGGGACTCCATCCCAGGACCCTGGGATCAGGACCTGAGCCGAAGGCAGACGTTTACCCAACTGAGGCACCCAGGCGCCCCAGTGTCCGACTCTTGATCTCAGGTCTTGATTTCAGGGTTGTGAGTTCAAGCCCCACATTGGGTTCCACACTGGGCATGGAGCCTACTTAAAAAAAAGGAGGTAGCACTCTCTGTTGCTTATAAATATAATTTATTACCTGTTTAAAAATTCTTTCTTACATTTTGTACATGTTGGCTGACAGAAGAAATGCAGGCAATTTACAAACCAAGGGACTGCAGGAAAAAGTGGGGAGAGGCAGCAGAGAGAGAAGAGCAACACCCAGAGCGGGCATCCCTCACCTCCACCACACAGCGGCATGGCGGATGGGATGCCCAGAGAGCACTCCTCCACCAGGGATTTTCTAGAAAAGGAATTGCATAGAAGATACAGCAAGAGGGAACTCCACAACAACAAAAGAAGTGTTCCGTATCTGAAAAGCCAAAGTTGTGTTGTCGTGTTTCCAAAAGAAAAATGACAAAGCACAAAATCTCAATCCGACATTTCTGCAGTTGAACTTGTTCCAAAGGGAACAGCAGGTGGATGACACAGGCTCTTCACCACAGACTGCTGGGGATTTTTTCTCTGACAAACATTGCTTGTCTTCTTTAGAAAGAGCAAAGAGGAAGGTCACCAACTTGCTACAGCTCCACATTCAACTCAATGAACACATCCAACACTGACATCCCACACACACACAGCGATGACACTCCCTGCAATTGGGCTAAATGCATTCTGTCTGGAGGGCGAGGGCTTCACTACCAATAGCAGGTCTAGGGAAGAGTGAAGAGGAGAACGCAAATCACTCACTCAACTTGTTCTGATTGCTGTCCTCTTTATTCCCCAAGGCCAGGAGGGGTGTGCACTTGAACTCCCACCCCTACGATTACAGGCGTCACATGATGAGACTTGAAAAATATAGAAAGGCAAAGAAAGGCATTTTCCACTGGCTGTCGATTTCTCGCTCTTTCAAGCTGTTCTAAGACAGGTTTGTTTTAACATGTAGACGATAGCTCAGGTTGTGATTCCTGTATGTTGCCTCATCATAGTGCCAAGGTTGAGAGGTCAAGGGCTCATCTACTCCTAGGCTACCGCTCAGCAACACCTGCCTACGATTCACATTCTGAACTCCAGAAGTGAGGGTAATTCCCCCCTGGGTCAGTGCCATCAGGTTCAACCCCAGCTCTGACGGTGCCAATTCCAACAGGTCTTTGGAATTGAAGGATGACACAGGACCCTGAAGTCTGATGGCCTTCAGCAATTTATCATTTTGCTGAGGCACAAATCTGAAATGGCAAGTGTAGAGGCTGGTAGGCAGCAAACACTTTGGCTGGTGGGCAAGCTGCCTGTATCTTGGGGCAGCTTCCTTGTTTTCTTCTCAACAACGGGTGGGCCCCAACTCTTGTGAGGTTCTGCAGAGATTCCCAACTTGGGATTCCAGAAGAGCTCTTCAATACCAAGAGTCTTAAGGATATAGCCAGCTGGGCAACGGCATCTTAGAGTTGTGTGGTTTTGTGTACGAGTATGTGTGTAGAGTTCCTGTTGGTTTGTCCCGGTGATGCCTCCTGCAACCTTTCTAAAATAGGTCCAGGGGCATATATTACATTTGGTTGAGTTGAGACCATTACTATCCCACCACAAATCAATACAGAGAGGGGAAAAGCCTACCGGAAGAGCTGGGAGCCATGAACTCTTTTGAAGACAATTTTTTTTTTTTTAAAGTAGGATTCCTGACAGTGGGGGCAACCCTAGGGGCAGTAAGTCTGATGGATCAGGGAGTAAACTGTCAGACCTAGTTTGTAGGGAAAACCTACCCAGTGACCTACAATGCCATCTCCCTGCTTTTCAAAAATAGTAGGTTTTAGGCATGAATTTTGGAAACTTATGACTCCATTTGGCTAACTTGACCTGTATGGACACAGGTTTAAATTAACATTGGTTGCAATGTCTTTATTCCCCTATGCCTTATTCCATTAAAAAAAATCATTATGGATACAAGGGAAATCTCTCAAAGTGATTATTACAGCCAGAGATTACACAAATAGATTTCTTAGTGTAGAGAAACAGCACTTCATTGCACAGAGGCAAAGTTCTAAGGATTTTAGTCAACATTAGCTCAGTAAGGTTAAAAAAACCCCCACAAAAACAAAAAAAACCCAAAGTGTAATAGTTGGTCCTATGAGGCACTCGGAAGGTAAAAAAAATGTTTTATTACCTTGAGATAATAATAAAAATATTTTTCCTTATTGGATCTATAAAATCTAATGCTCATTGACCACTATCATCTTTACAAATAATTGGCTTTAAGCAACAACATTCTGATTCACAAAAGCTCCTCTATTCTCAAAGAAGATGGATAAAACCCAGTTTCATGTCAGCTGTTTCCATGGTCATCCTTTCCCTCATTGGCCTTGGATTGGTACTGAGGTCTCCATGCGAAACAGGTAACTTGTCCAGAGCAACTGCTCAGCAAAAGCTAAAGCTCACATTCAACTTGAAGACTGAAAATTCAACATGTAAACTTCTTCTACTTTCTTTACACTCTTTTGCAGGTCCTCATATAGTTTTTATTTGCTTGGCCCCATGGGGGCAGACCTTCTACTGGCAAAGGCTTGTGAATTTGGGGAAGTTAGTGATCAGCTTCGGGCCCCCTTCCTCACACACTGACGACAGAAGTAGACCAAAAGCATAGCCACTGTGGTCCTGATGGTGATAGACATGGGGAGACACAAGATGAGAGCCTCATGTGCTCCTCTCCGGAAGCAGAAAGTCTTGATTCCACCATCTGAATGCTTACTTTGAAGATATCTAACTTGTAGGAGAACTATCTTTTAAAAAAATTACAGGATGTCTAATTTCCAGAGTGTCCTAAACTCAAGACTCCATGACTTCTTCCTAAAGAATGGCTCTACCAGTTGAGTTGAGAGAGTAAAGTACCTAAAATAATTGTAGATATGAAAATGGAGAATTGTTTATCCAGTTTCATTTGCTACCTCACCCAAAGTCTTGCCCTGCCTTCCTGGAAGAGCTTGTATTGCTCATGTGAGGATGGGGATTTTTCCTTCTAGCGGAGGTGAGTGTCCACGTTGGTGTCCACACAGTTTGTGAAAAGGCTGTTAGCTGTTACATGTCTGTCATCACCATGTGTCCAGTTACCAATTCTGAATCCAATTTCTATTCCTTCCAGATCACTCTAAGGAAAGCTGAGTGAAGTGGTGAGAAAAAGATGAAAATACGATGAAACCTCGGCCTTTAGACAGCCAAACTCAGAAGAAAGGAAGCTATTCTAGAAGTCCTGCATTAGTAATCACAATTGTTGCTTCCCTAGACACAGTTCTCTCACTTGCATACATAAAACATTTCGAAGTGGATGCTTCTTACATTTCCAAAAATAAATATTAGAGAACTAAAAGGAGATTTAAAACATAAAAAGCCCAATCAAAAATGTAAATGATCCGAATGACAACTCTTCAGAAACTGTTTTATACAGATATTTATGTATTTCTATCATTTCTATTACCAAAAACCAACTTGAGACCTATTGTGTGAGAAGGAGTTGATGACATGGCTAGCCTCGATGTAATTTTGGTATGGGTAATTTAAGTAAAAGAGTGTTACAATAAGAAAACTATATATTTGAAGTGAAAATTTACCCACAGCTATCTGTCATAAAGGTCCTGTTGACTTTTTAGCTCTTAATTCCCTTTGCCAAACAACTTTTAGTGAATTTTTGTTAAACTCAGGGTAGATTGTGTTGTGCACCACTAGATGGCACCGTGCACAAATGATAGGTGGGTCCCCCCCCCCCCCCCCCCGCCACCGCCCCATCCAAAGGAAGTAAGCACGTCCTTCCCCATAAGCTATGTAGAAGCCCTAGGAATCAAAGGCAGAACATGTCACATAGAATGATGAAGTGGCTCTCTATGAAATGAGCTGTTGAGTCTGGACCTTCTAAGTTTGAGAGCAATCTAACAGCTATTATTTTACTCCAAAGGAGAAGGAAATCAGAATTCGTAGTGAAAATTATTTGACATAAGTGGTGTGTTGTACGTAAGGGAGTTGCCATTCACTCGATGGAGAACATAACAGGTTCTATGACAGATGAGTACCTCACTTAGATGGAATCAACCACTCTTCCCTTTGTCACGAGGCATGGAAGTTCCTTTAAGCATCCTTCAGATGTCTAATTCTTGATTTCCATAGATGACAGCTCCCAAACCAGGAACGACGAGAAATCTTGAGAAGTTATTTCAAATGGAAGTAATGGACAATAGCTCTCTTTCCTCCTCTTCCTTTTAAAAAAATATCTATTTAAAAATCTTTTTATGTAGAATACAGTGTTACTATCTTTTGGTCAAATATGCATTGGTACAAACATTATCCACTGAACTTGTTTATTACTGCAAACTCTTCCTTTCACATTAGCATAACAGAGACTTATGTATGGTGCAGGGGGTGGCCTGAGAGAGACAGGTTATAGAATGTATGCCTAAAACAGAAGATAAGAAACAAAAGGGGTGAGAGAAGAGGCTCTGTACCAGAGTATCAGTAGTTCCTCAATGAGGAGGATGGAGGAGTCTTGGGAATATCAAGAAGTCACCAAAATAGAAGAGGAAATACATGTCTAAAGAAGGAGGAAAATATATGGAATGATTTCTCATTCAACTCCAGTCAGCAACCTGTATACCTCCAGCCCAAAAGTTAACCACAGCCATGTTTCAAAGGCTCTGATTCATCCACATGGGTGCTTGTTGTTCAATCGTCATTTGGCTACTGGCTGCTGACCCTGGATTTCCCACTTGCTGAATGAATTGAGTCCCTGGGTTAAAACAAAGAGCCTGTGACAGTTCTAAGGGAATACCATAGTTTACACAAAGTCGTCTTTGGACTACTTCTCAGTTAACTTTTTTTTTAATTTAAAAAAGTCTAATTAAGACAATAATAGAACATAATTTGCAATTGGTCAGGAAGGCAAGTGGCCCCAAGAGAGGAAAGAAAATGATAATAAAGGTATGCTGTCTCTTGGCGAGCAGCCCAGAGACAAGGCTTGAAAGCGTGACAAATAGGCTACAGGTTAGCATCCTCCTCTTCCAAGCTGGAACTATTTGGAAGGCATACTGTAGCCTGGGCAAGAGACTAGCTGACTCTTTAAAGCTTCCAGCTCAGAGTCCATGGTGGTCCTTGGACTGATGAAGGAGACTGGAGACATCATAGTAGGAGTCCAGCATTTTAGAACCTTGAGAAGACCTACTACTTCTACCCCTTCATTTGACATGTGAGGGAACTGAGGTCCAGTGAGGTTAAATGACTCTCCCAGGGGAACACAGCTAGACAATGACACACCCAGAATGAGAACCGGGTTTCCAGTTGCCAGCTCAAAGGCTGTTCCTCCAGGCACACAGCCTCTCGAGTAGACAGAGTACCCGGGCGGGGCGGGGGGGGGGGGGCAGTGTCAGGGTTTCGGTGACAGAACCACAATGTTGAGTGAACTTCAGTCGAGAATGCTTCTCACAACAAGACTTGGAGGAGAAAGACCTTGCCTGAGCCAGCTGAAAGAAGAGACTGACAAAGCCAGTAAGCATTGACTATGTTTCTGGGGCAGAAGGATGCAAGAAGATAAAAGGTCAAGGAAGCAAAGCCTGTTTAATTAAACTGGTGACCACGCCCACCTTATCCCATCAGAAGGTGAAGCAGGTCTAGTCAATACCTAAATACTAACAGTACTGCTAACAATAACAGAAGTTAAAAGAAAATCCTTTTACTAGAATACCTGTAAATACTCATCAATAATAGTAATAGTGATAATAATGATACCTTTTTTTATAAAAAAAAAACCCAAAACACTTCAAATTGCATCTTACAAACACACACGTGGTGAAGAAATGCTTGTTTGTGTGTCTGAACATGAATCACGGTCTTCCCTGCAATGCTACAGCTTTATTCCCAGAGGGTGACCAGACGGGTACCCTCAAGGAATAAGGAATCTTAGTTATTTCTCTTTTATACTTAGATTCTCCACTTCCCTGATACAAACAGTAACACTGGTTCTACAAGTTCTAGAAACAGAACACCGATGGGGAGGATTATCTGAGACACTTGATGCACACAGTTTGTGGCAAAAGTCTGTCATTTCTCTGTAAATTACTAATCTGAAATAGACACAACAAACTGTCCACAGCTTCAACTTCAAATGATTTAAACAAAAATAGAACGAGCCATGGACAGTGTCTGCATCCCTGTCCAATCTGATGTAAACAACATTTGTAGAAATTGGGTTTGTTAAGAAAGTTTATCCATATACCTGGATAGCAATAAAAAGCGTTTCCTAGGAAACTGTAAGATCCTGTACCACACAGCATACAGCCCAACTAAGAGGAAAATTAGGTCGGTCTCTAAATTCAAGGTACAAATTTACACAATTGTCCTTAAGTCCTGTGATGATGTCCATGCGGTGGGCGTATCTGTCAGCAGCTGCATCTGCTTGCCTTCCCTCTCCCGCCTGCAGTCTTGCCTGTGAAACTCATCGGTCATGGTCTACTCTGGATTTCCTTCTCCACGGCGATGCCCTGGACGGCCACAGACCCCCAGTGCCTTCCCGTCCTTCAACTTCCAGTCCCGGCGTGGGTCAATACTGCCCTTCTGCTGCTAAAGACACTACCGTTTCATGCCTTCCCATTTCTTCCAGGACAGCCGCCAGCACGCTCAAGTTGCCGTCTGGGAAGTTCTGTGCTTCCCAGAGATCCAGGATTACGCCAGTCGGGCTGGATTTGGTGGCAAAGTAATTCAAGTACCTGCAATTGGGAATGGGAAAGTGTGCTGAATGGTGAGATATACAGATCTGTTTTCTCTGCAGTTGGTACTCACCCCTTCTGTCTCTCCATTTGTCTTTTAAGTCTCCGGGTCCCACTGGAGAAGCTGCGGTTTACAGTGAGCCGTCCTAAATAACTAGCACACACTTAATTAGATCAGCCCCAGACAGGAGACGCGATGTTTAACTTTGTTAACCTCAACTCTGAGTAAGATAATTTAAGAGACGAGATGTCTATGGGTCATATCCTAAACAGGAAATCAAGACCCTTATGTTTTCTTTCCAGCCCGCGCTCTGATCATCTTTGACAGGTCACGCCATGTTTTGTGCTTGAGAGTGAGGGCAGCATTCCACAGAGGAGGCTCTTGAGGTCTCTTTATAACTCAGCATCAAGGCGGTGATTAGCATGTTAATTAAGCATCCAGGGGTAGGTCTTGCTCAACAGGAGATGAGGAAAGACAATTACTTTAAGTGAAGGGACGTATTATTTACGGGGATTCAGCCCATCAGCTTTGCAAAGTGGATCACAAAACTCGATACTTAGCTTGTCAGAGAAGCCCCCCGAATATCTCTCGACGATGTGTTTGCAAGACCATGGTGCAAGACACAAAAAAGAAGCTTCATACAGGTTTGCAGAATGAAAAGTAAATGGATGGATAGGAAAACAAAACAAAACAAAACAAAACAAAAAACCCAGAAAAACCAAATGCTGCCCTAAGTCTAACAGTTATCAGCCGCGGAGCTCTAAGTCTAACAGAAACCAGTCCTGAAGCCTGGCCACACCCACCTGTCCAGGTTCAGCTTATGAGCCAGCATCCTCCAGTCATGCCCTCTGGTCTGTGGGGCGTCCAGGCTGCTACAGAGCTTCTGCCGGATAGGGGGAGGGATGCTGAAAGCACTGGGGCCCGTCATGGTGGTGATGGTGCTCGCCGGGTCCAGCAGAGGCAGATCGATGCCAGTGGGTTCCTGTAAGTTCAGGCACAGGAACAACACAGCATTATTTCCAAGACAAAAGCAAGCTCTGTTGAACCAATCGACATAATGCCTTGCTTTGAACGGTAAGAAGAGAATGAGTGCTATTCTTCTTCTTGGTAAGAATGGCTTCTTCCCGGCCGAAAGCTGTGACCTGGCTGAGAAGAAGGACGTTCTGGGCTGACTTTGCACAGCCTTGGATATATAGGTTTCCGCTACGGACTGGGCTTGGGCGAGGTGGGACCTCTGGCGTGATACCGGCTTTTCTCTCATCCTTTTCAGGATGAAAGAGGACAGAGGACTATCCATACTCCTAAAGGGTTAGATTTCAAGAGAGGAGAAGTGTTCAAAAGGGCAGTTCTTTCAGAATGAACAGATCTAGGATTAGAAGGCAGAGCTTCTAGAAACTGTGTGACCCTCAGGGGAATGCCCTGGGCAAATGCCCCAGTCAATTCTCTCTCTCTGACCTCTGCAGAAGAAGAGTCGGTTCCGCTTTTGTCGAATGAAATGGAACACAGCCCACCCCCAAATGGTATCAAATTAAGACTAATTTTTTAAAGAAAATGGCGAACACAGTAAATTGCCTTAGGGCAAGCGCTAATGGCATCCTCCAATTGCTGTACACCCTTATTTTTGTTAAATCTAATTTTAGGAGAGAAAACCATAAATTGGCTCTTAAAATAGTTTCAGCTCATAAAACAGCACAAATGCGAAATCTGAATTTCATCTGCAGGAGAAACTCTAATCATTTTCTGATCACTTCTGCTGGTTGGAAAAGCAAAAGCAAATGTTGCCTGAGAACTATTAAAGCAATAAAAGAAAATCTACTTAATCTACTTTAAATGTCATCTCTCTCTTTTTTTCTCTTTTAAAGCAGGTAACTTCTTGGTGTACGTAATTAGTTGCTGCGGGATAAACTAGCCACGTGCAGTTTGAGTCATCATGAAGTCTCTGGTCCCGTGCAGAGTGCTCAGCTCAGAGGGGCAGTGCCACCCCTGCCCAGAGCCCCCCAAACCTGGCTGCCCCCGTGGGGATCAGCGCTGTGTCCCGGTGTAGACCGACCGCATGCTCTGTATTCTCGGGCTGACTGGCAAGGCTCACTGCTAGGCTTGTGCGATCCCGCCGCACGGGGTCCCATCCAGGGGCTTGGAGGGCACAATAGAGCAAAACAAATTCTTTCCTATAACACACGGGGGCGTTGTTGCTGCCGTCACAGTATTTGGCCTCAAACCCCCCCACACTGGCAAACTGAGCCTCTGAGGATTCCATGCGCTCCTCCGTGTTAACTCCAGCACATGCCAGTTAAAAGACTGGTACGAATGAAACACATCAGCACCAAATGGGGGTTGGAGTCCCCGGATGGGGACGCGGCCTGCAGCTCATTCCCCGTACCTGGCAGAGCTCCTTCCAAGGGACCCTGAGCGAGGAGGGCTTCTGACCCCCCCGGGCACAGGGCTCAAAAAAGGGGGTCAGAAGAGTGACGGGGGGGGGGGGCAGGTGGTAGTATTTATCAACGGATTTGCGTTGGGGATTTCTGAACCAAAGCGCTTCATCACTTATATTAGGCAAAAAAAAAAAAAAAAAAAAAAAATGATGTGTGCAAAGGGTTGGGGAGGTGGAGGTGAAGAGAAATTACATGGTATTTCCCCAGCTTGGTGCCGTCACTCAGGCTGAGATCCTTCCTATGGGGACAGTAACGACAGGGCCTAGAAGGAAAGCCCCCATGTCCCCAGATGTGACCGTCCCTTGTTGGCCGTGAAGATTAGGTCTGCTCAGGGAGGGTCTGCTTTGTGGAGCTCTGACTTCTGTCCCCAGAGATTCTTCTTGCTGCTGCAAAGAGTATCTAAGAGATACTAAAGAGTATCTCCTTACTGCTTGCCTGTGGTCTATCCCAGTCTGTCAGACTCATCTTCCCAAAGTGATGTTTCTCCTTTTCTCTCTCTTATTAAGAAGCCTTAAATGCTCCTTCTACCACATAGAGTCCCCACTTTCAATTGCACAGTGCGGGACATTAGCACCACCTGCCTTATCGGCTGGTATGAGGCCCCAGAGCTGATACTTAAGAGAGTGCAGAGCCGGGCCTCACATGGAGTAGGGGCCCCAAGCCCCTGTGCTCCCCTTGCTCGACAATCCAACCCATCCCTTTCTCCTGTTGCCTGGACATGACTCAAACTTGTCTCAGACTGGACCGCTCACTGTTCCTAGCGCTTTTTTTTTTTTTTTTTAAGGCTCTACCTCTCATAGTTCTTCTGTCCCTGAATCTCTGTAAGGCAAACCTCTCAAAGTCTGGACCAAAGACATGTCCCTGGGATTCCCCTGAGCAAACCCACCCAAAGCCACCAACCAGGGACCTCCCGCAGCACTTTTCCCGGTCCACACATTCTGCCTGCCCTAGGCATGTTGGCCATATTTATGTGTTTACTTCTTTCAGTTCCTCAAATTTCTCGGAGATGAAAGTATTTTTGTCATCCTCAGAACCCCTATGATACTCAGCACAGTGCTCTGCATACAGAAGTTCCTCAAGTCATATTTGTTGAAATGAGAGAAAATATGTTTCCTAGTACAGAAGGAGTATAAAGCTGCCTCCTGATAGAAGCCCACCTCACAGACTCATGTTGAGCTTCCCTCCAAGTAAAAGTGACTAATAATATGGCCCGTCTCACCATTAAATCCTGAAGTAAAGGCCAGGTAAAGGCAGGCCTGCCTCTCGGGAGGGTCTGCCACATATTCATGTTGCCATCCTTTTCCTTGTGAGTAAAAACCTTCACCCCTTCATGTGGGCCTTCGAGGCCCGAGTCACCAGCCCTGACTACTGTGCCTATTTCTTTGTCTGTGGATGCAATAAGCCCATTAGGGCATAATTCCTTGTCTCTCTTATCAGATGGATGACAACGGGCTTGGAGGTAAAACAAAAATATACATTTACATTTCATCTAAAAATTTCAGTTGCTATTAGTTCTTCCTTTCCTTCCAGGTAAGAGTAGAGTTTATTCTCACAGAATGCTTATTACAATAATCGTTTATGATATTGGTACCATCTGTCTTTGATGCCACGGTTCTCTCAGTTAAGCATATGATTTTTCAACATTAGCCCGGCAGCTGCTGTGGGTGACTGCGCACATTTTCAGTGCTGTGTGGGAGAAACAACTTTCCACTCCCGTGTTCTGACTCTCCTTCCTGAAGTCACCTCAGAAAACTAGATTTTCCTAACAGTTGTTTAAACAGGCTACAGAAAACTAAAGAGTAAGTAGATGGGATAAGTTCAGCAGGCTGATGTTACTTTGCGCATTTTAAGTATTATTCTTCATGTACAAGAAGTGTACAGAAAGTGGTTAGAAGGCCTCGCAAATGTGGGAAACTATAATCGTTACTTTTATCTGGGAATCAAACAAATGACTAATACTGCCTCCCGAAGTTCCACCTTTTCCAGGGTTCAAAGCTATGATCTAAAGCAAGGTGTGATCAACCAACTTGGGAAGACAAGCCATCTTCTTTACTCTGGGAATGAATATTTATTCATTTACTTATTGAGATTTATTTTTCATTCCTTTATTTTTATTGTGGCTGACTGAGGTTTTATTTTACTATTTTGATAGAAAGGGAATCTAAAGTTTACTTTGATGCCAGATGCCACAGACTGCAGAGGCAGAGTTTACTCAAGAACCCAGTAATCCTAACAGCATCAACGGGACCAACAATAATGATGAACACTGGCTGAACATGGGCCATGAGCCAAGTTCTGTTCAGTGCACTTACTAACATTCACTCATTCATTGCTCACAAGAGTTCATCCTTTGTTATTGTACCAATTTACACATGACGAACCTGAGGCGAGAGGGGTGAAGTGATTGCCCTTATCCCCGTGGAACTGTCCATTTGGGAATTTCCTATCATAGGTCTCTGTGTATAGCTACCAGTAAATAGAAGGCCTGACGAGACTTTAAATTTCCCTCTCTTCTCTACACTGTTTTTTCTCTTGTTGATGGGTAGCTTCACTGTTATTACTCCCCCATAGCCCTCTTAAAAAAATAAAATAAAATTTTTCATTATTTACATTTGGGCGTGCATTCATGCCCCTGCTTTTCTTCTTTCAGACATTTTCATTCTTAAACTCCATCTCTGTGAGACTAAAGGCTTTGTCTCTTGTTAAGGAATCTCTGGTCAAAGCACCCGGTAAGGAACAATTGGCCGACTCTTGACATCCCCATGGTCTATGTCAAGCACAGCCTGATCTCCCTGGGGGGCAACAGGTCCTTCCTGACTAGAGAGGCCAAGGGCCACGGCTTTATAAATGACTGCTGGTGAGTGCGTTGAGTGGTGGGTGGCTGGGGGGAGGGGGCAGCACATTCCTAGCCAGTCAGCTCGTTCTTGGAAAAGCGCACTTTGGAACTGCAACCCCAGCCCACCTGCCAGCTAGCCTTGTGATCCCCGTGCAGGAGAAAGGCACCACAAATGGCGTCTTTTCTATGTTTGGTTACGGTTTGTCAGTCACAGTGTACCCCGACTCAGAGCTTTTGATGAGGATCCGGGGCTCAGGGCTCTCCAGAATCAATTGTTCAGAGCTGAGCCTTGTTCCTCAGCATCAGTACTCAGCCCCACACGTCCCCCCTCTGTGGGCCGCATGCACCCGCATTCAAATGCTAACCATAGCGGTGGGACGCAGTGACCCAGAAGTAAAAGCAGCGGAGTGCCCCATAATCCCCAAAGTCATATGACTCCAGTCATTTCTGCCCCTCCCTCAGAGAAATGTGCTTGTTTGTCACACGCGGCCAAAGGCCTCTGGCGGGACTGAGGGCTGGCCTCTCTGCCACCAAGTTGCAAAAGAAATCGTCTTTCCTTTACCTTGGCACAAGGGTGAAAGTCCTTAAATGGTGATCACACTTTGCAAAACTGTCCTTGCCCAGCAATGGCCCTGATGGGGGGCGGGGGGGCTGGGGGCAGGTGGTGGGGGCCACTGAACAGCTCCCTTTCACGTGCGGCCGCCACGCCTCATCCAGCTTTTCATCACACAGCAAACGTTCACACTGAACTGAAAGCAAGCATCAAAGGAGCAGACGTCCTCGCCCCCCCTCCAAAATTCCGCAGCCTTTGTTGTCATGGGAGCCGGGTGGTTATTGAACTTTGCAGACCTGCTGGGCCTGGAAAGTGAAAACACCCTCCTGGGCCAGCAGGGGTGGTGCTGTGTGCCTGGGAGATAGGGCCTCCGCCTCGGAGGGCCGGATGGTTGCCATGGCGCTCTGACACCGAGATCATTCCTTATGAATGTCACCAGGGTCTGTGACTAAAGTTGTTTATGAGTCAAAAGTCTCACGGAACTACAGCAGGAAACGGTGGCCGTGGCTCTCCGCAGGCTGTGGGAAAGAAGGATGGAGTGTCCTGGAGCCCGACATGCTTTCCCCCTCCTTGGTTTGCCAAGGAAGACAGTCTTTAAATACAACATGGGGCACGAAACACACCACAGAGTGTGACATTTCATTTGTCACTGTGCATGAGACAGCGCGAGAGTCTTTTAAATCGACTGTCCCACTGTAGTTTTAAAATATATGACAGTCCTGCACTTTGTGGTTCAGCCAGGGGCTCGAGCTTGGCTGAGAGGCCCCGGGAAATGCTGCCTTCTGACCATTTGGCTTACTCTTTTTCCTTTGTTCCTCCAGTGTGGAGGGTTTCTACTGTTCAAAAGGAGGATGGGGAGAACACGGTGCACCAAGGGATGCTTCGGGAAAAGTGACTCCATGCACACACCACTTAAATTCTACCTTGTACTTGAAATTCGGATCGGTCGTAAAAAGTTAGAACATGATCCTTAAATTCATGACCTAAAATAGAAAAGGCTTATTTTTCAAAAAGGATTTCCTATTGTATTCTTTTCTATATCTTGCTCCCTGTGTTCATTAAAAATATCACTCTATTAATAAATGGGACCTATACCAAGCGTTTCAGGACTTCCCCCATGGCCTATGTTGAGACACCTTTATCCTCCACACCCCCCTCTCCTTCACAAGGTCATTGTCTCCCCTGATTTCTGAGGCAGACAAGAGCTTCTTACCTCCGACACGGTGCAGTTGAGCTGGAAGATCTGCCCTTCTCCTTCCACCTGTCGCACGCAGAGTTTGCAAACCAGCTCCACTGTGTTCAGGCTAAATCTTTCCAGGGTGAATGTGCAGTGGAGGTTTCTTTGAGACCCACTCCAGATATGATAAAAAGGAATCTCCTAAAGGATATAACCATGTTAACTGCCAATGAGGGACTAACACCGAAAGGGACTCTCAGACACTGCCTGCCAAATACTTTTCTCGGGAGTACACATTACCTTATTTAATCCTTGAGAGAGGCCCATGCATAAGGACATCCCAACCCACTTTTCGGATGAAAAAACCGAGGCCCAGAGATGTTAAATACCATCCCCCCCTCCAATCCCACAGCTAGTAAGTGGCAGAGCTGAGATATGAACCCAGGGAATCAGCCTCCAAAATCTATATACCTAACCAGTCTGCCACTTCCCTGTCATTTACAAAAGAAGCCATCGGAAGTGGGTTTTCAAAAGTTTAGCGAATTCCCAGAATAAAACCTACACACTCCAGTCATTGCTCATTAAAAGGAATCCCTGCCGTGGTGTTCTGGAGAAAAGCAAAGAAAGTCTAAAGGATAAAGCACTGACCCAGTTCCCTTTCATGCCTACGTGCCCCCTCTGCACAGGACGGGGAAAACCAAAACTCACTGCAAGCGGGACACTGGGGGCCCCGATGAGCTGCCGCAGAAAATCCTTGGCCTAAAAAGCACCAAGCCTCTAACAGACATACATTTTCTAAACGTCTGGACCACCTTAAAGAGCCCATTCTAGAATCTTATGTCCATAAAGGAAAGAAAAGGTTAATACACTTAAAAAAAAAAAAAAAAGAAGTGGGGAGAATATGGTGGTTAAGAACAGAGGCTCTGGAGCCCAATTCAGTATAAATGAGAACACCCTCCCCTTGCTTACTTGGTGTTGTGGGGTAAGTTAACCTTCCCATGCCTCAGTTTCCTTATCTGTGAAAAAGTAAGCAAAAGAGTACCTAATCATAGACCTGCTGGGTTAAATGAGATAAATCAAAGTGCACGGGTGTCTGGCAGATGGTAGGAATTCAGCCAGGCTTGGCTTGAACTACTATCAGATTATCATTATTACTAAAATAGTATTTTCTGTTCTGATCGCACAAAGGATACTGTTCATAAAAGGGAAAGATTTATGGGGTTTTATGGCAGTTGCTAAAGAAAGGAGAGAAGAAAGCAGAGAGAGAGATTCCATGAGAAAGTCAAAAGCCAGATAGATCCCTCTACCGAGGGCTGAGTTATACAGAAAATTCTGGTAGGCACCCCCTACGAAAGCTCCACAGTGTTAGCAAGCTAGGGAGTTTGTTTCCCACAACTTATGTGTACATATTAGACCTACGAGACTAAGAATGAGCTGGAAATCTTCCCTTCACTCTTAGTATGTTCACTGACTTCTATCAGGAAGTCACAGCCTGTGGAGCTGCAGTGCTGGGGTGTGGGATTGGATTCTCATGCGTGTAGACACGGACTTGCAGCTTAGCGAAGTGTAGACACGGACTTGCAGCTTAGCGAAGTGTAGACACGGACTGGCAGCTTAGCGAAGTGTAGACACGGACCTGCAGCTTAGCAAAGTGTGTCTGCATCTCCTGAGACTGGGTATGAGGCTAGAGATCCCGTCACACAGCCTTCTGGGAACTCAGGCTCAAAGACGTTGGGGGAGGGGGTGACAACCCCTGGAGAGGCCTCTGCTTTTCCCATGTGTCCATGCAGTGAGACTTTGGACCAGTATTTTTATGCTGTTATCTGATAAAATCCTGATCAGATTTTATTTGGAGGTGCTATTTCAATTTCCAAATTGGTGTTCCTTCCAAGTTTTCAAGGTAAAGGTATTTTCCTAGCAAGGCTGGGGTCTAATTTGTCACACGGAGGGTAACATTGTTCTTCTGTTTTCCCTCACAAAGGCATTTTTGAGGTTGTTTTTATCAATTCAGTGTTAGCATTTATTCTGAAAGCGAACTGAAATGATGGACTTGGAAGTCCTTTTACTAAAAGTAAAATAATGACAGTGCAATTATTTGAAGGAGAATTAAGAAAAAAAATTCAAATATTCTGGAGTATTTTTCAGAAATCCTAAATAACTTTACACCATTTTAGAGAAACAAGTACTGTTACAGAATTAACTTCAAGGAAAGGAATATCTTATGTCTAAATAATTTTAGACTTCTTTCTTGGAGCTGTCTCCAATCCTTTGGTTCAGCTCGGGAACCTTACCTGATATTTCGCCAGCAATTTACTTTTCCAGAGGGAATGGGTGATATCGTGAATCGATAGGCGCAGGTTGTGGGTGCTGCCTTTAAAATGAAGAGCCTTAGGTTCTTCTAGGAGGTGTCCTCCCATCTGTCTCTCAAGCTGCAATACTTCCTACAATGACATGCCCAAAGTCAAAAGCAAATCACTGGACGTATTACTTCCGCTGGCTGGCTCTCTCATCAAATGAGCAGGTTTCCTCACAGCGCCTCCCCCACACCACAACTAACTCGTGCAGACTCTCACTTCTGCAGCCTGGAGGCCCTCCAACGTAAGCCCCTGCCGGTTTGTGTGTGACTCAATCCTCCTGACCATCAACTCCCTTTCAGCAATCTGCATCATATGTTGTAAGGCAAATTCAGTACAGTCTGCATTTCCTGATGGACAAGTGGAAGATTTAATCAAATCCTGGAAAATAACAATCAGAACCCCGAATGGGAAGAACTCCAAATGAAAGAAAAAACAGGCAAAAATATAAACAATTAACATAAGTCAATTTTCAATGAACTTTTAGGGAAAAGGGCAAATCACTAGAAAACTAACCCACGTCTTGGACTTGGCAAAACCAGCCAACAAGTAAAGATTTGGATTGCATTTGGGGCATTTAAAAAAAAAAATTTGTAGTTCCTTTACCTACAGAAATAATAACATTTTTGCTTAAAATTCTCCATTGCACAATTCCCAATTATCAAAAACTAAAAGAAAACGTCCTATGAGAGGAAAATATACTGATACAGATTAGGAAGGTCTGTCAGCACCAAATATTGAACTAAACAGTTATACCAGATTAAATCTGGAAAAGAATACTTCATTTCTCAAGAACTGTGGCTGATCAAAAAATTTGCTATGTAACTTTACTTATACTATAAAGATGTAACATGAAGACAAATTCTAAATATACTTTTATTCCTCAGACAAGCTAATGGGAGTTAACGAAGCATTTCCAAGTACAGCTGTAATTACCCAAACAGCAAAAACCCTAAGTTATCAATGAACAAAATATGCTGAGTCTCCTTTGCTGTCAGAATCATCCCTGTGCACTTTGGTTAGCTCCTGTCCTGCTTTAAACGTTTTAGTGACACTCATGTGTAGGCAATTTGTGACCTTTCTTTCTTTCTTTCTTTTTTAAGGGTTCAGGAAAATAATGGATTTTATAAAAATATAAAAGGAAAACACAATCTTCTTTTTTGGTGACATTTCAGTTGGAAGCATGGGGTTCAATAACTCAGGCGCCCATTCAGGTCATTCCACACACATGTATTGGGCACCTACCAGAGTACCGAACGCAGATGGATCATGGCAGAGAATTGTGAGTATGGGAAGCAGACTGCCTTTTACCCAGAAATACGTCCACTGTGCATTTGTTGAATGAATTCTAACTCACGCACATGTAGCCCAGTAAGTGCAGAGCTTACCAACATTGATTAGGTGTAAATTGCTCATTTCTAGCTGCTTCTTAGTGGTTCTTAGCATTCATCATCTTTGAGTCAGGCCACTATTCTGAACAATGCCAGCCGCTGAAAGGTCCTACAAGGTGTAGGAAATATTAGGATAATATGGAATATGGTCTCAGACATGGATTCCTCTGATTAGTGTTTAATGGAAGAAATGAGGCAGTAACGCACTGATGGAGAGACGGGCATGGTCCAGCCGCTTTGGAATATTTACACTGAGAGGATTCAACCTTGCTGGCTGACGAGTAGCTATTACTTGTGACAGGAGTCTGAGCAGTCAGCCGACCCCCAGCCAGCCAGTCGGCTACCGGAACACATATGTTGTGCCCCGGCTCTCTGTGCCTACAGCTCAGCAGGCTCTTGAGGGTCCCCAATAAGCCATACAGCTCTACCCAACCCAGAGTTGCACATGTTCCTTGTGGAACACTTCACACTCCATTCCTTGACAAGAATCTGGCCATGTGGAAATGAAGATGAACAAGAAAAGTGAGGGTTAATTGCAGTTTCTTCTGCTTCAGCAGCAAGGCATAATGAGCTTATGTTGATCATATTTGGTGTCTAGTTAGCATAATAGAGAAAGCTGATGTTCCCAGTGAACCTGGCACCTGACAAATTCTAAAGCTAAAATGATGTTTGTTTATAAGCCATTAGAAGAAAAGAAACATAATTAGAAATCTTTGAGATTACAGTCATGCCAATCAATCAGTTCTAGCTTCTTTCCAGTACACCCTAATTACCTCATCAAGACGTCTAAAGAGCAATCGATAGTAATTATCTGATTACTATAGATCTTCATTATGTCCAAATTATCTCCCTGGGATGTCTAAAAGAAGATGCATTGTATTCTGGGAGGAAATTGTACCCAACAATGTATAATCCACACCCCATTCCCACAATCAACATAGATTGCCAGAGGATATGGAGAACATTATCAGTTTTCTTGGCAGGGAAGACCATTGAAAAAAACCTAAACTGCCTATTGGTCATGACCTTGAAGTCAAGAAATCTAATACCACATTTGAATGCAAAGTCTGGGTTGGAGTCAGCCCAAGAATAGGCCTCAATCCTTGGTTGCTTCAGCACTGACCTCAAAAGGCATGATTAAGAGTTCTCACTAGTGGGGATAGATGGCATTGGCTTCAGCCTTTTTTGAAAGTACCAGGTAAAATGCCATTTTATTTTATATTATTTTATTTAAAAGATTTAAAGATTTATTTATTTATTTTAGAGAAAGAGAGTGGGGGTGGTGAGGGGCAGAGGGAGAGAGAATCCCAAGCAGACTCCCCACTGAGCATGGAGCCAGATGAGGGGCTCGATCTCATAACCCCAAGACCATGACTTGTGCCAAAATCAAGAGTTGGACGCTTAACTGACTGAGCCATCCAGGTGCCACAGTAAGATGTCATTTTAAAGATAATGGAGATAGAGAACACATCTCCATATTCTTAAGCTCTCTGTTTTTCCACCAACCAGGAATAGCAGAAAGCTGCTACATAGAGTTGGGAGGAACCTAACTTTTTTGTCCCCTTTGATTAGATATGAACCCTGGTGAAAGATAAACTGCCCATTGGGATGTACCCATTCTTACAGGAGAGGTCCCTCTCCAAACATATCTGATTGCACATGCCTATCAGTCAAAAAACTGAGCATGCATTTTATGCTTCTTTATAAATGATATACCTATATTAACACATCAGTAAGTTACTGTATTACATTATAAAATACACATAAGGTTAAAAGTATGAGCTAAGATGAATAAACACAGAAGTATTATTATCTTTTTGGCCCCCAAATTCATTGGGCCTGGGGTGTGTGAGGGCCAGTTTGGAGACCACTGGCTTGGGCAGATGCCCTTTCACTGCTACCTCTGGGAGAAATCAGCCCTAGAATAAATGATTCAGTAAGAAGAATCCTTACCAAACATAATTTTAATGTTCTTCCTGAGAAGTAGCAACTGATACTCAGAATGAACACTCAGAATGTTCGACTTTAAGGAAACATAACAAAATAAAGGAGAAGACAATAACCAAAGCACAAATTAAAAATATTAAAGTGAATTAAAGATATTGTAAGCAATAAGTAAAACACCTCCTTGGAAACTACAATCATCTAAAACTACACGAGTCAGAGATGTCTGGACACATACAGCAAATCCACATACAGTTTTGCACTTCACGTGTTCTCTTACACACCAAGTTTTTCCAACAAGTATGGACATGACTGCAAATGTATTTTTTCTTCCTTATGATTTTCTTAATAACATTTTCTTTTCTCTAGCTTACTTTATGGTAAGAATACAGTGCATAACACATATAACATATGTGTTAATCGGCTATTTATGTCATAAGGCTTATGTCATTAAGGCTTCTGGTCAACAGTAGGCTATTAGTAATTAAGTTTTTGGGAAGTCAAAAGTTATATGCAGATTTTCAACTGCCTGGGGGGGTTGGTGCCCATAACTCCCATATTGTTCAAGGGTCAACTATATGAATTTTACACCAGAAGAGAGAAGAAGCAAGCCCACTTGATACACCTAGTCAGGCTTGTGTTCCATATTGTTATGTTTTTAACTGTCATAATTTCAGATATGTTATAACAGATCCCACTTAAAAAATATGCTGTAACTTATATTTCAAAAGGCTTGACTTTCTGAGTCCTTCTGCATAGAACCATTTTATGATACATATGATACACAGAAGGAAGAGGACATAAAAATAACACATGTATAAATCAATAAGGTATAGCTCTACAGTTAAATGCTTTCCTCTCCTTAATCTTCCTGAGAGCCTTCATTCAACATCAGTACAACGCACATGCCCTGCTGGGAACCAGGTCAGGCTCCGGGCCACACAGACGAGTCCCTGACCCTGCCTCCTATGGAGGGGAGAGCACCACGTAAACATGTGACCCCAACCCTGTGTGCTCGGCTCTAAGACAGCTTCCAGACAGCTGCTTTTGGATCACACAGTTAGGATATTGCACACACCTTAGGGCAGAATAAGAACAAAATACATTTAAGGTCAAAACACTTAGTTAGACTTTAGAAAAATTTAGTGACCTTGGAAAGAAATGCCATCATAGGAATCAGGATCATCTAGGGTCTTTGTTCTCAGAAATATAAATGTCACCTTCCTTTGCAAAGGTTGTCCTCCCTCTTGGCAGGTCTCCCCCCTCAGGGCCCTGTTTTGGTTCTGGGTGACTCTACCTGTTGCTTTGATAAACTTGCTCTACTTCTGCAAGAAGGGGTCACTCTCTGACTTCCTTTGTCATGTCTACCTTCACCCCTGCAACTTGACCTTGAAAAGACTCTCTCAGGAGTCAGTGATTGGCAGAGGTGGGAACACATGCAAGACCCCAGTCGTAAAGTCACCAGGAGCAGGCCCCGGTGTGTGTGAGTCTGCTGCCAGGATCTGAGCAATCCTGTAGGATGGCTGCTTCCCCCAGCTCAGTGGCTGTCCGGAGCAGGCTCTTTGGTGGCCCTGAGTGAGGGCTCTATCGATTCAGGGGGCCTGTGAGGGATCGCTCGAAAGGCAGGGACAAGAGATTCCACAGGAGAAACAAGCTGCTTTCACAATAACCAATTAAACCAAGACATTATCCATGCCAAGCCATTAGCCTGGGCCACTTAAGAGCCACAATAAATCGTAGCTGTTTTAAAGGCCTGTGCGTACGTACAAAGGGAGCACCTCTGGCCAGTACCCAGAACTCTCCCAGGCTCTTAGCGCAGAGGATCAGCTCTCATGGAGGCGGCATAGGGCAAGGCGAGGGGGAGGAGCCTTACAGCTCCCACACTCTGGTTTTCCCAACCCCAGAATTTTTCATGCTGCATTACTGCTGAGGTTAGACTACATCTGCCTCCAGGCCCCTGGAGTGTCAGTCTCACGGCTAGTGCACGGGAGAGCCCCCAGACAACAGAGCTGCAGGCGCCGAGATGCTCTGAGCGCAGGTTAAAGAATGCAGGAAGTCTCTGCCCAAGGGGACTTTGTGCCAGGAAGTGTGTGAGGTGCTGGGGCCCTGGCTCTGTTCTCCACACTCTGTGCTCACCCTCTTCTGCTGCCGAACCTGTCTCCTTTCTTCCCGAGGCTCCAAACCATATAGCCTCCTTGGTTGCAGACACTTGCTTTAGCTTCCAGTTCCTCAAGAAGTGATCATCCAATTTGTGGGTTACTAGCCCTTAGCCTTCTCCCCTTCCCCCGACCCCCCTCGTTTTCCTCACTGCCCTCCTAGCAATTCTTTCCTTTCCTTATTAGAAATCTTATCAGCTAGAGAAAGGAGGAAAGAAATGATTAAACTCCAATCTCATATAATGCATTAAAATTTCTTCTGGAAGAGAAGGCTGGAAGGAGGTTAAATCAAGGCTTTGTTTTATGTTGTCTGGCTTTGTTCTCTGCATTGTGTGGATGGGATTTGTCTGTGCACTCTTTATTCTTGATGGAAACAGAAAGCCCTGATTCGGCTGTATTTAGTGCTGCCAAGGAGCCTGGGGCCAGCACTGGGAACTTAAGCTTTGCGATCCAGAGGTTTTCAGCCCGGGGACAGCGGGGCAGAGAGGGACGCATGCTCCACACTCTGTCCCCGGCGCTGCACCAGGCACTGGCGACTGAGTTGTGAAGTTCACGCCCGAGCCCCACCTTCCCCATGCTTCTATCACATGGACCAGGGGTCTCAAGGCCCCAAACCAGGTGACATTCAGCCTGCCGCTCGTGCCTCAAAAGACCAACCCTCAAGCGTCGTGCTGGCTTGGTTTAAAAGAAATCCCATCTCCATTCTGACTTTATGGAACCTGCCTTGCTCCTGCTCATTCTGTAATTCCACGCTGAGACCTACCCTTGTCACTGGGGATGAGAAACTTCTCTTTTTGCTACCGAGGCTCTCTGTCGCTCTCACAGCTGTGGGCCTGTATGCTCCCCAAACAGAGGCCACACAGAGCGGCTGTCCTTCTCTGCTGGTCCCTGCCAGCTCTTGAGCAAAGCTACTCTCCGTTCCCGCAGGCTGACTCCCCTCCTCTGGCCGCAGGGCCTGCCAGGGCCCATCCACCTGTCGGCCACCTCTCCCACCTGCTGGGGTCACCACCACCGGCTCTGCTACCTATTCTTCCTGCGCTCACACCGGGGCGCTGTGATCTCCCCCCTGAGTGTGTCTGCCGTTCTTCATCCCTCATGATAACAAGGCTGGACTCTGGAGACCATGGGCAAACATTCCCCGTCAAGTCACTTTGTTTCCAGGGCTCTGCCTGCTACTCCCACAGCTGCGGATGCTCGGATGCTCGGTCTGAGCTGCCACGTCTGGCCTGCCCAGTGAGGGCGCGCTTTGTGACACCTTTAAAGCAAAATGTCAAAGGGGGGCATTCGAGGAAGTGGTGGTGTCACCTGTCCAACCTCTGGGCATACTTTTAAGGAAAAGATGATCCCTTGCATCTATGGAATTAGGAATAGGACTTTTGAGGTTGTTCTAGAACCTCTGAAGTCATCTTGTATTTCTTTTCACCACTGAACTTGCCATTTTTTAAATTTCTATGTTAGTTTCTATTTTTTGCCATAAGAAATTACCATAGGCTTCATGACTTTAAACAACTCAAATTTATTACCTTACAGTTGTGTAGATCAAAAGTCTGACCCTGGTCCCACTGAGCTAAAGTCAAGGTGTTGTTAGGATTGCCTTCCTTTTTGGAGGCTCTAGAGAATGAGAATCTGCTTCTCTGTCTTTTCCAGCTTCCGGAGGTTGACTACATTCTTGGGCTCAGGGTCCCCTTCTTCCGTCTTCAAAGGCAGCAATGGCACATCTCTCTGGCTCTCCTCCACAGTCATGGCTCCCTGGACTATAGCTGCTAGAAGTTCTCCACTTTCAAGCACCATGTAATTAGATTAGACCCACCCAGAAAATCCAGGATAATCTCTTCATCTCTTAATCATATTTGCCAAGTCCCTTTTGCCATGTAAGGTCACATATATACAGCTTCTGAACATTGTGTACAGATATCTTGAGGGGCCTCTATATTGCCTACCACAACTTTTATTTTTTCCTCTCTTTTCTTTCTCTCTCTCAAAAAATAAATTCAACGTGGCAGGTCATTTCCAAAATATATGATAGGGCCAGGGTCAAGTCTCATGAGAACGTAATAAAGATTCAGTAAATTTAGATTCACCAAAAAGATCCCTGTCCCTAAATGGCTGACCAAGTAGCCTGCCTACAAACCTGAAACTCACCTCCCAATTAGATCACAATTAGATTTAGTATCTTCATTGAGCCGTTATCTTCAAAATGCCGTTCTTCCTAAATGCCCATCGAGGGATAACGAACATCATCAAGTACCTGTTTTGTGCTAGGAAATTTAGTAACTTTAATCTGCTTAAATCATCTAAGGGTCCCTGGTGTAGACCAAATGACTGTTAGTCAAAGAGGTCAAGTTCAATGACCAGAGCCACAGACACCAGGAGGGGCAGAACCAATCAAGTCAGCCAGCCTAAGTTTCCCCTACCACACCACGCTTCCTTCCATACACTCAGCAGAATGAGAAGAACACATATGCAACCTTTAACACATTGTTTGGTGTTATCTAATACTTGTGTTACATGTACTAATATATTAACTTAATTGCAGAGATGAGCATCCTGAGAGTATAAAACATTGATCCAGCTAGTGTTGAGGTTGTTTGAGAGGACTGAAAGAAAAGATAAGACTAATGGGGCCAATTCAAGAGAAGGCCAGCCTTCATAAGCCCGTAAGGGGCAGGCTGGACATGTTCTGGATTCTGCGGGGTCACAGTTGCAATGGAGGGGGTGTCAGAAGGACAGTGGGAGGCATCAGCGGCAGCATAATAAGAAAAGCTTCTCCAGGCTACCTATGCCCGTCTGCAGCTACAGCCCAGGAGATGGAGTATCGCACAACTCTCCATGGGACCTCCCACTTCCTCTCATTTTCAGCATTTCTTTCATTTTCTCTTATTTTCCACATAATATGATCTTTCATGGATTTTCTATACTCTAGACTGCAGCCTGAATTAGGGTATGTGAAAGCCGAAGAAATCCAAAGAAAACTCTTCTCCATGCCAAATGACTACACGAAGAGAGCCAGCTTATGTTAATTTACATATTCAGTTCCTATCATATACACATTTGTCAGGAATTCAGTAAACATCACATGCTGCCCATAATGTATGCAGCTAACTCTTCTTTTAGGTTCTGAATCTCAGGGTTTACCATAAACCTCTTTATTACAAAAGGAAAATCTCAGAAACTGTACCCTCAGGATAGTGGGACAGAAATGCCTTATTTCCACATAGATGTATGTTTATCCCTGAGTGTTTTGAAAACTTACCCAAATATAATCTTGTTCTCCACTAATTTCTAGTCCTTTTATATTGATTTAAGTCTTTGCAAATAATGAGAGAACACCAATATTATTATTTTAATCACCTGAAGAGGAGGGAGACAGAAAAACTGATTTTTTTGAAAATTTTATTTATTTATTTGAGAGAGAGAGAGGGAGCGAGAGAGGGAGAGAGAGTGAGCATGAGCAGGGGAGGAGCAGAGGCAGAGGGAGAAGCAGACCCCCCGCCGAGCAGGGAGCCCGATGCGGGGCTCGATCCCAGGACTCCAGGATCATGACCCGAGCTGAAGGCAGACGCTTAACGACTGAGCCACCCAGGTGCCCCCAAAACTGTCATCTTTGACCCAACTCCATCTTTACAATAGATGGGACCTCTCTATGTGAGCCTAGAATGGCCTCTAAACTGTTTTTACAATTCTTATCATCTTTATCTCTCTACGTGAACTCACCCTCACGTTGCTCCCACTGGTCCTTGAAGCACTTGCATGGGAGAAAAACCCACCCAAAAGATGGATGAAAGAACTGTCTCCCAGAAGCCTTGACTTTTATTCAGGCACTCACCTCTGGCATCCTAATTCTTGGCAATGCTTCCAAACTATTAAACACAGCTTTTAAGTTTCAGGTGACCATTTTTGCCTGCAGGCTTAACAAAACTCAGGAAAGTGTCGCCAGGGCTGCTGAACTCAAAGAGCTGTGTGGGGAGATGAAAGGATGCACCAGGGTTGCTTGAAACTGACTGATGTGGAGGTTTTTTTTTTTTTTTTTTTGCTCCCCATCCACATGGACAGTAAGCACATATAATAAAAAGTGGGCATTAATATTCTCGATATGTTCACTTCCAGACATTGGGCCACAGATTTTTCTAGTAGCTCTCCAGACTGTGTAGTTCTGAACCTCTGAGAAAGAGTGCTCCGCTGGGCTCCCCCTTGAGGGTTTCTGCAATGCCAAAGCAGTCCCCAGTACACAGTGGTAACTGGAAGAAAATATCAGGTCTGGGGAGACCCGCTTTTGGGTGCCATTTACTGTGCTGGAGATGGGAGGGGGGTAGAGGAGCTGGATTAGAGAAGGGGCTGGATTATGAAGGGGCTGCTGTATAGACAGGGATGTGGGGAGAGCAGGAGAGACCATGAAGAAGCACCCTGTGAGATATGATGAATCGAGAAGGGTAAGTGGAAGGAGTGGAGAGAAGCAGGGGAGGCATAGGGCAGCTGCCTTGAGAATAGAAGAGACTCAAGCAGACATTTATGATTGTCAGAGCAACTCAACAACCTAGAAGTAGACCTAGAGGGCTTGTTCAGGGGCGGTCATCTTTAGCTGTGGAAATGAGAAAAACCTACGGTAGCTCCAGTTGGCAAGAGACTTAGAGTGGAAGTGAGTTCCCCGGAGATTTGGAGAAGGGCAGAGGAGGGTGTGTGGACCAGGACATCAGAGAAGATGGAGGGAGGTCTTCCTTAAGAACCAAGGGTGGCCTGCGTGCCTTTTGTGCATGAAAGGGATGGAAAGTCAGATGTTGTGGCTGGAAATGGGGAGCTTCACAGGTGGGGATCTCGGCAGGTGGTGATGCTAATGAGGGTGAAATCCAGAGCACGTCTACACTGGCGGATGGATAATGTGGGAATGATGTGAAGGTTACCAGAATAACTTGGGGCAAAGAACTGTGATTCATGGTGAGTTTGAATCTGAGAGGAAGATAGGAATAAAATGAGTAGAAAGAAAGACCCTGAGGCAGGTACTGCTAGGCTGGGGGTAGGGACTAGGGGATTTGGGGCTAAGAAACCAAAATCGATAATGAATAACAGAGCAACAGAATAAGAAGAGCAGTAGAAAAAGCCAGCCCTCCAAGTAGAACAATGCCCCAGAAGTGGTGATGAGAAGTACTGGAACTCTTCCTCTCAGCCTTGTGGTTAGTTCGAAGGGGTGGTCTTCACCGCGGGGGCTGTGAGGGAGGCTGTGTCACTTGGAAGATCCAGGCGCAGTTTATGTGAGCAGGTGAAGGGATGGTGGAGAGAATGATTCAAGGATGTAGGAAAGTTTGTCCTTAGTAGGGTTAAAGTTCCAAAAAGATCCGTGCAGGTGTTTAGGAGAACCATTCTTAATCTTAGCTGCACAACAGAATAACCCAGGTTTTTCTTTTCTCAAAGAAAAACCCCAATACCCAGAGCAATTAGATCAGAACCTAGGGGTTGGGAGCCTGGAGTAAGTCTTTTTTAAAGCTTCCCCAGTTGAGTCCTCTGTGCATGGCCTGGAGAACTACTGATTCAAGAAGGGCATGTGTGGGGAGCAAGTGGGCTTGCAGGAGGAAGAGGTGTTTAGAAAGGGGTTATTTATGGGCAATGGTGGTTAGAGAAGCAGGGAGATGGCAGAGACTGGTGGGCCTTGGCAGGCAGGGTGCCAAGAAGGCAGAATTCAGGTAAGAAAGGGCCTTTCTGAAAATCAGCACCAAGGTTCCAATTCAAGTGTGGGTGTTAGGCAGTGTTGCTGGGACTGAACTAATTGCCTCTTCAGTATGTTGGATAGACCGTTTACCTATAAATAGGATTTTGGTATTTTTACATTATTAAAAGGCCATGAGGTACAAGAAAGCCTTATCCATTATTCATATTTTTTTCGGTCTAAGTGCTGGATCCCCAGATGCTGAGAATTTATAAATGTCTATTTGGACAGCACTGACCGTGATTCAAAATGCTCCTGGGTTGTTTTCACTGCTTAAACCTGTTTGTCAATCTTTCTTGGTGTTGACTATTTGCATTTCTTTTCACTAATTAAAACAATTAAAATTATTTTATTGAATTATTATCTTTTTTTTTTTTTTTGCATGGATTTGTGTGTTTCTGTTGGGAAGAAAGGTCAAGAATGCCTAAGTATAAGACTGTGTGAATGAATATAAAATACATGCATCAAACATTTCAAATATGATGTAGATCTTCTATAGTGCGCTTTTTACAATGATTTTTCTTGGAGTGGTTAAAAGATTTGCCTTTAATCAGATCCCACAGTTCCACTACAAATATAGTTTTCCCTATGCAGAATTTAAGCCTAGGATGATTTCCATCCTGACAGGGCCTTAGAAGCAGCACATCTGCAAGGAACATAAAAGAAATAACCATAAGCCTGACACTACAGCTGCGTGTTCCCATCATTTATTCAACATCAGAAACTCTTACAAGGTCACCCGTCAAAAATAGATCCTGTGTCTCATCCCCTCCGTGGACCCAACCTGCAACACTCTGCTTTCATGACCCAGAACAACTTTCTGGATGGAAATTCCAGAAGGAAATACTTTGATGTGTAGAAAAAAATTCTTCCCTTGGCTTCCTTGACACATTTTTTTTTCTTCCACATCTCGTCCTCTTCTGGGTCCTCATCCCTCTACAGCTCCCTTTGCTGGCTGCCCTTGCACACCCCTGCAACGGCAGGGCTCCCCTTGGTCCCCTATGTTCTAGGGTGTGGCTCTTTCAGCAATTCACACTACGAGCAGAGTCTAGGCTTCAGCCAGCTGCCCAGGCGTGAAGCCTGCTTTCTCCACTCAATTGGTGTGTGAGCAAACTACTTAATTTTTCTTTGCCCTGAACTGAACATCTGAAAAATGGGGTTAATGGTATCTTACAGGGTTGCTGTAAAGATTAAATGAGTTAATAAGCATTTAGAATCATGCCCAGCACATAGGAAGTTCTTGGTACTGCTCATTATTTTTAACATTGTTGTTTGTCTTATCCATCTGCTCTCCCTTGATAGTCTCCCTGAACACAGGGATGACAAGTATCAATATTATATAATTGGTTCCTGAGTCTCTACTTCAGGATTTGCTCTCAATCCAGAAAGCCACACCCATATTTCTAACTGTCCCTTGGGCATCTTTGTTCTCATGTCTAAGACATAACTCGAACTTGATATTCCAAAAGCCAAGTCACCATATCCACACCCCAAAGCTCCCTGCCCCTTAAGTGTGCTACTGTTACTTCGAGGCACACTTGATCTTTTGCTCCACCCATTCAGTGTTGGTCACCTGGTCCCACAGGAGTTACTATGGGACCTTCCACACCTAACTCCCTTCTTCTCACTCCTCCGTCATCAGCCCAGATCTACCACGCTTTTCTTCTTGACTCTAACTTTTCACTGATGTCAGACTAATATTTCTAATGTATATTTCCAATCATGGAATCAATGAAAGCATTGGTTTAAATCTCTCCACTGGCTCGCCAGTAACTCAAGACACTGAATAGCAACTCCTCTCTCTGGCAGTTGAGGTCCATCTCAATAAAACTCCTATGTATCAGTCTGGGCTTACTGGAAATAATAGGCTTGTATGGAGTCTGTATTTACTGTTCCCTCTGTGTTTCTTCCTGCTGTTCTCTTCACCTAGATATTTTGTACTTGTTCCCATTAAGCTGGTCAAACCTTACCTTTCATTTGGGCCAATTTCAAATATTAGCTCCTTTTCAGGTGTCCTGAAAATAATACTATGCCCCCTCCCCCGCCCCGAACGCCCTCCCATAGAACTTTGCATTCGTCTCCTCCATTTATCAGACTCTGACTTGTCTCCCAGTCCTTGGCATACTTCTTTTATTCCTCCTTCTAGATCATAACTTCTTCAAAGGCACTTGCTATATCCTTTAAAGCTTCAAATGGGATAAAATAAGTCACAATAATAGCACCAGGAATTAAGCTCATTTATTCTGCAAAGCAGCAGGCTGTTGTCAAATGCTAACCCTCTTCCTCACAGTCCTCATAAAAAGAATGGGAAAGCATATAAATGAAGTGGCACACAAGAGGAACATACAATGTGAGCAATTACGCCAATTCCTTTTATAGGAAGCACACAGCTGAGATAAACATGGAAGCACCTTATTTACCATCCACATCTCGTTGCCAAATTCTTCTACTTCTTCTAAATTTTTCATTAAAGGAAATCAAGGAAGGTAAACAAAAGTAGCCCTTGGGAGGAATCAGCACAATGGAAACCACTCACTTATCAGCATGGCCTCAGAGAAATGTCTAATTTTCTTAAAAACATCTTTTGGGGCCAGACACTTAGGTTCGCGCACTTGGGCACACAAACACACACCCACCTTCTCTGGCTGTGTGCCGCCACGCCACACCCTGGCTTCGGTGTGACAGTAAAGAAGGAGGTTCGTTTGGACAGGAGCGACTTACCTTCAGGGCGTCCTGGGTGTCGTCCAGACAGTAGACTCGAACACTGTACTCCAGAGAGGAGCAGCAAAGTGGCCCGAAGATGGCCAGCTTCAGGCGCTTCGCGGCAGCTTTGGTGGTGGACTGCCCGACCAGGGCGTAGGTGCTGAGGTTCTCTGTGAGGAGGTGGCAAGCCTCTGCATCCAGCTGAATGTAGCAAGGGGTGGTGAAGTTTTCCTCCCCAACCACCACCACATCCTGAAGGACAGGAAGGAAGGGGCCATGGTTGAGCCACTGCGGGTCCCACTGGCTGCCATGATGGGTGGCCAGGCAGACAGAGCAGCACCTCTTCTGCTAAGTATGATCATCCTTTTCTCTGTATTTTTTTTTTCCTTTCTCAGGCTTTGTTATACCCTATTTCCATTCTTAATCATTCTCTCCCTTCCCCTTGCCTTCATACTGCTAATATTTTTTATTTAGATGTCCCCTATTTAGCATTTTTTCCATCTGCGAGTCTACATTACCAGAATTGACATAAAATTCCAGAAGAAATTCATGAATTATCCTCTTAATTTCAGTGTACCTGAGTTTATTACCCATTTCTGAGAATTTAATGTTTTAATCTCTAAGTGTCTGATTAAATCTAAAAAGTACTGTTTTCTTTCTTTCTTTTTTTTAAGATTTTATTTATTTATTTGACAGAGAGAGAGTGAGCACAAGTAGGGGGAGCTGCAGAGGGAGAGGGAGCCTGACTCGGGGCTCGACCCCAGGACCCTGGGATCACGACCTGAGCCAAAGGCTGACACTTAATGACTGAGCCACCCAGGCACCCCCCCAAAAGTACTGTTTTATTTCAATGTCATTATAGAGTAGTAAGTTTTTCCCTAAAAATCTAGGGGTTTGAAAAGGTTTAGAGAAATTAAGGAACTATGCAATACCATTCTACTGTGTTTTTCCAAACTCACCTGTCAATTACTTTCCAAAGCAATACACTGCTTTTTCTCAATAATCTGGGCTGCTAGACCCTAGGGTAAGTACAATATAGCAAACTCGATGCTTTTCTCTGGTTAAACAGCCTATCCTTTTAGCTTTTGAAAATATTTAGCAAGAAATAAAAATAAATGGAAGTGCTAAATATTGTTAAAATAGTTACGAACTCAACTAAGTTTTGATTTATTCAAATGACTCAGGCCACAGAAGAAAATCATCTGAAAGACCAAGTGTAGGACCCATAAAGCAAGGGTCAAAATTCCACGTGCGTCCCAGGGCAGCCAGGTAATAGGTATCAGGTAGGGCAGAAGACAATAGGAAGTGGGGGAGACTGGGGTAAAGCGGAGCACAAGCCTGTCTAAAGAGCTCTGTCTCCACTGGGCTCAGCCCAGTACAGCTATGCAGACATGCAGGCCCAGTAAGAAAACCACCTTGACTTTTTCAAGAGAAGCTGGCAGTTCACATTTTTATGTGAAAATTTCCAGCTTGTAATTAATTCAAATTTAAAAGAAAACTCCACATGGGAGAAGTAAAGTACATGTGTGGGCCTGATTCCACCTCCGCACTAGGCTACTTTCTCTCCACAGAGGTAGGAACTACATCTGCTTTGATTCCTACCGTAGCTCAGTGGGCCTGGCTCATGGGGAGCAAATGGCTATTTGTCAAAAAAAAAAAAAAAAAAAAAAAAGAATGAATGTGTCATCATAAATTGAGTCTCTGGGGCTGAACAAAGTGGTTGTTTATTAACTAGGCCTTGCAACATCATCTGACGGGTAGTAGGAGGGGGGTTAAATGCCATCCACGAAATCATTTCTTCAACTGTGCCTGTCCTCAAAGATGAAGCTCAAACTGCACTGGCAAAGAGAGAAAGAAACTCAGTACCTTCAGGTTTATTTTAGCCCCAAAGGACACCTGGAAAGAAGTGCCTTTTTTTTTCCTCCAGCAGAGTGAGGGCAAGGCTCAAATATCCCATGAGGCATGTCACAGAAAGCTTCCAGTAAGACATGGTTGAGAATAAAGATGCACCATGTCCCTGCCATGGGTGGAAGAGCATACTCTTAAGCATTGCCCTCTTCTACTCTTCCCGTCTCTTTATTTCATTTTATTATTTTTGTTACTGTTATTATTACTGAAGTCTAGAAATAGACAGGTATTAGGGTATTAAGCAGAGTCTTACGCAAACAATTTAGAATCACTTGAGATTAAGACTTTGGGATGTTTTCGAGATAAATCATTTCAAACTTAAATGGACTGGAAGTTAGATCTGGTTAAGTCTGTTCATAACCCAACATAAAGCATACCCTTAGACTTGAGTCCTGGACTTTCAGTCCTCTGGCAAGGAGTGATCCCCTCATGTGGCCAAGAGAACATGTCCTTAGGGAGGAAATTACAGTAATCCCAGGGATGCCTTTCTAATTGTAATACTGCTTTTTTCCCTATAATATTAAAGGCTTGAAACTTCATGTACATTTTTTTCTAAAAATGTCTTTCCTAAAAGAAAAATACCACAAGCAATCACAAAGTATATAATATATAGGTTGGATGCTTTGTAACGATCCAAAAAAATACAGGGGTAGCTTTCAAAACTATTAGACAATTTTTGATAAACATATTCCTGAAATACGTCTTCTTGAGAATATTCTAAAATGTAATGTTTAATTTGGCTATTTCCCACTTAAACAACAGATACTGTCTTTTCAAGAGGTGACGATGCAAACACACAAGATGGTTTTCTAGTTACTAGGTATAAAATCTTCATGGTAAATCTAACAAATTCTTTTGCTCGTAACTTCAGGTGCTAATTGAAGAGTTCTGATGTAAAGAACAGGATCTGTTTAAGGCACTGTCCTTAAGAAGTTATGATGGCAACAGCCACAGAGAGCCAAGACACCACAGGTGTTCTTCATCCTAGTGGAGCTTAGGAGATGCACCCTTTCTGTTTTCCCAAGTTCAGCTCAGAAGAACTGTATTCCCTGTATGTGTCTACAATGTCTACCATTTTCTGACCCAGGAGCAATGTTTCTCTAACTACAAATTTAAAAAATATATAGATGTTTCCCAACCCAAGACATAGTATGTATGTTCTGACAGGGACTTGTGTAAGACTCTCAAGTGTACTTTCCCTAGGAGTTAGCTAATGCTTGACCATCATTTTCATTGTGCCTACCCATCAGTAGATAAAGCATTCAGGAACTAGGCTCTCTCCCTCCCTCCGTTCTTCTCATACACTCTCTCCCTCTTTCTCTCTCTCCTTTTGAGTGTAAGCTAAAATTCCATTCATGTTCTGCTTTCAAAATAAAAGCCTTCTTTCCCATAATTACTCCAGTTTGTCTGCATGAATTGCTCTTGCGTTCCATCTTTAACCCAATGGAAGCTCACCTCCCACTGTCCCTGTGCTGTCTGGTTCTTGAGTTGTATCTTCCAGTCCTCGGTGTTGGGGTCTGCGCAGTGATGCATAGTAAGGATGACGGGGCGGGTCAGCAGGGCTCCTGGAGGCCCACAGCTCACCACAGGGGTCAAGAGTGTCTGGCTGTCTTCCATGGCTGGCCTAGGAGAAGAGCAGAGACTGGCATCAGTGACATTTCCATAGCATCCACTTACTATGTACTCATTGAGATTTTTAGATCTGAAGTTGTACAAATTGTTTCTTCTTGGGAGTTTTTGTTTTTTAGTTTTTTCGGTTGGGGGAGGAGAGGCAGAATTAAATGGGAAGACATGTCCTTTATACCAAGACTTTATTTAATCTTCAAGACTGGAGATACTTATGATAACAGTGAATCAGCCAGTATCTCTTTGATCCCCTTCCCCCAGACACAGGTCTGCCTTTGGTAATGTCCTCTGAATTCATGTACTGATACTTTTAGGATGGAACAAGAAGGAACAGAGTCCTTAGGAGGTACATAACCATCTTTTCTGATAATACTTGCCATTGCTCTTACAGGGTTTTATATACTTTTATTTTTTTAAGACCTAACTTGAGAAATACTTCAAAAAAAAAAAATCACTTCAGAGTAAGGACACCCTAGAGCTACACTTCCAAATGACTTTCAGGAACAATTCAGGCTAGTAGAGCAGATTCCTTCTTTCAAATATGACCAGACAGAATATAGAACTGTATTCTATAGTTCTAGAATTTAAAATGAAATCTACTTGTATATTTCCTACTCAGAGCATCTGGGTGGAAGAACCTCAAAGATCTAAATCAAAGATCTAAATTCTTTATCTCCACATGTTTTAATTGTCTTAAGACCTTTCCCTAACATGACTGTAATCAACAAACAAATGGAAAAATTAACCCAAGGTATCAGTTGATATGTGAGCAACAGTCCCAAATTATTGAACGGATTGCCCAAAGTCTTAAAACTGACAAGTGCTAGCACTGGGACTAAAGCCAATGCCTTTTCAACAACAATACTCAACACTACTCTGTCAGAACAGTGTGGCTAAGAAATCATGAACTCAGAGTTCCAGAGGAAGCAGGGCCTCCGGGGTCAACAGCACCACCTTCTATCCGAAGTAGGAACCCTTCTACAATATGCTGACATCTGGACAGTGCTTTGGACACATCCACAATTGTACTCCACTACTATTGAGGGTCACCTCATCTATTATCAATTCAAATTTACAAAACGTTCTTAGGATAAACACAATCTGCCTTCCCGACACTCTCTTCACATATCTTTGGCCTGCTTTCTCTCTACTTTGGCATCAGAGCCTTTCAAATATCCAGAGATTGTTATGATGCCTCTAAAACGTCTTATTTCAGACAAAATACCTCAATTTTTCAACCTCAACTAGAAAAGCATGGTTTACAGATACCTCCCTATATTTCTATCTTCACTTTTATATAGATGTCTGTTAGTATTCCAATGTCTTCTCTAAAGTGAGGCATCTGGAAATGAATATTAGACTTAAGTAGGCAGCAGAGGGGGACTACTATTTTCCTTGGTTTGGAATATGTAGTTATATCAATGCCTCACCAAATTGTTGCCTTGTATTATTCTCAGTCAAGGAATTATTTATAAGTATTATTGCAGGCTTGAGTTACAAAGGAAGATGGAGATAATATGGTTAAGCATCTCCTTTATAAAATGAGGCAATGAAGCTCCAAGAAGGTCAAGTAATTTGTTAAAGCTAACCACTCTGTGTATTCCTAACATGAAAGGCTCTTAGGCTAGCTCTCTATAGTTTTGTGGTTGCAGTGATGGCTTTTGAACCTATGTACAGAAATTTATATTTAGCCATTTAATTTCACCTTAATAGTTTCAGAGCAAATTTCAAGTCACCTATTTCTTAATGCTGTCTTTCCTCCAAATATCGGCCAACTCTTCCAGTCTTTTAGCCTCCATAAATCTTATATGCCTGCCATTTATGTTCTCATTCCAATCATTGATAACACTGTAGTACAAGAATAGGGCAAAGACCTTTACAAAGATACTACTTGAAACTTCTCTCCGGTCTGACACCTATAATCTGAATTTGTTGGTTTAGCCAAATATAAACTAATCAAAATATACATTGTCCAATTCACATCTTTCCATTTCATTCACTTGGATATTATAATGGACATATCAAATTCCTTTATAATTGTGATGGCCACTTGGAAAGGATTTTCCTCTAAGATTTTTTTCTTTATCTATAGTTAATATATTAAATACTAAATAATCTAGAAGTTAGCTTATATCTATAGCTTACTCTAATTTAACACTCAGGGAATGATGGCAGCTGTTTTATTTATATTTATATATACATTGTTGGAAGATAATTCTCCATGGGTCTTTCATGTTTCTGCATGTCTTTTCAAGACAACTATAGCAATCACCTTGGAAGATAAAGATACTGCTTATCTTTGGAGCAAATGGCAAGCATGTCTACTTCCCATTATAAAAAACTTAGGTTCTCCAAGCTCAGAGGTCCTTCCTGGAATGCAACCACTGAGTGTGTAGATATCATCTGATCCTCTCTGCATCTCCCTTTTGGAAATGGGGTTTTGGGAATTGGCACAAAAATGATAAAACTCTTGATAGTGCTATTGCTGTGAGTAACAAACTGTCTTTTGTCTCTGACCCCGGAGTCTTGTGTCATCTATCAGCATCCACAAAACTGTGGCGGCTATGGTAAGGTCAAATCTTAGAGAGTCATTAGCTCTTGACAATCATTATCCTTTTGACATATTTGACATATTTTCTCCTTAATAAAACTTGGGTTATCACTGCTTCTTCTCATTTTAAAATTTCACAAGGATCTCACCAACCTAGGGCTTTTCTTTCTTCTTATTTAGAAAATAAAAATAATTTTTATCTCCTTTTAGTCTTTACCCTCTTTCCATCTTCAATGAATAAGGACACAGTTTTATTAAATCTAAAGTTATCAAAGTACTTGGAAATATACTTTTTGGAATAATAAGATTATTGGCAGCTTGAGGAGTCTTTACCACCCCCTTTATCGCTTAATTTTGATTTCCTCTTAACCCAGTCTTTCTTCCTTCCTTCCATTCTGAAATTCATTCTCTTAGTACATGGGTGAAGTTCTGGTTTCATTGTGGTGTAGTTGATATTATACTATCTGTCCTAAGCAGTAGCCTTATTCTTGCTAATTTTACTTTTCCTACCATGGCGGGAAAAAAAAAATAGCAGTGACTACATTTTTGTGAGCACTACTCTTACCTTTTAGCTACAAGTGTACCTTGAGAAGTGAGCATTGAACTTTTAAGGAAGGAGATTTAAGTGGGATCCATTTCAAGTGGTCCTTGCAATATAGTTGGAGATTGGAAACATCTGTCTCTCAGTCTGCTGTTAGCAGCCGGTGCTTGAGGCAGAAAGAGGAGGGGTTCTTCTCATCACTGAGTTGGAACAGAAGGGAGAAGCCTCCCTGCTGGGTTGGGGAGCTGTCAGACCTGTACTCTCCAAGCACACCCCTGGCATGCAATATTGATGGGCACCATTCTTGGAGGAGGGATAGCAAGGGAAGGAAGGGGCAGTAGGTGTCAAAAGAATTTATTAACCCAGTGAGGTGCAAGAATGTAATGAATAGGGAAGTGGTGAAGTGGAATTCATAATGGGGAATGAAAAACAAAGAAGAAATAATGATAAGAATCTTTTTGTTTTCAAGATGAAAGAAGTAGTGTTGAAATTGGAAACATTTCCAAGCATATATGGAAGGAGTGACTTAAGGAAGATTAAGATTTAACTATGTGAAACCAAAGGTCAGAGCGTTTAAATCCACATTTCCTTTCTTTACATGAAGAGAAGATATTAAAATACACAGAACAAAACTAGTGGAAAATAAATATAAATAAGCCTGACTCATGTTTTTGCAGAGAGCTCCACTCCTGTATGTCTTATGTGTTACCTGAGATATTTCAGGTAACATTCTCTAAATATTAACTGCAGATGACATGGAAATGAACACAAAGCAAAAATCAGCTGCAGAAGCAGCTCTTAAGTCAAAAGTCAGTAATGAATTAAAGTTTTCAAGGCTTTTCAAAGTCCAGAGAGGAGAATGTGGTAAATGCTGGATGGATTCTGAAGCCTCTGGGACAAAGCCCCTCAGAGAGGAGTTTGAGTTTCCTGTCAGAGTGATTTTCTCATCCTTTGCTTGCTGTTATCAGTGAGGAGAACTTCTCCTACACAGAAGGGCATACATTACAAAACTTTCATAAAAGCAACTGCATTTGCTGCTTACGGCACACCTGTAAGGGAATTAGGGTAAGTATTTGTATCACTTCTTTTTCCAGAAGAGGAAACTGAAATCTAGAGATATTAACACACTCGCCTACGGCCTCAAAACTAGTAACAGGCAAAGCTAGATTTCAAGCACAAGTGATCTGGTTTCTTTCATACAGTGGTGTCTGTGGGGTTCCTTATCTGATTTAGGGCCTTGAGACTTTTTTTTTTTTTTTTGGTTTATTTGCTAGAGCAAGCTCAAAATTACTTCTTGAAGAGAATCTCTCTCCATCCACCTCTTTGTGGAGACAAGATGCCTTCTATTAACATACATGTCTTTTGTCAGGTCCCTTAGGATGACAATCCCACCCGAGGCTCAGCTGCCTTTTGAAGCACACGGTTTCACATATAACTGGCAACTTGAAATATTTGCACTCTGGGTATCTGACAGGGAATATCTAACTCAATTGTTATCAAAAGCTCAATTGAGCAAAAAAAAAAAAAAATATTTATGGAAGCCACTCTGAGGGGCAAGCCACCATTTCCCTAGACAAGCCAGAATCTATCCCTGGGTGAAGCCAGAACAGCTAAGTATTATGCTCTGACTGAACTGACGAATTGTTGTGGAACTATTTTACTGAATTTCCGCCTGGGCCTTATACCATCTACTTACATGGCGGGACACTAACAGAAGGGAAGGAGCCCTATGAAAACTCATTGCTATTTTTATTTTAAGGATGTTGTTCATTGTATTAAAAAAATGTTTTCTTTATGTGGAACAAAAGGAGAAATAATTGAACTTCTTTTGGGCATATTTTTCCTCATGGACACATGGATTTTGTAACTTACCACGTTCCCCTCTTGAAAACTTTGGAACAGTAAATTCATGATCTATTACCAGGAAATACACTGGGAATCACATGAGATGTTTTATACTTTAACTGCTCACCTGACTTTGTTATCTTTTCAAATCTTATTTTTTTCTCATTTCCTTTTTTTTCATCGACTTATTTATAATTTTTTTCCTCCCATTGTAAGGACTGTGTTTTCATAAATCACCTTGAACCATTTCTTTATAAGTAGGATTGCGGTATATGAACACTGTGGAGAACAGTGAGAGAATAAGATTTAAATATACTTGGACTCCACTCTCTTCGCCCATACCTGTAGCTTTTATATAGCTGTACGTTGGAATAAGGACTTGAGCCCTAAAAAGGGGAATATCATTGAGTTTCACTGAGAAATGATAATGTCAACTACTATTTTACCAAGTTCCAAAAACATGTTAAATAAATGAAAACTTTCTGCTATACGATTACTTACATAGCAGAATTTTGGCCCGCTATCCTAACATACTATTTTATTATTTATACTCAGTACCTATAGTACTGAGGATAGTTTACATTGTCTCATCACTAACTCACACCTTCTTAACTGGGATTTCATTCTTTGAAAAAATCCTAAAG